>NC_134220.1:11293998-11614373 GCF_965140235.1 Caretta caretta | reverse complement strand
ACACCATCCTCCAAGACCCAGGGAGGATTTCTCACACTGCTGTGGACACAACAATACAACGTCATTTCACAGACCTGTAATGGCAGTCAGCTCTGACGCTGAGCTTCCACTCTCTGCAAACAATCCACCATTCCTCCTTCCACTCGCCAAAGGTTTTTTGCAGAATCTTCCGATCATAATGACATCTATACAGTTAAAAGATTTTGAGGATGGGAAGATTTGTAAAAATATCTTAGTCAATAAAAAAATACAGTCTCCTTTAAAATGTACCTCTCCTTTTTCCAGTATTAGCTGCTTAACCCAACCACACCTAACTGCATAACAAAACTTTACCCTTCTATACCACGTTTAATCTGAGAATCTAAAAAGTGCTTTAAGATACAATTAACTGAGCCTCACACAACCCTTGTAAATAATTACCCCTCTTTTAAAATTGAGAAACAAAATAAAGAGAGGTTAAGCGACTTGCCCAAGATCACATAGTCAGTTGGTGGCAGACCTGGGAACAGAACTCATCTCTTGAGCTATGCTCAAGCCTCGAACCATTAGACAACACTCTGCTACATTTACATCTCTAGTCAGTCTTGCTCGGTATTGGTTTGTGTGAATGTTTTTTTCCAAAAGCTAACTTTTGTTTTAATTTTTAAAAGTATATTTGTAACTAATTTGGATTACAGGTTTATATTTCTCTGAAATATACCAACTGTGCTCCGTGAAACAAATTATTCTGAATTTAAAATTCCAAAAAGGGATGATTAAAAACCTTAGATAATATTCTTTCTACATGCACCATGTGCTAACAGTGTGGCTGCTTGTCAGCCTTTAGTTGACATGTATAAAGGTTTATGAATGAGCTACTGCCTCTGAGTTTATTAACCTAGTCCTTTAGCACAAGCCATAAAGGTCTTTGCTTTTAGATCCAGAGATCCTGGGTTCAATTCCCACAGATGACCAGGCCAGCGGACGGTGTTACAAGAACATTCATGTTAATGCTAAACTAATAAAAACTCAGATGGGATGAGGTTTTGAACTAAGGAACTGGGACTCAGATGAGGGATTTCTAATAACAAGATTCTCTGTAATTAGAAATAACAATGACCAGTATATCTATTGTCCCTATCTGAGATACCTCACTTCACTTGAACATTACTCTGGGAAAATGATCATTGGCCAAAATGACATAGCTAATATTCTGAAAAATGTAAAGTTGCACTAGGTGCAAGTGTGAATAATTTCCTCATGTTTCTCATCTACATATTTTTTCATGGAGATTAGGAAAATGGAAGGATCAACCTAAGAATAGGCAAGAAAACAGAGACAGATAAGCAAACAAACAATGGGCCCAGTCTTGCAGTCCTTGTTCACGGGAAGAATCCCACCGAGTTAATGGGGCTGTTCAAATGTGTAAGGACTGCAGGATCAGGATCAAAATGACCAGCCCCCCCCCCAAACAAACAATAAAAAATCCCATATATTACAATTCAAAGCTACCTACCCCATCAAACCAAACTGCTAAGCCATTCCAAGCACTCAAGCAGGAAAAAATCAAAGAGCCATAGGTTATTCTTTCAGATTGGCTGAATTGTTAAAACAACAGGAGGGTGGTGAACCAGGGCAACGTGGGATTTGGGCAGACCTGGCACTATCAGTGGGGCAAAAGAGACATTTTGTTCCCCCAAATGATCTTCAAGGAGCCCCAAATGATTGTCAGAAAGGCCAAAATATGTACAATATGTACGTACAGCCTTCATCCTTTATTTAAATTATAAATCATAGCAAAATACTGACACAGTAGCCAAATTTCACTTTTTAAAACTCTTAGATCCCTGGAAAGTCTTGGATTTTAACTACCTCCTTGAAAGGTTGTTCACTTTTTAAATTACAACATTCAAAGGCCCAAAAATACCCTCCCCTAATAATGTGACCCTAGATCTGGTCCTGGATTTGGGAACAATATTTTTTAAATTTAAAATAAAGTTATTTTAGTTTAATTTAGCTGGCTGAGCTCTAGATTTCAAAAAGGGCATTTTCATTCATTTACCAGACTTCTTACACTGGATCTGCACATTGCCAAAGCAAGTAATGCACACCCAATATGTGGGAGGAAGAGGGGAAGAGTACTATTCTGGCTCACAGAACAATTCATGTTCACCAGCTAATACAGTCTTGGTAAGAATTTATATTCCTCATACTGGAATCAAATGGGATGACTTGGGGCCTGATCTAACTCATACTGAAGTCAATGCAAGTCTTCCACTGTCTTCAATAGGAACTGGATTATGCCTGTAGAGCAGGGGCGGGCAAACTTTTTGGCCTGAGGGCCACATCGGGTTTCCAAAATTGTATGGAGGGCTGGTAAGGGGAGGCTATGTCTCCCCCAACAGCCAGGCGCTGCCTGGCCCCCACCTCCTATCCGACTCCCCAGCTTCTCACCACAACGGCTCCCCTGGGGCTCCTGCCCCATCCAACCTCCCCACCCCCTGACCACCCTCCCCCAACTCCCCTGCCCTCTATCCAACCCCCCTGGCTCCCTGTCCCCTTATCACGCTGCTTGGCGCACCGGTGGCTGGCAGCACTACAGCCGTGCCACCCAGAGCACTGGGTCAGGCTGCGGCTCTGCAACTGCACTGCCCGGCAGCCCAGAGCACTGTGCCAATGGCATGGCGTGCTGAAGCTGCGGGGGAGGGGGAACAGCAGGGGAGGGGCCGGGGTCCAGCCTCCTGGGCCAGGAGCTCAGGGGCCGGGCAGGAGGGTCCCACGGGCCGGATGTGGCCCACGGACAGTAGTTTGCCCACCTCTGCCATAGAGCAAGGACAAGCAAGAGTGGACACACAAATTGAAGCAAAATAGGAAGACATTCCAAACAAGAGTGTTGCTTTTTCAGTAGTGATTTAAAACCAAATTTCAGAAGCTCTATTGCTGTAGCAGTTCAAAGATCAAATATGCAAAGCATTTGTGAATACACATCAAGAATAACCTGGTATACTGCAGGATGAAGTGAATTAAATGATCTATTGGGTCTTTCCCACCTTTACTGTTTATAATATTATAATTTTAAAAAACATATAATGAAAATCAAAGGCCAAATTCTACTCTCAGTTTTACTGGTGTAAATCCCGCAAATCTGCACTGAAACCAGTGCAATTTCTCTGGATTTACAGTTAAAGTAAAATTTGGCCACAATTATTTAAGAATAATATTCAGAGACAGGTTTCAGAGTAGAATAAATTGGTTAGTCTCTAAGGTGCCACAAGTACTCCTATTCAGAGACAGGATCTCAAATAATTTCAGAAGGCATCTGCAAATATTTTCCTGCAAAGCAGGTATCCCTTTGCCTAGCCATACAAATGCTCAGCCATGTCAAGGCAGAATCTTACTACTTGGAGCTTCAATTACCTGGCTTTGGAAGGAAGAATTTGTCCAAAAGTCTTTTTCACCCACAAATAGAGGAACTTCCTGGCCAGATGCCTGGAAGACAAACATAGGTTAGTTGCCTTTCTGCATGTTTGTACTCAATCTCTTAATTTCCAGGCAATGGTTTTGAAGACTCAGAAGCTTGATACATAATAACTACAATACACAACAGTAAGGTCCCAATCCTGCACAGACTTACACACATGTTTAACTTTAACCGTGTAAGTTGTCCCATTAACTTAGGCATGTGTATGGGACACACTTAGCTGGGAAATCCATGTAGACAAGATGTCTCCTCTGGAATCTATTACACCTAATGATACTAAATAACAATGATGGTTGCTTAATTGGGATGCCGTCAGGTGATTTAATGGAGCTTAGGCCCTTCTGTGTTTCATTTGCATAGTGACTCTATCTGATCCCATAACAGAATGGCTTTTTCTAAACAATTTGTAGAGTGGGTCTTAGATCACAGAACTAAGAGTTAAAATGCTTGGCTAGATTCCTGTATTTATATTCTATTCATATGCATCTTATTCACTACTAGTTATTTACATTTTCCTACAAGAGGAATAGCAAAAGATATCAAATGCCTCATAAAGCAAACCATTCAAAATACAGAATCAGCCACAGTGAGGAGGACACTCATAGTACTACTTCGTATTTAGTGAGCACCTTTCCTCTGGAAATCAAAAATAGTGGATATTATTAGTCCTATTTAACAGATGGAGAAACTGAGCCACAAAAAGGATAAATGACTTTCCCAAGGTCACTTAGCAAATCAATGGCAAATATGAGAGTAAAACCCAGGTCTCATGACTTCCAGTCCCCTGCTCCAACCACTAGAAAATGCTCCCTTCCGTAGTAGGATTAAAAAACCAAAGCATACAGAGCACAGCTTTCACTATCACCTGATACGGAGTTCTTTTAACCTCCCACCTCGGTTCCAGGTGTATGTGACCTGATACGGAACCTGATGACTCCCATTCCAACAATGATTCCCACCAGGCCGGGGAGTAACAGATCGTCCAAATGTATGGACTTTGCTAGTATGCAATTTCTGGGCTGCATCTCTCTGGAAAGATCTTAAACTTAAAAGGAAAGAGACAAAGAAATATCACTTGTAAGGTCAGATTCACAGTTAGCAGACATTAGTGTCTATGTGACCTCATCCATATAAAAGTATCACACTAAAATCACATATAAAGTTAACACCTGCAGACAGTATTTTTAAAAGTTTCATTTGATTCATTTTCATGCTCAGTAAACGGTCTCCTGAAATTTCTCAGTCATTCCCCAAAAGCTGCAGAAACACATGGTGATGGGAGCACAGTGGTCCAAGTGCAATCATCCCATTCATATTTCCTCTTTCTTTAAAAGGTGACATGGAAAAGAAAGAACGTTGGTTTGTATTCTCTTTCACTTTGTTAATATTTATAAAGTCCTGAAACTTTTGTTCAGGTGGATTTAAACTTGTTGTTCTGCTTATTTTTTACCCTCAGAATAATAACAACAATATTACCACCTACTACTTTCTATTTTTGCTGAAAGATTCCTACTAGAGTACTAAAGTGGGAGCTTTCTCAACCTTCAGTTAAAGGGCAAGAAGCATTTGATCTTTCACAAAAAGATCCTTTCTCCTAGCTGTGCGCAGATATGAGTTAAATATGCTTTTCTTAAATAATTAAATAAATAATAGTAGTTTTAAGAAATCGGACTAAAAATCCCTTCCTGTCTCTTGGTACTTGTGATGTCACAGTCCTATTAATTCTCCAGTGTTCCATATAGTCTTACAGGAAAGCTGGTGCAGATGAGCCCTGAACTGAAAAACAAGCAGGGAAAAAATGGACTTTTCTGAAAAAAAAATCTTTCAGGCCTTTATTGATCATAAAGAAGCCAAACTAGGCAAAACATTTTTTCCCCTTTGTGGGTCATCTTTAAACAGTCTGTCTCAGTCAAAGTGCAGTTCCATTCTGAAAAGTGACTTTAAAAATGGTGTTATGGGATTCCATGTTTAACATTCCTGACTGACTTTATGATAACAACCACAATTTAAGACCAGCTACAACTTGTTGAACCAGTTGCATCCAAGTTTCCTTCCCAGAAGCAAACACCGCCACCACCCTCCAGATTTGAACATTAGAACCATAAACACATTCCTGAGCTCCCCAATAGGCAACAGAGGCTTCATCTATACAAATAAAGTGGAACAACTTTTGAACAGACGTCTACAAAACATTGTTAATAGCATCTTCTGAGTAAAATACACAGGTAACACAACTTTTATTTAGATCCAATTGAGTTGGATTGATATAAAAACAAAATAATATAACTGCATCCTTTAACATGGGAGTGCCTATCCACCATTCCTCACCTGCCCTTGGACTTTTTCTCCATCTTTCCTCCAATCTTGGGTCCTCTATAATCAAATCCACTACTCTTCTGCACTGGAATCTCATGTGTTAGCAGTCAAACACCTTTGGACAATATATAAGAATTATTTTGAGTTATTTTTGGTGAATCAGTGGTGCTCATATGACACATACATTTTGTATAATCTCTCAGGTGCACCCCAATCACTTCTCACGCAAACTCACCTGAATAAAATAGTATACAAAACTTCTAGATGTTCAGTCAGTCAGAATGATGGACTGCTGAACATTCACAACCCTCTGATTTTATAAAGTTGATTTCAATGGGTTTATTTAGTGAATAAATGTCCAAATATCATGATAAGGTTCTATATATGCATTTCTAATGTGCCCATCTCCATGTGCTCAACAGACTGGTTTAGTCAAATAATGCAATTGGACTGTTAGAATTTTTAGTGACACCTGGTCCATATGTATCAATATCACAAACAATTTGACATATTTTGTTGATTGCCCCATACACAAAGGAACTGAAAAATAAGAAGCATGAAAGAACTTGACAGCTGGATATAAAAAGAGCAGTCTGATTGGCTGACAGGGATGTCAGACCATATTGATAATGCCCAGTAAGTACACAAGTCTAATTTGTTTTCTTTATAATAATAAGCTGCATTTCTTAATACATAGAATTTATAGAGGACTACTCTGTTTCTCAGGTGATTAAAGTCAAGGAGCCTTTGGATTTGTGCTTTAAAGAACCATCAAATCATGCCAGACACATAATACTTATTGCTCTTTGAAAAGACGACTTTCTTAAAACAGAGCAAATGATCTTTGCTGCAGACTATTAGCTTGGAAAATGCAGCTTAATTTTTTTTTTGGTGGGGGGGGTGTCCTTAGAATAGGCTCTTTGTTTGCTGTTGCTTTTTTGCAATACAAATTTCAAAGCTAATTTTGCCCAGTTTTGATTAACAGAAAAATACCTCCCAGATTGTGACCTTTTATTTCAAATTTTAACTTACAAGGAATAGTGTATGCTAAGTTTATAAACCCCATGGCAATCAACAGTTATGATGAAACACTGAGACACCCTAATGATAACATCAGTCAAGATTACTTAACTCTTGAGACAACAAGGGCTGTCTAAATAGAACTGCTGCTGTATAATCAAATCCTGGTATTTATATGAACCTAGGTCCCAGTACCGAGACATACTAGTTATGAGCCAAGATACAAGGAAATAGATAACAGGTGAAACTGCCTCAAACACAAATGAAGAAAATGGAATACCAAATACAACCCCTGATCCTGTAACGAACTCTGTGCAAGTGGACCCCTAGCCAGTACAGAGTCTGACTAAAATTAATTTGGATCTGAAGATGAAGGGGTCTGTCTCCACAGAGCACACTGTAGCATTAGGATCTAAAATAAAAGTTTCTCTGAGCAAGGCATGAAAGACTGGAATGAAAGGGACATTAAGGCCTCAATTCCGCAAAGTGATATGAGTGAAGATGTACCCCTGTGCCAATGGAGAGAGTCACTGAAGTCAATGGGGCTCTGCCCACAGTAAACTCCTTGTGGGATCAGGGCTGAAGAATCGAAATATACTCATTTTCAATCAAAACTTTCATATATGTTCATATATATGCTACAGTATATATATAAACACACACACATATACTACAGAACTACAGGGTAATGATCCAAACCCTTGCAATAAACACAATTAAGATGTTATGTTTGGGGTCCTGGCTGTAACATAATAATCGTAACCCATCTACTATGAAGATATTTGTATTGTGCTGGTCTCTGTGGTGTTTGTACCTTCCCTATTTAAAGGACTGTAAAACGTTAATAACAAAACTAGTCTAATGCTTTATATTGACCAGACAGTTCTTGGGAAGGACAACTTCTCACTTTGAATTCCAATCCCATTCCATTTGTGAGAGTTCACAAATCCTCTGGAAACTCTATTTCCGCTGGCACTACAGGGAAGTGTCATAGATTCAGAACAATCCTGTTAATACGGCAGACAATCCCTGGGAGTCCAGATTCCTCTGGCACAGCATCTAGCATTAGAAACCCCTCACTCTCATTTGCCTTTCCCTTTTCATACCCAGAAAAGGATCTGAAAAGTGGGAGAAGGGAAGATCATGGCTTCACAGCCCAAGCTCAGCCCTACTGTATCCCCTCAGCTGCTTTTAGGAGTAACCAGGAACACTTGTGGGGCCCCTACGTTTTACAGGAGACCGTGTGCAGACTCAGCAGTTCACAGGATGGCTAGACTCCCCAGTCACAAGGCAGGACCACGGAGGCGGAGTACAACTTACAGTCCCATAACCCACTCCTCCAGTAGCAGGACCAGGATTACCTTGACAGGGAACCAACTTGCTGCTCAATCCACCTGTCTTCCAGCAGGAGACTGAGTTATACAGGGAGGTTGACTCACTGTCCGAGACCCACCCCCCACAACTGTGGGATAATGGGATGGGGGGGCCCACTCACTGCCCTAGAGCCACCCCCACACACACAGCTGTAGGCCCAGGGAGGCAATTCACTGCCCTAGAGGGCCCCCCCCACACACACACAGCTGTAGGACAAGGAGGGGGGCAACTCACTGCCCTAGAGCCACCCCACACACACACACAGCTGTAGGACAAGGAGGGGGGCAACTCACTGCCCTAGAGCCCCCCCACACACACACACAGCTGTAGGACCGGGAGGGGGGCAACTCACTGCTCTAGAGCCCCCCCCACAAACACACACAGCTGTAGGACCGGGAGGGGGGCAACTCACTGCTCTAGAGCCCCCCCCACACACACACACACAGCTGTAGGACCGGGAGGGGGGCAACTCACTGCCCTAGAGCCGCCGCCACCCCCCCAGATATAGGACCGGGAGAGCGGTCAAACCACTGCCCTAGACCCCCAGGCTGTGTAACCAGGGGGACTATTCACGGCCGGGCCCCACCCCACCCCAGTGAGGCAACTCATATCTCTCGCAGCAGACACCGGGCCGAACCGGGACCAAGCCGTGTCCCAGCGGCTCCTCCCGCGCAGTCCCCAGCGCAGCCTCCAGGCCCGCCCGACGCACCGCCTCTATCACCATGGCGACGAGCAGCAGCAGGACCCCAGCCCGTATCTCTGAGCGATGAGGCCCCGCAGCGGCCTCTAGCGCCTGGGAGGGGAATGGGCGAGAAGGAAACGCAGCCAAGCCCCATCATGTCCCCTTTGCCTCCTCAGTGCGTGCCAGCTCCCACATGGCTATTTGGTATGTGAATGATAAGGCCCAGCAGCCACGGGGCAAAGGACATGATCTTAAACACCCACCCACGTCCTGCTCCGAGTAACCTCAAACAATCCCATGGCACATTCTCTGGGAACACCACTCAGAGCATGTCCCCACTCCAGCCCCAATCCAGCAGCAGGTTAGGGGTGCTATATGTAGCCGGCTAATAGCACTTAGATCTCTTCACCTTCAGCACTAGGTGAACTGATCCTTACAACACATCTGCAGACCTAACCATTATCCCTCTTTACCTCAGGTACAGAGAGACAAGGTCATACAATCAGCCAATGGCAGAGTTGGGAGAGAGCATATGTGACTAAAATGCTCTAGGGACTTTGGGGATGAAAACTGCTATACTAATGTAAGCAAGATATATTATTATTTAGTTATTAGTTACTATTGGTTTTGAGAGGGCAGGTCATTTTGAATGACTTTCCTTGCTAATAATCTACTTCTTGTGACCAGTGTCCTTCCTTCTAAGCTTGACAATGTCCCTCTCAGACCATTTGCTAAGCTTGATCCCCAAAATGTCAAGACCATTCATGAACCCAGAGATGCCCTGTACTTCAATACAGGCAAAATTCCACAGGGTTTCTGCCAAGAAAGAAGCCACCTGTCAGTGTCCAAATAAAGAATTTTGGGGCCCTGTGCACAGTGGCAATTGAGGGAACCCCACCTTCCCTGTCACCAGGTGGATGGGAGGACCAGGGAGGGTGTTGGAGAGCAAGCCTCCAAGCACTCACCCTGCAGTGACTTCAGTCCTTTCGTGCTGGTGCAGCTCCCGACTCCTGTTTTTCTGGCTCTTTCCACAGTATGTAGGTAGGACCCTCCCCTGCCCCTCATTGTGTGTGTGTGTGTGTGTCCTGCGGTGGGAGCCCTGTGCAAGTGCACTGAGTGCCTTTGGTTAATCTGGGCTCACCTTTTATAGCCATCTTCATGACATCACTTTGAAACTTGCTTTTTAAGCACACGGCATATTAAAGAATGCAGTCCTTATGCAGACAAAATTCCCACTGAAATAAATGTATCTGCATGAGAACTACAAAATCAAGTCCAAAATCAGCATAAAAACTTGACACAGTATTGCATTGGGTTAGTCACCTTTTGCCATAGCTGTAGAAAGAGGAAAATATAGTCCTTTTATATATTGCTGTTTTATGAAGTGTATGGCTATCTCCTGTTTTCTAAGGTGTTATAAGAAGTTACAAAATAGCATTTTAGCTTAGGATGCAGGGATATTTACAAAAGCTACAGTTAAACTAAACAAGTTTGCAATCCATTTCAAAGTGTGTATCTAAAGTATTTTACAAATGCAAAGTAAAAGATACCTGTTAGTTATCTATTCTAATAGTGTATTTGTTCCAGTCCTTCTTCCCCCATTACACGCTTTTTCTTACAGAAAGATGCCTTCAATAGAATTTCTGCTCACTAAGAAATGCAGCAGGACTCCAGTTCCTGAATCCATTGTACATTCACCATTATTTAAAAAAAAATCTAAATCTATATGCATAATAATAAATAAATCTTTGTACATAGACAGTCATTAAAGAAAACCCTGGTTAAACTGTTCTTTTTAGATTACATAATTAGTTACTTTAAAGTTCACAAAAGGTGCCAGTCTATTTGACAGCCCTGGAGAATTGTATCAGACATAATATATCTATTGCAAACAGCTATAGTAGCAATAATGGGAAGTACCCTGATTATCCTGCCCTAATTTGTAAAATCTATCATGTCTCCCTTCTAACAAATATCCCTGATCCACTCAGTTTCAGTTTTCTCCCAACCCTAGAAGTGCTATGTGGTTCCAGATATCTGCCTCAAACCTCACATGTATTCGGCTCTGATCCTGCACTGAGAACTGCACAGCAGGTGGACCCTGATAACTGAGTGGAATCCCATGAAAGACAATGGGTCTGTGTGCAGACACAGAGTCTACCTACATAGTTTCTCAAAAGAGCCTTACCTTATAGTGGGCCCTTCAAAACACTATACCCTGTAGGGCTCTTGCTTAACCCTCAAGTATGACAGCTGGAGCAGTGCTGAAGAGGTCTTCATCATGCAGTAAGCTAATTAAGGTGGACAAAGAGTGGATCAGCCTGGCAAACTTACTGTACATGGAAGGTATCAAATGGTGGCCATTTTTAAATGTATGTTTAAAGATATCACTGACTTGTAATGTAAGAAATCTTTATATAATATTATTTCATTCTACAATAAAGGTTGATGTCAATGTATTATTTAATATGGACCTTCTGTTTAATTGGAAAATAGTTGAAGATATTGACTTTTGCCCCAATCCTGCAAGTTGCTCCACAAAGGCAGATCCCTGTACTTATGTAGAGTTGACTCAACAGGGCTCCTATTCTGAACAATTTTCACAACTGGGACCCTAAATGGAGTTCTGTGGACCTAGAGGGTCCACTTACCTGGAACTCAATGCAAGATCAAGGTCTCAGATGCTGTTAATTGAATGTTGTCTAAAAAAGTTCTATAAACAGGTGTTGGAAATATATTCTCTATTTCTTGCTAATAGCATAGGTGTACCAGAAGACTGAGAATACGAAAGATTAAGTAATACAATTCCCTGTTCTTATTTTCCTCCTGTTATGAAGACATACTAAGCTTCACTCATTTGAGAAGGGAAATGCCTCATTTTGGATTGATTTAAAGGTTAATTTTTAAAACAGGTCTTTGATGAAAAATGATTTTGCAGTGTGTATATGGGTCCCTGACAGGTGAGTACAGTGCACATGACCCTCTCCCCCCGCCCCCACTTACCCCCCAAAAAACACCCCACATACAAACAACAACAAAAATAACTCTGTGCTGGAACTAAGCACTGGCCCTGCCTAAAAACCCATCATTAACAGCACAGTTGGGCTTGTTTTAAAATCACTACCTGGTATAGTTGGTCTAGCAGGGAGTCAGGCTGCACGTTTGACTCCATAGCTATTTTTTTATTTTTTCAGCTCAAAGGGGAACATAGAGCTGAGAAACTTGAGGTGGGACTGGACTGTCCCCTCCAATTTTCAGTCCCTCTTAAAAGCTATGTTTCTGCTTCCTAAGAGAACAGTTGTCCTGCATAGAAAATCCTTGTTCCTCTTCCCTTACCTCTGTCTCTCTGTTCTTAGGCTCCAAGCGCCGCAGGGCAGGGGCCCATCCCTTCTCTTGCGTATGAAAATCACCTAGCACTACTCACACAACATGGGAAATTGTTTACAGGCTCAACAGCATCTTTATAAATACACAACACAAGGACTCAGAGTGGTAGCCGTGTTAGTCTGTATCAGCAAAAACAACAAGGAGTCCTTGTGGCACCTTAGAGACTAACAAATTTATTTGAGCATAAGCTTTCATGGGCTAAAACCCACTTCATCAGATGCATGGAGTAGAAAATACAGAAGCAGGTATATATACATAGTATATGAAAAGATGAGCATTGCCTTATCAAGTGGGGGGTCAGTGCTAATGAGACAATTCAATTAACAGTAGAATACCAAGGGAGGAAAAATCACTTTTGTAGTGGTAATGAGGGTGGCCTGTTTCAAACAGTTGACAGGAAGGTGTGAGTAACAGTAGGGGGAAATTAGTATAGAGAGCTTGAGTTCTTAGTACAAACTCACCCGTATAGGGAATCTGGAAATAAAACATCAGGAAATGATAAATGCAGGAGTCAAAAAAACCCAACCAAACAAAAAAGTCTGTCAGCTTCGGTGCACATGGTCCTTAAACCATGCTCCCGCCCCCGCAGCGTGGGCTGGCTGGTGATAGTGCCTGAGGGGTCCTCGCAATTCGTCAAACCATCCGTCTTCTATGGATATGTCTACAAAAAAATCGGTACTAGGCCGTGATTCACTTTTGAAGTTCGCTATAAAGAGGCGAGGAGGCGCCATATGGCGGGAGGCTGTGCTTTTCAGTCAGGCATTACAGCCGAGAGCTCCCGGGCCGGGCGAGCGGGCCGCGCCTGCGCGGTGGCTATTAAAGGGGTGAGCGGTGGGCGCTAGAAAGCCCCGGTTACGGTGGCTGAGGAGAGACAAAGTGCGAGAGTCGGGCAAATCGGGAGAGGGCGCGTGAGCGAGCGAGCTGGAGAAGGGAACGGAGAACAGTGGGGGAGTAGCGGCGGCGCGAGCCGGGGGCGGGCAAGCGGCCGGGCGGGGAGGGAGCCGTGTGTGGCGAGCGCGGCGCGGGGCGCTGCTGGGGGGGAGGGGAGAGAAGCCGGTCACTAGGGCTAAGTAACGCCGCGGGCGGCGGCAAGGCCTTGTGTGGAGCTGAGCGCTCTGGAGGGGACCTCGTCCTCTGCACAGTGAGTATCCTCTTGGCCGGGGCTGGGGCCGCCTACCGCCAGGTGAGGCGTTACCTGCCGCTCGCCACCGGTTTGTTGGTGGCTGGGCCTAGTAGGACCGGGCGGCCCTGGGTCTTCTTTCCTCCGTCCCCATCCCAGACGAGGGCCTCCTATCGCGGTGAGAGTCAGGTCACCCATGGGGCAGATGGAGAGGGCGGGGGGGCTGCTCTGTCTCGTCTTGCCAGCCATGAGCCTGGGGCCCTCTCTCTGCCTTGTCAGCTGTCTAGGCTTGCCCACAGCCCCTTATTACGAGGGGCAGCCCCTATTTTTTCCTCTCTGTACAATAAGAGCACTGCAAAAAGCAGCAAGAAGTATCTCTGGTGAATATAAGTGGTGTTCACAACAATATCGATTATGATAATATCGGGAAGAGAGGTGGGGTAGGGGTGCTAAGAAAACTGGTCTGTATTTTTGAAATACAGTGTTGGCAACCGTACAGAAACAGTGGCACTGGCTCTCTGTGTAGGGCTCTGTTGGCTCTGCAAGCCATGGCTTGGAGGCCCAGGCCCCTCCATGGTATGCCTGTGTGTCTACTGTCCTGCATGCCACAAAATGGGGTGCAAGTGGCTGTCATGGCCAGGTGGCATAGGCATCTAGGACTTCCCTGCCTGAGGGAGAGGGCTTCCTATCCAATCTGTCTTTTTCATTTCACGAACTTCCCTTCTGTACTCTGGTTCTGTCCCTGTAATAATCTCTGTGTTAAAGCTGCTTAAGAGCTGGGTCTCTGAATTACAAAGGAGTCTAGGCTCCTATGATTGATTGATTAATTAATATTTGTTCTAGAGCTGTTAGTTAAGATATTTTACAACCAGTTATAGTTTGGAGGCACAAAACAGCCAGCACATCAAACAGTAAAAATATCTTTTGTGGAATGTAATTTCTTATGTTAAATGTAAATTGATGACTGTTCCATGGGCAGTAAGGAAGGTGTACACCATAAAGCCTTCAGCTGTGTTGTCTATTTTATTAACATAATTCTTTTTTAATCAGGTCCATAGTCAAAGGCTTTCAAGGAGCCATGGATAAGAGAGGGGCTATAGCAGAAATTGAAAATGGGGACACTTTCCTTGACTTGAACAGAATAACAGTAAAATCTCATCGTTACACAAAAGTAAGCTAACCTTTTTCTTTAAAAATTGTATGAATTCAGTGTTTATGAAACACTTAAATGGATTAAAAGTGATCAATTTCAGGAAAAAAAAGTCCTACTTTCCTCCTCCTCCTCCTCCTGGTCCAGAGTAGGATTTGAAGGTGTGTTATAGCTATATATTAGCTTAAACAAGGAATGCTGTCTTAAATGGACACCATCACCTCACTGTAGTATCTGTGCCCCACAACATGTGCTAAACTGATCAAGTTGAAGCCTATGCTTGCCCTCCACTATGCTTTAAAATGTGTTGGCAAATGTGATGCATAACATGTCTTAAATTCTAGTCTGGTCATGGTCCAAATAGACATCATACCAAACATGGAGGAGAGTCCTTCTAGGAGGAAGGATAGTATAGTCTCCTTGGAATGTTTAGTTCTCATATGGATAGCTGTATCAAACTTGGCTTGTAAATACATAGATGCCTTGTGCAGTGAATGCAGTTTCAGGACTTATGAAGTGAGTTCAGTTGTGAAGCAGGGGAAAGCTGAGGCCCTACATAAGACAGGAACAGATATTTAATTTTGGAAGAAACTTTCAAGTATTGACACTGTCTAGATATGGCTTAAGCTTTATAGTTCTCACCATACTCTTATTGGTTCATGCACTTGCAAACTATATCCAATTCTTATATATTGGAGAAACTGGTAGCCCGCTTCTGCTAATGTTGGTATTCTGCATTGGCAGCATTGCTGAAAGTGTTTGCTTCACTGTGGGAAGACATGAGGAAACTCTTTTGTTTACTGTGGTGATTAGGATTTAACCATGTTGGGTGCTGTGCAAACAGATTAAAAAGATTGTTCCTGCCCTGGAAAGTTTACAATCTGAATATAAGACAAAGCCCAACAAGTGGGCTTAATAAATAAAAGGATGCAGTTAGAGGAGAATGCAGTTACATAAGCTAGGTAGTATATGATGTGAGTTGATTCCATTACTCTCTTGAAAGTATGTCTCCATTTTAAGAAATAGACTTTTATTAATCTCTAAGGTTTTTGCAAGTTTGCTCATCTCCGTTAAATGAAAGCCTAGCTTCTTTCAGCATGCCTTCTAACACTGACTCAAAACCTATTTTTATAGATATATATATTTAAAAAAAAATTAGGAACTAACAAGATGTGTACAAAGATCCTTACTTTTTGTAAGACCTGGGCTCCTTTTACCCTCTATCTGTATTGGTTTTACTTGTCTGCAGATCACTGTGCTCTGTTATGTATAATATGTTGTCATTCTTTCCCATGATACAATTAACTTCAAGTGAGGGACTGAATTGTTGGGATGAGGCAGGGTTATTGGTGGCTTTACAGCAGTAATGACTTGTCAACTTCCAAAACAATTTTTTTGAGCACGGAGGTGCAATTAAGCTGCTTAATCTTGTGCGTGTCTTCCCCTCAATCTTTAGTTCTGCCAGTGTGCCCAGTCCCCTTTGGTATTGGGTTTCTCAGTAGTTTGAGATGGCCGGTGGGGGGGGGGAATGCAAAGTATAGCAGTTTTCCCTAAGACTGAGTACTGTATGAGGCTTCCTTCAGATTCTGGTAGATGCATATCATTTGTTTGGCCTGAGGTGGCTGATAGTCAACGAGGTACATCTTGCCCAAAAGCTAAATGGGTGCCTCTGTCTTGCTCCCAGTTCCTACTGGCATGGGAAACAAAGATCCAAGCTTTGGTCCTCAATCCTGATGTGTGGGACCTAGACTGCTAATGCCCTGGAGTTTCACTCCTCTGCCTCAGGAGTGTGCTACCACTGCTTCTGTGTTCCCTGAACCAACAATAGTAATGATATATATGTCTGTGCCCCTAATTTTGATCAGGATGCAGTTGTTAAACTAATGGCAGGATACTTCTAGTCTCACTCAACTGATACTGCAGTTTTAGTGGCAATTGACATCTGTCCTGAGGTTAACGTTTCTTGTAATTTCCTCACTTTGTGAGCTTTTTTTAAAGGGTTATCTGTTCTCCTAAGTAAAAGGATTGGTTCTAGGGTTTAGCCAGAGCACCTTAAATGCATATAAAAAAAAATGATTCAAGTCACCAGATTCCAAACTAGTCTGAAGCACCTATGGTCCAGAACACCTAGTGGTGGTTTGTGGAGAATGGCTATTTATTCTCCCTGTTTCCAGCTGCTAGGAGCATCGTTCAATGTGATTTTAATATCTACTGTGTAAACAGTCACTGCAGAGCTATTACATAATTAGAAAGTGGGAGGGCAGTTGGTCCACACCATGAAAGCTTGCAAACCCTTTGATCTAATTTTTTTCAAAAGGTGACCAGTCTAAGTTTTAGAACTAAAATGTAGCTTTTTAGCAATATTTAACACTTACAATTTGTGTTCCAAGTGCTGTGCAGATACTAATCCTCACCATCACTAACAGAAGTGGAAGTGTTATTCCCACTTCATAAATAAAGTGCATCTCAAAGGCCGCATAGTCAGTCACTGAAAGAGCCTGGTCTAGAACACACATTCTCCTGACTAACAACCCAAGGCTCATTATTATAGCTTATGGTGTCTCATGCTTTGTCTAAACCAGTGAACTAAGTAGCTGCTTTTGAACTTTCCATTTGTAGAGAACTTGGCCAACTTACACTGTTCAGGCCTGGTCTACACTTAAAATTGAATTGTAGATTTTTTTATTTTTATTTTTTGCACTCCTGAGCAACATAACTATGTTGACCTAACCTCTAGTGTAGATGCAGCTAATTCTTCCATTGACCTAGCTACTGTCACTCGGAAGTGGTGTTCCTACACTGATGGAAAAACCCCTTGTGGAGATGCAGCCTGCACCAACAGTACAGGATTATGCAGCATAGTTGTGGTGCTATATAGTTGTGCATTGCTATGGATGTTACCCAGTTGGCTAGACAATCTTTGGCTGACATCTGCTCTAGATATCAAGTCCTATATTTGGGATGGTCTTGCTGCACTCAAATCTTCGTTCCTTAGGTAAATAAGGTACAGCTTTTCAGCCCCAGGTGTGTTTTGGTATTTCTAATTTGCTTAAACTTAATAGTGGCTGTCAGATGGCTCAACGCTTTTTTTTTTTAAATCCACTCATCACAAGCCTCAAACTTATTAAAAAAAAACATAAGAATGGCCATATTGGGTCAGACCAGTGGTCCGTCTAGTATCCAGTCTTCCACCAGTGGCCCATGTTTCATAGGAAATGAACCGAATAGGGCAATTATCAAGTGATCCATCCCCTGTTGTCCAAGCCCAGCTTCTGGTAGTCAAAGGTTTAGGGACACCAGGGTGTGCAGTTGCATCCCTGACCATCTTGATTAATAGCTATTTATGGAGCTATGCTACATGATCTTATCAAATTATGTTTTTGAACCTAGTTACACTTCTGATCTTCACCACATCTCCTGCATTAAGTTCCCTGGGTTGACTGACTGGATTGTGTGAAGAAGCACTGAATCATTAAATGCTAGGGAGAAGTTTCCTTTTCAGGCTAGCTTGGTGCTGCACGTCCTGGCTATTGCTAGGATCCCTTTATTCTTCTGGCTCCTTCTTGCTCAGTATTATCAGTTTGTCTCCCTGATTCCTGAACAAAAATGACTCGGGAGGGAATAGGGGTAATCAGAAACCAACACCGTCAGTGCCACAGTGATGTAAATTGCTGTCCAAAGAACTGATGCTGCTCCTTTGTGCTTTAAATGGAGCAAATCAGAAAGATGATGGCTGGTCTTCTAGTTTATCTTAAAGGTAACTTCAGAAAGTATGCTGTAGTAGACGTTTTTTATTTGAATCCTAATAGTAAAGGGGGAAAACTTAAATGTGTGGCATATTTATTCTACCCAATGCTGAATTATGAATAACTATTGTACAATATCCACTTATAGTATAAACAGTATATCTAGAGGGGACTCCGTGCTATTTGGAGCAGGGGGAGGCAAACTTTTTGGCCCTAGGGCCACATTGGGTACAGAAATTGTATGGAGGGCTGGGTAGAGAAGGCTGGGGGAGGCTATGCCTCCCCAAATGGTGAGGCATGGCCTGGCTCCTGCCCCCATTCCAGCCTCCCAGAACTCCCACCCAACACCCCCCGCTTCCCACCCCTGACTGCCCCCAGGACTCCTGCATGCTATCCAAACACCTCTGCTCTCTGCCCCCCATCCAACCCTCCCTGCTCCCCCCACCCCATGTTACCTGTGGTATGGGGGAAAGGGGGGCTCAGTCCTTTCCCTGTGTTTCTCCTGCTCATTTGGCTGCTCTCCCTGGCAGTCAGGCAGAGCTCACTCCCTGTCTGGGCTTTTCTGCTGGGGACAGGGGCCAAGCATTTGGGGGGGGGGGGAATTGCGGTTGCTCTACCTCTGTCCCCGGCAGCAGGGTCCAGGCCCCTTGACCACCCCCTTGCTCCTCGCCTTCTTCCTTCTCCTCCGCCCCCCCCCCCCCCCCCCCGGCCAACTCCTCCTGACTGCGCTGCCCTGGAGCACCAGGTCTGGCCGCGCTATAGTTGTGCTGGCCAGAGCTGCAGCCACACTGCCCAGGGGCTGGGGGGGACTGTGACTGGGAGGGAGGGGTCGGGGCTAGCCTCTGCCCCGCTCATCATGCTGCAGGGTGTTGGGCTGGCTCCTCTGCAAGCCTGTCCTGACCCCACTCCCTGGCAGGAGCTCAGGGCCCAGAGGGAAGGGTCCTGCAGGCTAGATGTGGCCCAAGGGCCAGTTTGCCCCCCTCTGGTTTAGAGGAATGACCAGGTTTAGGTTAAGGGCTTCCGAATTTTACTCACTGCTCTGCCTCCATTTAATCATAACATTGGGATAAAGCTTGTCTGCTTCACAAGAGTGACTAATTGTTTAGTAAATATTTTCACAGCACTTCGAACATCAAATTTTAACATAACTGTAAACCTAGCATGACAATTACTTTCCTGCCTTTTTACAATCACTGATGATACTAATATTTTCCCCAGCAGGTAAAGGAGTAAAATTTTGCAAAGCTTTTATAAAAACACTTACTTATGTAGTACTGTACTTGCTGTAGTAACACAAGTTTCACAACATGCTGCAACTAAGAAAATATGGGAGAACCTGGAAACAAGTTGTAGCTCCACGTGAAGGAAAGGCATCTCATGTCCACTGTAACCTTGTTTCTGGCTGAGTAAAACCATACCTCTAAGTTTAGATACTAATCTACCCCTGTGTGACTGGAATAGCTGTTTTCACACATTTCACAACTAAACTTAAACATTGCAGTAATTAAACATTTGAAAAGTAATAGGCTAAAAACTTAACTTTATTTTTAGCTGGTATACAGCACCATGACTTGAAATTTTATGTGGAAGCTGGGGAATTGCCCAGTAACTGAATGAGTAAAAATTATTTGTAAATTGACTGGTGATGCACTCAGTCCATCCTTTAGGATTTTTTAGCATTAGTTTTCTTTCAGACATTCAATGCTAAACATCTGAAGGCAAGGATTCTTCATTCACTATTCTCAAATGTGGTTTAGAACAGCTTTGGGATTCCAGAATATGTAGTATTTTAATTCATTGTGACACTCTCTCCCTTTTTTCAGAGTAAACTATCTACTTGCCAATTAGCTTTCAAAAGTTTAACTAGTAAAAAGAGCTCCTCTTGACCTCTCAGGCCATGTCAATCCTATGGCACCCATGTCAGAATAGCCCCATAGTGTTGGATGCAGCTTACACAGTGTATCCTGTATCGGTTCAGGATTTGTGCCATTTTTTAAATCCTTTTAATGTGCTTCAGCAGAGGGGTATAACTGGCCTCGAATTATTCAAGGATTTTTATCTCCTAAATAAATTTCTGGTCCACTTAAAAATTTAAGTCTTAGAGTTTCTTGCAATTAATGAAGTTTCACTACCACTGCTTCTGTCTTCATTAACTTTGAATTTGTATGTTCCAAACTCTAATTTTTTGCATTACCATGGGATGTGACTTATTTGCTCCTAGCATCAATAGCGCATAATTGGTTTTAAAATAGCTCTGAATCCTCTGCTTCAACTCTTCACGTTAAACTCAGTTCTCTGAACAATTTGTTCAGTCAGCATCATAATGGTCAGAAAGGCATGGTCTCTCAAAGGATAAGCAATTTGAAAGAGTTCCCATTGGATTGGCTTGTGGCAACATTGTACAACCTAATGCTTAAATTTCTGACAATCCCTTTCAACAATCTCATTTCACTCAAGCCTGCCCCAGCATCGAGACAAAGCAGCTTGTTGTTGCTCTTGATCAAACTGAATCTGTCACCAAACCTAATGTTATGGGATGGGAATGCCATCTGCCTGATATCTGTCTAATGTTGCTTTTCTGGAATACTAAGCTATCACTTGTGTCAATAGGCAGAGAACCCTTAAATTCCAGTGAAACTTCTAAGACAGATCTGTATTGATTCTTGATGTATATAGTATAACTTAAAGGTTTATGTGAAGAAACAGCACAGCAATTGGTATTTCTACATTGTCTTGCTTCAAATTGACACTAATAGCAAATCCTACAAGTACCCAAAATAGACCTGTTGGTAGAATCTTTCAAGTATTGCAGTAATAATTGAATTGTACTTTGAACAAAAAACAGATCAATAGTTTGGGAAAACCATTCAGATTAGTTAACTTCATCTATGATATTTAAATAAACCTGTATGCTTTGGAACAAGTTTTTTGCTTTCTGTTTATATCCTATCCAAGTGAGAGTCAGAACTAACTTGCATCTTTTCCTTTCTAGGAAGAACTCTTGGATATTAAAGAGCGTCCCCACTCTAAACAGAGGCCTTCATGTCTTTCTGAAAAATATGACAGGTATGTTCTGGTCTTAAAATAAACTTGACTATATTTAACTGGATAATCTTTTTAAAAATTCCACAAGAAAAATCCTTAAAGTACTTTTAAAACTATGTTTATCTTAAGTCCCCTACCAAGGCTTGTTTTAAGCTAATGCCTTTCAGAAAATAGATGTAGTGTGGGGTAGTCTGAGCAAAGTATCTTCAGCTCTATAGCTGGTATCTATACTACTCCTGTGTATGTTGACATGGTGCATAAACAATTTTTACCGATTTCTTGGCAACATATAGCATGAGTTGTTATGGCAACTTTGATTTCTCATTTCCTTCACTTTAAGATTGAAGGCACATGAATTTCTGGCTTGAGCAAATCATTCATGCTACAAGAAGAATCTGTATAGTGGTCAGATTAGTGTCTTAACCTGCCTCATAGGCAAATGACAAAATTGTAATTGGTGTGAAAGGAAGCCCTGTTAACACAACAAGATTGGAAGAGAACAAATCTTATTCTTGGAAGATAAATTGGGGATGGAACTGTCAAGTGTGAACTCGATGTTTCATACAACTTTGCATATCTTGTGTTATCTTTATACTGATATTTGATGAACTCTTCCACATTTTGCTACCTTCATAAAGATATCTAGAATACCATGTAAATGGACCAGTTTGAGGTAGGAAACGTCAGAAACACAGATCACTAGTCTGAGTGCAACCCTTCTCGCTTAAGTATTACTGTAATGGATTAGTGGCTTAAAGTACATCTTGTCTTTGTTAAAGTGAGCACTTTCTTTAAAAAGGGTTTTGTAATTTTATTTTCCTAGTGACGGAGTGTGGGACCCTGAGAAATGGCATGCATCTCTGTACCCAAGTTCAGGGCGAACCTCACCAGTGGAAGGGTTCAAAAAAGACTTGGATTCAGACCGGACTTCTCTCATGCGCAGGATAGTTGGTGAGTGCACCATTTTTACAATATGGGGTGCTCAATAAGAACCTAGGATAGTAGTAAAATTATTCCCTCATGGTTTACAGTGGTGGTATAAAACTGAATGAGGGAAGTGTTAGATATAATCCTGAAGGAAAGAGGTCTAAAACTACAACTTCAGCAAAATCTCAGTTGCTTTAGCAACAGTGGGAGTGCTAGTGTAGACTGGCCACTAGTATTCTTATCACTGTGTAATTACCTTGTTCTGTTCCCTCCTTCCCCCCCCCCCCCACACACACAAATAAAGCACCAGCTGCTGGTCTATTCTAGTGCTTTTACTAGTGGAAATACACTATTGGATTTCCCTGTAACTGTGTTTGAAGTTAAGGCCTCAAACTTGGCTAGGGCATTAAAGGCAGTAATTCCTCAATGTCTGTCTAAATTAATAAAACCCCTCCATATTCTAGTTTTGCGTTGATCTTTTTGGATATCATTCCATCAATATGATAAATTATAATGTTTCACTTCTCCTCATGCTTTTTGTGGCAGTACTTTGAGGTTAGATTCAAGCAAGGAACCACTTGAAAATGATTTATGGCTTTATAGACATGAATTAGATATAAACCATTTTAACTTAAACACTTTGTGTTTCTCTAGGTATGGGGAAGAAACATCCATTTTCAAGTACTTGTAGCTAAAACTGGAGTATATTCCAGTGTTTTACAAATGGGCTCTGTAATGCCACTGGCTACTTGTCCAGCTTTCATGTTAATCTGTTCTCAAAATAACACAGCTTCTCTAGAATACTACTCTTGCAATCTGCAGATCCTAGGGAGCGGGTGAAAGAAGATGATTTGGATGTAGTCCTAAGTCCCCAAAGGCGGAGCTTTGGAGGAGGCTGCCATGTGACTGCAGCTGTCAGCTCACGTCGAGCAGGGAGCCCTTTGGAGAAGGAGAATGATGGTGTTCGTGTTGTTGGTGGACGTAGGATTGGAAGTGGAAGAATCATCTCTGCCCGCAATTTTGATAAAGACCACCGGGGTGGTGAAAAGGACATGCGTGATTCTAGAGACACAAGGGACAGAGATCGTGAAAGGGACTACAAAGACAAGCGTTTCAGGGTTTGTTCTCATGACTGTTTTCATAATAAATTTAATGATGGGGTGGTCTCAATCCCTGGTCTTTCAAATGAGGAGATCAACTGTGGTGGCTTCTGGTGTTGTATTATCCATCTACTAGATGAGCTTGATTTTAAGCTTCCTTTTTACAGCTGTTAGATGGTGGTAACTTTTATGGCAATAACCTGAGTGAGTGAAACAGACGACTCAGGAATTTTTGGTAGTTCTGGTACCCCAAAAGTTTGACAGTTCTTGCTCCATCAGAGTAGAACCCTGCCTAGTGTATATTGTTATCAGAAAGCTGAGTTAATGTGTCTTGAACAGAATTTTTTCTTGTCTGTAGAAGGTGACATGCTCTCTTGCCATAGTTCTCTTTAAGAAATCCATTTCATAATTTAATTGGAAGCTAAGTTTCTTACCCACCATTAGGAAGTGACTTGTGCCCTGAAATATGAACAGTGTATATATCTTCCAAAACTTGGTTTTAATCCTTAGAGCAACTGTGGATATTAATATAGGTGTCCAGTCCTGTTAAGCTCTTTACCTCCATGGTATCTTAGCCTGTGGAACTCATGCTCATACAAGGAGCCACATATTAACTTCCGGAGAGCAGCATGCAGCTCCGAGCCACAGGTTGGCCATCCCTGAGCTAACTGTTCATTGTGTGGAAAAGCATTTTCTTTTGGCTGTTAAATTTGCTGCCTTTCAGCTTCACTAAATGTTCTTGTGCATTTGATTGAATGTATTCTCTTAAGTAGGATAAAAGATAACTATATGGAATTGTAAAGTATCACGGGAATCTAGATTAGGTCTAGTGCTCTCATTGGTTTGAGAGAATGTGTTTAATGATTCTGCAATACTAAATTGGGTGATGTTGCAAATACAGCTGACACAAGTAATACAAAGGCCCAGAGCCATGAAAAATGGGCAGAAAACATTCTCCTTGAAAGTGGGGAATACAAACTAACATATCTGGGGAACAAGTTTGCATTGTAATGTGGTAACAAACAGGGTGGATTTAAAAAAACTTTTTTAAATAAACCTAGTTAATTTGAAAAAGGCAACTTAACTTAAGGTTTAAACTTACCAATCATTTTAAGTTAAATAAAAAATAAGCATGGTTGCTGCCAAGCTTTAAAGGAAGTAGAAATGCTGGACTGGTGGAACTTGCTGGGTAAGCATCTGGAACCAGTTTGTTTGAAGTGCTAAATCAGCTTTTGACCATAGGAGCTTATGAAGATTCAGAGAACACCTTGAGTTTATTCAGGTAGTTCAGTTGAATGACTAGTTGGCTCCAAGTTATGGCGAGTTGAAAAAGCAGGAAAGCTTGTGTTTTTTTTCTCTCCCAATCTATGGATAAAATCTGGGTGTCAGAGGATACAATTTACTAGTTAGAAAATGTTAAAGGAGATAGTAACCAAAAACAAGCTGTTCAATTTGTTAACTAAAGATCATATTTCCATTGTTTAATAAATCAGTTTTAAATGCAAAACATGTTTGGATAAACTTTGATTGTGTATCAGCACACTTGAGCTTTGCTTTATAAATTCAATTAAGCATAAAACCAGCATTTTAATTTCCATCCAAATACAGCTTAATACAAATCACCAGGAAAATTCTTTATCTAATAAATAAATGATGTACTGTTTTCTAACAAAATAAATGTGGTGTTTAGATACCAAATTTAGTGCAGAAGCTATATATAGTTGCAAATCAGCATATTAATGGTTACCAACCAATGAGAATCAACTGTTCTTTCATAAAGAAACTAATCCTGTTTTTCTGTTCTTTAAAATTGATTTAAATCCAGGTTTCCTGCTTGCTGATTTAAATGGTTGACTTGAATCACTCTGATTCAAATCTAGCAAAAAAGCCACACAATTTTAGGGCGTCGAAGTATGTTGCTGCAAAGTGAATAGTTAGATGAGCTATAGTCACACTACTAGGGCCAGACAAAGTACCTCATTACCAGAAGTATGTTGACAAGAGCAACAAATGATTAGGGGATGGAGAATAAGAACTAAACATATAACTCATCAAAACATACTAGGGGAATGTTACTGTGTATACTCTTTTTTGAACATCTGTATAAATACCATGGGGTACAGGTCAGGGAAGAGTTCTAAATAGTTATCCTAAGTAGGAGTATGAGAATTAAGAGTAGGTGATAGGACTTAAGTTCAATTGTATACAGTTTACAAACTAATAGATCTTGCTTTTAAGTAGCAGAAGCTCACTGATCTACTTAAAATTGGATAGAGTGCTAAAAAGCATACTGATTCCATTGGCAGGGAGATGCATTAAAAGATCTCATAGGTTCATTCTATCTACAATTTCTCTAGTCTGCAAACATTTAAAATAGAACTGTTGCTTGTAAACCAACAGGAAGAAAACAAACTCTTGAGAAACATACAAATTACCTTTCTTTTTTCTGATTTCCTTCTCCATGCTATAACTACCAACTTCAGAGGGAATTTGGGGATAGTAAACGTGTCTTTGGGGAACGTAGAAGAAATGATTCCTACACTGAGGAAGAGCCAGAGTGGTTCTCTGCTGGACCTACAAGTCAGTCTGAAACCATTGAGCTCACTGGATTTGATGATAAAATATTAGAGGAAGATCATAAAGGACGAAAACGAACAAGACGACGCACAACCTCTCTGAAGGAAGGTATGTAACAAGCAAATTGGAATGGCAAGAGGAGTTCTCTTGGACTTAAAGCTAGAAGGCAAACTTTGTCTGGTAATACTAAAAATAGTCATGACAAATTGTAGCCTTACCTATTAAATTATGGACAGGTCATGGGCAATAAACCAAAATTCAGACAGCCCATGACCTGTCCCTGACAAAATGAGGAGGGTCCAGCACCATACATCAGCTGGGGATGGGGGACCCTGGAGGGGGTCTCTGGAACCGTGACCTCCATGACATCATTGTAGCCTTGCTAATGGGTATATAGATAGGAAAACTAAATCAAATGTAGCAGTCTTGGATTTTTAACTTGGCAGCATTGAGGGCTGCAACTGTATTCACACTTCCCAAAAACCTCAGTCCTTCATTGAGTAATGATAAACTATATGGGTTGGAAAATGTGCATCCTATGACTTGGCTTCTGATCATTCTGAAGGACAGAACTTAAGGCCAGTTCTAACTATCATTTTTGCTGTAAAAATAACATAACCTTCTGGCAAATCTGGGAGTGTCATAATGTGGTGGTGGTCATGAGGTAACTAATGTACAACCTCTCAAGGGGGAGAAGATTGTAAGATTCTTACAGTAATACCTTTGCCTGGTGATCCTTTGGGATAGTATGCATTCTACCACCTGGACTACATCTGGCTTTGCTCTCTAGTCCTTAGATATTGCTTTGGTTGAAGAAGCAACCTTGGAAGCATCACACAAATCTGAGAAGGCTGCCATGGTAGTGAGGTTGGAACAGCAGTATTCATTATCCTTTCCTAGCAGGAGCACTGGGCATGCTGCTTTAATAAAGTGTACTTCATAGCAAAATGCCAGGCCCACAGTGGTGGCCTTGTAGAGACCTGAGGACTTCCTAAACATGCCTGAAGTAAATAATAAACTCCTTACAACTCTGTGCTAACTTCTCTAGCAAACCACATAGCCATAATTAACTCAGAGAACTAAACTGTAGACATGACTGAACGGTGGGAGGAAATCATGTCTTCTAACCTTCGATAGAATAGGATTATTGCAGCTCTGAAAGGGACACAGTCAACTTTAAAGATCCATAGGAGATTTTTCTAATTACTATATGATACTTATGCATTTGACAGCACTACACACACTACTGCTTCTTCAGAGCACTCCTGTAAGGCATATAAGTCTCAGATGTTGTACAATAGTCTATAAACCAATAACTTTTTCGTTTGGTGGACTCTCAGAAAATATTTGAGAGGTTCTTGGTTGTTATCCCAATGATGGGACCATAAATACCTAAATAGAATATTTATAATCATGGCAGATGCCAGTCCAGATGATGCTTGCCCTTACAGGAATGGCCCTCCCTGGAGGGAGAAAAGCAGCAGGAGCTTATCTTCCCCCACCTCAGACAAGGAGTGGCAGTTGCCAGCATAGTGCAGTGGGCTGAAGAGGCCACACAACTTGTGGACACTTTCAGTAACAAACATCTGGCTGTGTTTTTGGCTTTTGTCTATTTCTGTGGAGTAGGCAGGGTAAAGAAGTAGATACATAAGTAGCAATGATGCAGCAGGCTCATGGGGACACCTGAGAGAGACAGCTTGTGGCAATTCAGTAAAGCTGTTTAAAAATAGGATTTGTACCTCATTTATATAGTGATTGAAGTAGGTGAAACCAATTCTAAGATCTTAATGTCAGGGATTCTTGTATCTGTACAAAGCTTACTTTGCACAATGAGTCCCAATTCCTATTTGTGCTCTTTGGGTACTGATTGCAGCATAAATTGGGTTAAATTCATGCAGTTAGCAAGATCAAAGTCTGGAACAAAAGCCACATCTGAACCCCAATCCTATGGATTAACCAGTAGATGATAATTCTCTGGTCTCTTAATTGGGAGCAATTAACTACGTACTTTTATTCTCAAAGGAATAGAATGCAATGGTGGAGTGGCAGAAGAGGATGAAGTGCAGTCTGTCCTTGCCCATGAAACTGCAGCAGATCAGGAAGTTCCCAGGGAAGCAGTTCTACAAGAACCAGCTCCAGGAGAGTTTGACTTCAATGAGTTCTTTAACCTGGATAAGAGTGTTCCTGGTTTGGCTTCGGTGAGTGAGGTTTTAGGCCAGGTATGTACGTGTGGCAGAAGCACCATCTTTAGCTACTACTGTTTTTTTCTGAACTAAAATTACTTTTTTTTGTTATGGAAAAGTTTCTTGGTCCTTGTAAATACTGACGCTTTAAACAGTGAATATTCAAGATTTGGAGAAACTTTCTCATCCTGATTTTGTCAAATGAAGTCCATATTATAGCCCATTTAGTAAAACATTAAGATTTTGCTTCTAAAATGGCTTTTCCTTCTTGGATTACTATTTCTATCTGGGCTTAAAAGAAGCACTTAATATGTGGCACAACTTAATTCCTTTTTTCTCACCCTTTTGGTAAAGGTTGCATGAGTTAATATTATGGATCTCTTTTCTAGGAGTTCCAGAACACTGTATTTGCAGGGAATGGTTATGGTGGAGCTAAAGATTTCCCATCAACTTTTTTGGTTGGATTTCCTTAAGACACTGTACTTGGGTTAAAAATATAACTCACTGTCTCATTTTTCTAGTCTATTAGAATATATCCATCTTAATCATGGATTCTCAAACACTTCAGAATAAGAGGCAGACAACCTCTGAAAATTTGTACAGTAAAGGAAGAGCCTGTTAAAATCAGCCTTTGAAGATTGATTCAAATTGAATCCAGTTAATGGATTATATAGCAGATGTTGGGTAGTATTATGGATAAACTGACATGGGAATATGTCTCATACTTAGTTGACAGGGCTTATGGGCCAACATGGCTTCATCTTATAAGGAATGTCCAGAGGCACTGTTCCCTATAAAATGCAACTAACCAAGCCCCTATGGGAGGTAGAAGGATGGATACCAAAAGTAATAAGTGTCAGATTATAGGCTGAAGGAGTATGAAGCTGTGCCAATAGCATTAGCCTGCCCTGTGGTTCTAGAAAATCTTCACTTAACTAGAACTAGATTCCTTTCTATAAGAAAATCTGGAGTAGTTACTGCATTTTGATAATGGACTGACAAAACAAGTAGAGAGGTTTTGATAGATGCTATGTTGCTGAGGTCCATAAACTGTAATTGGTCACTAAATCAATTTTGAAAGACACAACTTGTGGTGCAAATGGAAGTCAACTGTTAACAGTTTCAATACTGAATCACTTAGAACATAAGAACAGCCATACTGGGTCAGACCAAAGGTCCATCTAGCCCAATATCCTGTCTTCTGACAGTGGCCAATGCAAGAACAGAACGGGTAATCATTAAGTGATCCATTCCCTGTCACTCGTTCCCAGCTTCTGGCAAACAGGCTAGGGACACCATCCCTTCCCATCCTGGCTAATAGGTCCATTGGTGTACCTATCCTCCATGAATTTATTTAGTTGTTGGGGGTTTATTTGTTTTTAATCCTGTTAGTCTTGGCCTTCACAACAGCCTCTGGCAAAGAGTTCCACAGGTTGACTGCATTGTCTGAATACTTTTGTTTGTTAAAACCTGCTGCCTATTTCATTTGGTAGCCCCCTAGTTCTTGTGTACTGATGGACTTTATTTTGGCTTTTGACAGACAGAGGCTGCAGTGACAAGTAGACTTGGCCTGCGAATCATGGTCCAATATCTTGTCTATAGACTGGCAAAATCCTCTTCCATAACTGTCTCTAGAAAGTCATAAACTGCAACTGGCCCATTTCGTTACAAGTTGCCTTTCCCTCAGTCACTGTGAATGAACTAGTTCTTGTGACTTAAGGACAAAATAAGTAATAGGCTGAAATGCTACTTCATAAGAGGCTAGTAATAGTAGAAATTACACATCCATATTTATCTCTGACCCTCCCAGCATTGAGCCAACTAAACTCCTAGGGAGGAGGAACAATTATTTTTCAATCCCAATTCACTGGTCAGAATTAGATCAGGTAATGTTACAGAAGGATTTGAAAGGGATAGTGAGCAAGTGGTGGTTTTCACTGGGGAGGGGGAGTAGAAATTTGTTTACTTGGAAGTGGAATTATTGAAACAAATTATCCTAAATAAGGAAGTGAGTGATTAGGCTGCAAAATGCAAACACTGGGGCTTGAAAATTGAGTCCTGGCTTAATGTTTTGTGTGGTGGGAACCAACTTTATTGCTAGATTTCAATATACCTACAGAATATACTTACCTACTTTACTCTGAAACAGTTACCTACTTTGTTATAAAGGTAACTTTCTAGTATAATGTACGGGAAGGCCTTCAAATGTTCTTAATGGTGCATCAAACTTAACAGAGGACAGGAATTTTAAGTCTATAGGGGTGGTGACAAACCAGATTGTCTGTCTGGTTTGTGAGCTTTCAGGATGATGCCTGTTTTTGTTTTTGTTCAAAGGCAGAAACTTCAGTGGCTGATTCAGTGACCACGTAGTAGGAAAACTAGTATTTCAGTTTTCCAACTACCTAAAAATTTAGAGTCTTATGCACAATGTTGTGCTCGAAAAGCTATTCCACCTATTAGCAGTTGTCCTGTCCATAGGCTTTCTTGTGACCATTATTTTCCCAGTTGTACCATATAGATGTATATGAAATGGATAAAGATTATACCTTTCTATAGAACTGTTAGACTGTTCAGGTTCTTCCAGCTCAACTTTTTTCAACTTTACATGTATGATCAAACGGAATCAAGATGCCAACCACAAGTAAATGGTTTCATGCTTGGCTCATCTGACAAAGAATTGAGTTTCTTCTCATCTTGGACTGAATGAAACACCAAGGAAATTAAATCAACAAAGCATTGTCTACACCGTGAATGAGGTCCCACACTGTGAGACAGTAAAGGTTGCTTGGGATAAACTTGATGCTCTTGGGACTCTGGCAGAGTTTTTTGAAAAATTAATTTTATACCAGTCAAATATGCATTAACTTGCAAAATGGAAGTGCTTTAGCTTATATTTAAAAGGTCCCTTGCCACATATCGCTGCTTCTGAACTACTTCTAGCAACCAGTGTAGAACTGACAAAGTGGCTTATACTGACAATAGTGTTGGAATTGTACTTGGCTGTTTAGCTTCTAAAAAGCTTCAGTTGTTAAACGGACCGTCAGTAATCTCCAAGAATGAATGAACTCTCTACTGCTCTCTCTTCATTAGAGTAAGGTACTTCCTGTTTGCTACTTCTGCAAACAATATTTGACAGAACTGAAGGTGATTGGATAACCAACATGGTAGAACACAGGTGGTAGTATAAGCTTCCATACAGGGTCTTGTCAATATGCCTTTACTTCTCCTGAAGAACAACTTCTAAGTGTTCGAGTATCTTTCTTCACTGAGGCTTACCTCCTGTTTCTGCAGAAGATACTGTATTTTTATGTGGGCCCCTCTTCACTTGAACTCGTATAACCTGAGTGCTCATCATAGGTCATTGAGCCATGGAGTCAAGTGTTAGCCCTTGGGAGAGTAGTTAATTTTTGGACCAATGACTGAAGATTCTGGCAATTGAATATTAATCTGTCAGCTGTTCTGGTAAAGTGGAATTTGCAATAATGGCTTAATCAGAGTTTCAGAATATAAAATATGGAACAGACTTCATTTTGTACAGATAGAAAATGCATGATTGATTATACCAGCACACTGGTTACACAGAAATATGGTACCCCTTCTGGGAGGGGGGGAAACAAATGATAGCTTAAAACCTACTTCAAATCCTAAATTCTGGGAGTGTAACATCAGGTCAGCAGCAGCAAAGGAATTTTACAAGTTACACAGTAAGTGTCCATCTTTCAAACCCTCCCATTCTTTCTTCTGTTAAGACTTTTGTCTAAAACTTTCTCTTTTCCCCATGATATAGATGATAGAAGATGTGCTGGGGGAAGGTTCGATGTCTTCTAGCAGGTTCAGTAGGTGGTTCTCTAATCCTAGTCGTTCTGGAAGTCACTCTAGCAGCCTGAGATCCACACCACATGAAGAACTGGAGAGGCTAGCAGGTAAAATTGTCTAACTTTTGTAGTGTCATTTAATCTCTGTACTCATGTCTCCACATTTTTCCCTATGCATTCTTTCAGTGAGAACGTGGTAGATAAGAATATACGGTAATTAACTTTTCCACAGTTTAATCATTCAAAAAATGTCCTTTTGGAAGCAGCTGGAGTGTACAGCTTTAGTCTCATCTGCAAAAGATCTCCTCACTTCTCACTGTATTTTCCAGCTGATCTCAGGCAGGGGGTGAGAGTCATGATTTTCAGTGAAGTATTAAGCTTAGTAGCCAGTATGTAGTCATCTTGAGACATTTAGTTGGTAAATTGATGTGGCAGTGCTCCTGGTTTTGCTGTTTCAGGTCTAGAGCAAGCAATTCTCTCCCCTGGCCAGAACCCTGGAAACTACTTTGCTCCCATTCCATTGGAAGACCATTCTGAAAACAAAGTGGACATCCTTGAGATGCTACAGAAAGCCAAAGTGGACTTAAAACCTCTCCTCTCAAGTCTTTCAGCCAACAAGGAAAAGCTTAGAGAGAGCAGTAAGTGCCTCTTCAGATATTGTGGAGTTCCTGTGGTGGCATTCTGGAAAACCTTTTGCCTTGATCTGGCAAACCTTGATTACTGAGGTTCAGAAGTAGGAAGTACTACAAGTTTACTTACACTTCAGAAAACCCACTGGCCCACAAATCTCAGTTATGTTGATTCCATCACTGACTCTTTCCATCCTAATCATAGGATGACATCAGCAGGATTTTCATCATGAACATGCTCATTAGCCTGTGCTACTTTAATACATCAAGATTGTGCAAATCTTGATGTATAAATGAGTTTCCAGCTTTACTGTTCCTGGCATCTAGACTGGTCTTCACATTAGACAGTGGTAAAATGTCAGCATTCCTAAACTTACTTGACACTTGAATTCCTATTATGCAGCTCTTCCTAAAACTTGCACCATGAGTTTTTTGCCAAGTACCTGTATGCTGGATCACAAAGTGATCCTGGGAGTCTCAGTATCTAAAATGGGACCAATGAATTTAAGGTGTATGCGGGCCCAGAGCAGCTTTTTCAGGTATATCTGGTAAAATTTCCCATAAACCATTTCAGGGAACTGTACCAACACTTCTGGCACAATAGTCTAAAAGTTCACTTAAGTCTTCAAAGAATTGTGGCTCATAAACACGTTTTCAGAAGCAGCTCTACTAGGGAAAACAACTCCAGTAGTGTAGGAATGCTACACGGATTGGAACTGACTTTTATTATTGTATCCATGTTAAACCAATATCTAATTAAGAAGGGAATTGTTTCCTTCCATAGTGCTTCTATTCTACTGAAGTCAGATACAACCTTTTCAATATTAATTATAGTAGATTCAGTGCCAGTTTTAACTAGGCACAGGTTTAAGTGCATGCATACACATTGCCAATTTGCATGCTCATTGGGCCTGTTGCATGTGCATATGCAAACAGAACATAAGTGCACATACTGTTGTGAAACTTGAGGTTTAATTGCCAAATCTTTCAATTGTATTGGCAAGCAGCATGTATTGCCATGTAAACTTTAAATTGCTGTGCTAAGCAAAACTTGAAATGCTGCCTGATATGAGTGATGGAAATATGGAGGAACAGGAATTCATCCAACAAAAGTATTGCAAACACTTCTGACCAGCATCCAGTTTGGGGAGCAGGAAGTGCCTGGTGAACATTGGAGGAAAGCTCTCCCCAATTTGGCTTTCAAATATTGAACTAAATCTGAATGTAGAATTCTGCTCAGACTTCTACCTTTACCACAAAAGCCTTCTAATTGTTACATATTCATCACAGAACAAGGATAAAGACATACAGATTATGGAGCAGACTTCTGTTCACTCTTATGTCAAAGTACCTGACATGGGGATCCCCAATGACAAAATACTAATCAAGCACTTGAGAAATTATTGGTGTTTTCTCTCTGTTGGTTAGTCTCTCCTCCAGCATTCAGCCTTTTTCCCTCATGCCCTGTAGTGCATGTCAGAAGTCCCTCTCCTGTCTCATGGCCATACTTCCAGTAAGTCTTCTACTTTCCAGATCAGCATCTCTTACAGAAACCCATTGGATATTCCTATCTTTTCCTCCCTTAATCTTCAAGGTACCCATATATGTTGCCATCTGTTCACATCCGTGCATAACCAAAGGATGTCAGGCACTGGTATATGGAGAAAATAATAAGCAGTACTTACTGATGCTTGTTCCTTATTTTGTTGGCACTTCTAGAAATCTTTCCCATGACCCACAATGGCTTTAGTTTTCTTTGGGAAACTTAAGCCTGGTTGAAAACGTATGCAGTTCAAATTCCAATCATGTGATTGTCTAAAGTGTGTATATTTCCAGGTATGTATTTTCTCTTCAAACAATAGCCATCACTTATATGGCTGTAAAAGTCTGGTTTCCTGAAGTATAAGATAAATTATAATCTATGCATACTTGTAACACAGTAGCAAATGACTTTATTTAAATCTACAATAATCTGTATTAAAAAAACTCACTAATACATTTGCTGACTGTACTTCCTGCTAAGAATTCACTGTCTGTCAAAACTGCAGAATGAAATGTCTTCCCTTCCTAAACTTCCAAGTCTCAAGATAAAGAAGAACTTAAAAAATTCAGCTAAAATTAAAGATGCTTGTAAAGACTTACGTGCCTAATTGTTCATGGCTCAGGTTATTTTTAATTTGAATGAGAATATTGTAATGTAGCTCAAACAGTGGCTTGAAACCAAAGGTACAGCCAGAACTAGCTTCACATATTCATGACACATCACCAGATCTCCCCCCCCTCCACCCCTTCTATACACTGGTGCATATGCTTGTAAAGTGAGCACCTAGTTTAACTGTCTTCCCCTTCCACTTCTCAGCACATTCAGGAGTTGTACTTTCAGTGGAAGAAGTAGAAGCTGGGCTAAAAGGCCTGAAAATGGACCAGGAGGGGAAAAATGCTGCTCCATTCACGGCACAGCAGATGGAGGAAGCCCTGAATGTGGCTGGCTCCAGACAGCTCAAGAAAGATGGAGATATGTCTGCATTTAATAAATTAGTCAGCAGCATGAAGGCAAGTGGGACTCTACCATCACAGCCCAAGGTCAATGTAAGTAACAAATTCCTGACACTAAAATATAAATGGATCCATGACAAGGTACAGGAAATGAACCGGAAGCGCCTCAGCATGTCTCTCTGATTTCATATTAACCATTGGTTGGATATGATGGGGTGATGGTAAATATACTGGCCTTGAGAATGAAATTAGTAATATTAAGTGAGATTATTTCTGGGGAGATGTTGGCAACTGGACCCCTTCCATGTAGGGGATCACTGACCAGAAGAGCTATGTGCATGTTTTCCAGTTTAGTCTGTAGCTGAACACCTCCAAAGTTTCTAGTACTTAAAATTTAATAGTGTTGTCTAATCAGACAGATGCTAGACTTCACAAATGGACCTCGACTGAAGATTTAGGAAGACTGCTCAGTCTGACCCCCAAGCTAACAGGCAAAGTTCTAGATCTTGCTTGACAAAAAGATAACATCTCATGTTACAAAAAATTGGCCATTTTGGTTAGGGGAGAAGGCTTATCTCTGCACTTAGTCTTGCCCAAAAAGTTATGCCTTGAAGGGTTAACTTGTATCTTTCTGTTGAAGGTTTATTTCTGTTGCACATCGCACAAAGCACATGTGTTAATGACCTCGTAGAGAACACTACCTAATACTGCTTTGTTTCCTCTTTGTGTTAGTGGAACTGTTGGAGCAGTTTCCCCAGTAGAAACACTGAGATCAGTTTGGCCTCCTGCACTACTTCAGATGATAGCAGTAATACTTGTAATAGTCAGGTGCTCTGAAACCTCTTGGCTTTAATGAGTATTTGTACAATTGTGTTAATACAGATACAGTGTACAATACTAAGACTGTTAAATTTTAAAATAGCACGTCTTTTACTTAATGGAGTAAATCATGACTATCTCTAACATGAGGTAGACCTGAGAATTATACTAAACTTTAATCTTTCAGAAAACAAATGTGATCTCTGTATCCAGTAGGAAGTATTTGATGCATTATTGTGACTTCAGACTATAAATGCACTTTAAACCAATGGATCTTTAGTTATTGTAAAAATGGTGGCAAAACTTGAATATGGTGTCTTATGTATTTCTGTTTAACTTCAGATCAAGTCAGTTGATTTCTTTTTTGTTTTTAATTTCCAAACTTGCAAACAACCTGGAATTTGAAAGTCAACTTCATTATTTTTCTTAATCACTAGTAAGACTTCTCAGGACAACTCATGCTCTTCACTATACCTATCCAACCTCTAACTTTCTATGCAGAACCATATATGAAGGCAAAATTAAGAAAGTGGGGTTTCAGAAGTGTAACTTGAGGTATGAATTTGGCCTGTAGAATTCTTGCTGTGAACTTATTTTATAGTCAGGTTTTATCTTGCTAAAATGGCAAAACACATGGCAGAAACTGAGCATAGTTAATCTGGAAGGCACAAAGACACACGTACAACTCACTTACTGTCTTTAGACACAGGTCAAAAGAACCACACTGTTGTGATTTTAATAAAATTCAGCTTTTCTCATCTAGTCCAGTGCAGTCTCTCTCCAATCTGCAAACACCAGGTTATGCATATCTGGAAGGTTTGGGGTTTATGACTTGTGGGTCTCTAAAGACTCTTGAAACAAACTCTTTCCATGTAAGTGCAATAGAGGTTTTCATACACTATAAATGCACTCCTTCAGTACTGGTCTCTCTGCTGGAATTGGAAGTTTCTCTGGGATAATGGATTGCACAAATTAAGAACTGGAGTATGTGCATGATAGCTGTAGGAAAAAGGAGGGCTTTTCCATGTCCCAGTCTATTAAACCCTTTGATTTTTTTCCAAATGTTGACAATATCAAGGCATGTAGTCTTGTATAGTTACAAAGTTTGTAACTATACATCTATTAAATAGAAATTGCTTATCTGTTAAACTAATGTTGTACCAAAATTAAAAAATTTCAACATAATTGTCACTCACACATATTGGAAAGAGGGATGAGGACAAGGTTATTTTGCTATTTTGTATCTTTTGTTTTGCTGGACTACTCATTCAAGCTTCAACATTGTATTTGATCAGAAGCAAACTGGGTGAGTGGGAAGATTTTTATAGCAAGGTATGTCGGGCATCTTAATTTATTTCATCACTTGGTTAATTTTTACATCCCCCATAGATTACCATGCAAGCATCAAGATAATCAATTTTATGCATCAGAAATGGACTCAAAGTATTCTAGATCAGATCTCACCTCTTTTCATATGGTGGACTGACTCCCCTGTCACCCACAATTTCCTATCATCCTTATGGCAACTATAGCATAACTTACAAAGTATTTCACAAATTTAGCTACCTATGCAATTTAACGGATAAAAGCTAGTGAAGCCTGCACTGAGAGCACTTGACAATTTAGAAAATCTGTTGGACCTCAGTCAGACCTACAATCAGCAGTTTTAACTGGGACCCATCTGAGCTGTTTAGCTAGCAGTGCTTATCAAAGACTTAAATTATGAGATTGTAATTATCAGTGGGATAAGAAGGTGGTTTGACTCTTAATGAAGTATGTACAAGGATCTTTATCACTACATCTTGTGGTGGATGTCTCCTAAGTTATGGGAATGGTGTGGGTTCTGAGCCTCCTTATTATAATCAAATCTTTACAAACTACATGCAGATGTGAGAAACTGTGTTTTTTTTTTTAACTTAGCAAAGCCTTGAAAGCCACTTGATGTCTCCTTCTGAGATCCCAGGCCAACCTCTCCCAAAGAACATTTTGCAGGTATTTCTTTTTGAGATTGTCACCTTGAAATGCTCCTTTACTCTCTTGTGTGAGAAGCAAAAGATCATCCCAAAATGTGATTTTTACACACATTGTGGATTGCAATAGGGATATCAATAGTCAGATTCATTCCCACCAGACAGAAGCAGAAAAAGTGTATAGGAGAGATGACATGCTAAGTCATTGACAAGATTGAGAACTAGCTATTCAAAACTTGCCACAGACAACTGTCCGGAATATCAGAACAGAATTTTCCAGACAATAGAACTTTTATATGAGGAAAAACACTAAAATTATAGAGATTAGTTTCTTCTGTTAAAGAGAAGCTGGATGGGCCATTAAACTTAACTTGACAGACTTCATGTACACACTTGCGTTGTATGTGTATAGCTGTCAATGTGGCACAAGTACTACTGTCTGCAGATTGTATGAGAACTATATAAATATGTCAATATTTGACCGCTATTCATTACTTTTTTTCTCCAAGGAACTTCTTGGTCCACCCATTGCCAGACCTGCTTCATCCAATGTTCTTAGTGGCTTGATAAGTGGCTTGGAACCTGCAGCATCTTTGCTGAGCCAACGAGCACTTTCCCCTCCAATTTCACAGGTGTTTCCAACTCGGGCTGCTTCTGCAGACTACCTCCGTCATAGGATCCCCTCACCAATTGGTAAGAGACTGCTTCTAGCATGCAGAACTTCTTATAGGGAAGAGGAGATGGATTTTCTTTCGAAGCTTCAGTTTTAAAGCTGAATTCAGAGAATCACTTTGGTCAGTAACATCTAACACTTAATGGGTGACCACCTTAAGGGCCATCTGTCTCCTCTGCCTCTTCAAAGAATCCCACCTGCTGCTGATGCAAGTCTGAAAACTCCAACTGACTTGGTTGGACCTTGATAGTACTGCAAATTAAAGATTAATTATACTTTATACTGTAGACCACAGTGCTATGAACAAGAAAATACTCTTTCAGGCACTGGCTGGCACAGTCTAGTGCAAAGAGCATAGCTTGCTTCCCAGGGCAGCTGAGACAAATGCCTTGATGCTTTGCACAGATCTGCAAGTAAGCTAGAGTGGTATTGAGGAGCTTCAAAAGCAATCCATCTAACCACCTTTTGAATCAAGAAAGGTAACTGGGGAGAGGGCTGGAGTCAAGGGAGGATAAATGTCTAATCTAAAACTTGTAGATAAAGTTGTCGTCATTCTATAGGTTTTGGACCAAGTTCTCGGCAATTGCTCAGTGATCCATTTCAGGGGATGCGGAAGTCAATGAGCCCAATTGCTGCACAGGTTAGATTCAGTGATTTCTGAAACTTAAATATTTATTAATGAGCACCTTTTTAACCATTTCTTGCAGGACCTATTGGGAATGTAGGGGGTTTGAATGATGGAATGCTAATTCTTTCATATTGGCAGTTACCATGAAGATGCTACTTGTAGTTGAATCAGGAGGGGAGGGATAGCTCATTGGTTTGAGCATTGGCCTGCTAAACCCAGGGTTGTGAGTGCAATCCTTGAGGGGGCCATATAGGGATCTGGGGCAAATATTGGGGACTGGTCCCGCTTTGAGCAGGGGGTTGGACTAGATGACCTCCTGAGGTCCCTTCCAACTCTGATATTCTATGATTCAATCTTTAGTTCTGATGAAGCATGATATTCAGCACCTCACTCTTGCACTCCTGGGGGAGATGTGCTTCAGCCTTGGATCGTGAGAATGCACTTGCCATCATTTCCAGTCTGATAACACTGTTGCTGGGCCCAGTGGGCCTATTCTCAAATGTCTTTAGAACTATGTGTACTTTTTTGCAACAGTATATTGAGATGAATTGGAGACAGTAACTCAGTGGTGCAAGTTTAACTTTCAGATGAACTTACTAAAATGTCTGCCACTCCTGTTGACTGTGTAGTTGTGAGTACTTTCAACTATTTCAAACCTTTGTATTTCCTTTTATGGAATAGTGCAAGATCTGGGATAAAAAATAAATAAGTTTCACTAAGATTCTAATGCCGCCTCCTCCTCCTTGACTTCAGATGAGTCCACTGGAGATGCAGCAAGCTGCCTTAGAGGGACTAGTTCTACCACATGATTTAGCCATGCAGGCAGCAAATTTCTACCAACCAGGTTTTGGCAAACCACAAATGGACAAAAGCAGAGATGGCTTCAGGAACAGGTGAGATTCTAAACTTGCTTGACTGGAAAACACTTACTTATGATAGTGCATGCCTTTCACCTTTTCTATGCCCCGTTCCTTTTCAGTGGAGTCCATTGCTCATTACCCTTCCTCAATGATGTACTTTGGTTTCAAGGCACCTATTCTAGCCTTATTGCCAGGAAGTTATATTGGCTTATGGTGTGATGTAAAGCAGACTAATGTGCCTGACTAGAAAATAGGCTTTCAGAACTTATGTCATGGAAGATAAAGAAACAGTCCTAGTAAACATCATCATATGGAAAAACCTGAACTTAAATTAATTGCAGCTGACAAGTAAAACACCTTGTTCTCATGGCTCAGTGGCTAGGCAAGTGTATGCATTGCCATAGGCCAAAGTAATAAAGCTGATCTTGGAATTTGCTTGCTAAGCAATAGAGCTCAAGCATAGCATGAAACATGTATCTTTGTGGGTAAACAGGCCATCCACTTTACATATAACCTCTTTGCTAGGACTCGATAATTCACCTGCTATGTCCACCTTGAAAGCTGGTTGTCTAGCATCTTGGCTGGCTTTCATGGACTGAGGTATATTAAACACCCTTTACAGCAAAGCACCCATCTTGAGTCTACTTCTAATGTAATTAGAACTTGTAGAATGAGAAGCCAAAAAAACTAGAACTACTGGAAGATACATGACATTTTAAGCTTATTCAGAAGCTAATGGCTATAAAGACTGTGTGAAAAATCTTAACTAAACACCAAAACTACTGGATAGAAAATTGAATCTAGTCCTCCTTTACCCACAAGTGAAAATAGCAATTAGGAAAAATCAGCTGTACAGGCTTTTCTTGAACAGCACAATGACTACTTCATTGTTTTGAAGCAGGAAATTATTATTTGCACTTAAATGGCAATGTGATCTATAAAGGGTGAAATTTGGAGATACCGCATTGATACCTGGGCAGTCACTAATTTTGGTATATCCTAAATTATACCTATTTTTTTAGCATCAAAAAGGTGAAAAGCAGGATTACCAAGACTATAATGCTGCCTTCGCCTCTTAATATTCATGTCTGTTCATAGGCAGCAGCGAGTGACTAAGTCTCCAGCACCAGGCCACAGAGGGAATGCGTCTTCTCCAGCTCCTAGTGCATCCATCACTAGCATGGTCAGTACTTGCATCAATGTTTCCTTAATATGGAGAGGAAGAGGGTTAACTTTAAAGCAGCATACTACCATTCTTGAAATACCTTGCCATTGATGCTATTCTTGAAATACCTCGTAAATAACTTATGGTAGGATTAATGCAGTTTGAGAATAACTACTTGTGGCTTGGATGAGTTCATCTCTATTGGCACATTGGATGACCATATACGATATGGTCATCCAAGTGTTAGTCATTCTACTTCCTTAACCTCATTTGGATTACCTCTTAGGTTTGGAACAATGTCCTCAGCCTCTCATTGATTTAATATGAAAATTCAGGCCTTCATGTTAATCCTTGAAATTTAGGTTTTCATGACTAGTGATTTTTAGATGTCTTAATGTTTGAGTTCCCAACATGGGACACAGTGTGTGTTGTCCCATCCTGTTCTCTCCCTCTCTCCTTGCCCCCCCCCAAAAAAACAAATACTAAGCACTTGCATTCTATCACATAGGTGGTGGGCAAACTACAGCCCACATCCAGTCCATGGGACCATCCTGCCTGGCCCTGGAGCTCCTGGCTGAGGAGGCTAGCTGCCAGCCCTCTGGGCGACAGTTGGATAGAGGGTGAGGGGGCAGTTAGGGGCAGGAGGGCCCTGGGAGGGGGTGAGGGGGCAGAGACCAGGCTGTCTGGGGAGGCACAGCCTCCCCAACCTGGCCCTCCATACAGTTTTGGAACCCTAATGTGGCCCTCAGGCCAAAAAGTTTGCCCACTCCTGCTCTATCAGATCATGAGTTAAGAATCTAGAATCTTAACTACTCTTGAATTTGGGCCTTTACTAGAAACATTAAATGGCAATTAATTCAACTGAAATTATGTAGGACTTAAATCTATGAAAGTAGCTTTGTCATCAGTTAATCCACAATTGAACAAAAATAAAGGTTTTGACATTTGAGTTTAAGTAAAATATGCACTACAGTACAGAAAAGTCCCCTCTTGATATAAGGACAATAGTTCCCTAGCTGGTCTGCAGAGCACTTGCTGGTGGCCCATAGCAAGAAGTCTGGCCACCACATTCTGGTTCTTTCAAGCTGCTGCATCAAACAGCTAAAAATACACCTACCTAATAACTGGTTCCATGTAAGCAATTCTTATAGTTGCCACAAAGATGTGTAATTTTGGGAGGGGAAGTGCCTTTCATGAGAATCTAAGGGCCTGTCTACACTGGGAGTTAATCACTGAAAGTGGATTAGAGCTAAACCAGAATAAGTCTCTCGTCACCATATGGAGTTACTCAGGAATAGCTACTGTGCTTTAAATTCACACCCTCTCTTAATCTGAATTGCCTGTCAAGTGCAGACAAATCCTTAAGTATACACAATGAGAACCCTTGTTCTAAATCTCTGGGCTCTTCTAGTACAAACTCATGCACTTCTGGTAAAATGAGATTCATAAAAAGTAAAAGCAGAAAATAAACCCAGAATAGTGAAGACAAGCAAAAAATCTTGGTTGGGGGCTCAACCACATTAGGCATGACAGGAAATATTGCCTTTAAGTGCGGAATGTTTATTTGAAGGGAAAATACTGATTACTGGGATGCATGTGACCTTGTGCAGGGTTGCAAAAAAAAATTTCTCTATTTGCAGACTAACAGATATAATGCCTAATACAGTAACTCCTCACTTAACGTTGTAGTTATGTTCCTGAAAAATGCAACTTTAAGCAAAACTATGTTAAGCGAATCCAATTTCCCCATAAGAATTAATGTAAATGGGGGGTTAAGTTCCAGGGAAACTGTTTTCACCAGACAAACTCACTTATATATTCACTCCAACTTAATACTGTACACAGCAATGATTGTGAAGCTTGGTTGAGGTGGTGAAGTAAGAGGGTTGGATATTTCCCAGGGAATGCTTTGTTAATGTAGCCTCTCACTCTACAAGGCAGCACAAATGAGGGGAGGGGAGACAGCATGGCACAGGCCCACACCCTGTGTGTGGGGGAGAGAGAGATGCACATTGCCCTTTAAGTATGCTGATGGCATTCTAAGTACATTGCCTTTAAAAAGATCAGGAAGTTGAGATAGCAGCTGCAGCCAGCAAGCTCTATCTGTCCTGTCCCCACCCTGCTCTATATGGAGAAGGGGTAAGCAACTGGGGGGGCAGGAGTAGGGGGAGGGGATACCCTGACATTAGCCCCCCTTCTATCCTCCCCTGCACAGGAGGCTCCCAGGAGCAGCACATGGCAGTGCAGGGAGGGAGAGCTCAACTGCTGGCAATTGGGTGGCTGCAGCACAGGGAACTTAGGGGAGCTGATAAGGGGAATGCCAGTCTACCCTGGTTCCAAGCCCCCACCAGCTTGCTCCAAGAGGCTGCTCTTCCTGCAAGCAGTGGACAAAGCTGCCAAATGACATAAGGGAGCATTGCGCAACTTTAAATGAGCATGTTCCTTAACTGATCAGCAACAAAACAACATTAACTGGGATGCCTTTAAGTGAGAAGTTACTGTACCTTATACTAACTGTTCTGGGTATCATTTGCTCACTGTCAGTTACTCTTTTCACAGCTTTCTCCTTCCTTCACGCCTACCTCAGTGATTCGTAAGATGTATGAAAGCAAAGAAAAAAATAAGGAGGAGACAGTTTCTGGGAAAATAAAAGCCAGTGATAGTAAAGATGAAGGGCAAAGGACACACGAAGGTACTATAATGGCTTTGTTCTTGAAGGCAGATTCACAATTCACAACTTTTTTGATTCTAGCCTTGTGTATTCCTGCTCCTTAAATTAAAGTCTGGTCTCTAAAGTAGTGTTAAGACATTCCCAACCTCCAGGACAGTGTTTATGAAGATGTACTTCAAACTTCCTGTACCTCTTACTAGGAACCTAACTGACCTCTCCCTGAGCAAAATCCACCACTGTGGGCTTTGATAAACTCACTTTTTCTGAAGGTCAGGTCCTCTTGGATACAGTTGCACAGTGGTGTCTAAAGGATGACCTGAAAAATCTAAATGCTGATGATGGCTTAGACTTGCAAACAGGGTTTTTTGGCTTCTAACCTATTAGAAAAGGGTAGGTTGGTAGGAATTGTGTATTTTCCCATGTTAGACACACTTCCATCCTTTCCTTATTTGAGAAGAGTTCTTGGGGATCAGGTGCAATCTAGAACTCTTGAGACTGCCCTTCAATGACTTGCTCTGCCAGCTGAGACTTTATTCAGCAGATACTTGTCACCTTGCTTAAAGGATGTCCCAAGCAGAAGTTAAGAAGAAATGCTCAAAATAGTAACTGGTTGACCCAATAAAAATAGTATGGTAGAAGGGTAAACTGGAACTGAGACATTTATATTGTGACGATTCTGCAACTGCTTCTGACCAGTCACAAACGAAATAATGGCCCTTTTCTCTACTCCCTTTGACAGTCATTTCAGCTGACTAAATATAGCCTGGTAAAAGATTTCTAACTCCCACAGTGATCCAGTAGCAGTTTTGTTTTGGTTTTTTTGATACCTCAGCTGCACCTTGTAGGATTTTTGTTTTGTAGAACCAGCTTCAAATGCAATGGAAGATTGCGGGGATGAAAGTGGTTATAATGGCATCAAGAGCCAGACAAGATTTCTTTAAGATGAATACCTGGGTAAAACATCTACCCCTCTCACATTGCATTTTAGAATTTAATGTGGCTAGATGTAAATAGCCTTACAGCACCTCTTATTCAGATGTTCTGCCTCACATGGTTAGATTCCATCCACTGATTAACTTTGTAACTTGACTACAAAATTGAGCTGGGGTTTGGAGTAATTAAGTCAGTAACCTTAAAAATGGCATGAGTATACACTGATGGAGGACTGGGCTTAGAGGTTGCTGCAATGGAGGAGCCTCTGTAGGAGAGGAGAGACCTCTTAAGATCTGAAAAGCTGCAGCTTCGTTCTCTTCACCTTAACTAAACGTTAGTGGACATGGCATCCTCAGTTGACTCTGCCCTTGGTTACCAGGATATTTCCTCCTGTGTAACTACTTCTATTCCTCAACACGCTTGTTGATCCTTCTTCATTTCTACTTCTAGCAGTTAAATTTTTATGGAAGTTGGCTTACTAGATGAGAAGCTTGTCTTGCCTGTAAATTTTTCATCTTTGGGAAAACTGGTAATCCTGTGCATTCTTTTCCCCCCTCTAACTCTAGAAATATTCTGTGTGGTTGTGGGTGCCTCAGTCTCCAAGGGGCTAAGGACTGAGTGCTAAAAGTAAGGACTGCCTCCAATTTGCATGTGATTAATTCCAGTAGTTAAGACTGGATGTCTCCCCAGAATACAAACTTACTGGCAAAACAATTATCACTTAATCAAACTTAGTTGTATTTCTAAATTATAACCTGTCCAACTGGATTTCCAGGCATGCTCCTCTAGCAGTAAAGACTGCATCCAATCCTGGAGCTACAAGGGCATTGTTGGTAGGCTCATGTAGCTAATCTGAAGAACCTAGGTTTGAAGGACATCACTGTACTGAGCTAGGTTTTCAGACCTAGCTTGTCAGTGTTTCAGTGTGAATTTAATAAAGCTGAGACACTAACGGTGGATTTTTTAACTCAAATACTGACTCTTCTCATTGCTTCCTCAACTTTCCTTTGACTTCTGAAGGAATCCAGGACAGAGGAGGCAAGTGGTAGGAAGACACCTGACTAAATTCAGACTCTTGTATATCTTCCAGACTTGAAATTGATAGTCTAGCAAATACCATACCTAGCTTTAAGACATTTCTGCCTTTTGTACATTGCACAACTAGAAATCAGATTTAAGTCCTATTTTAATTTGACTACAGATAACTTACTATCAGCTAGCTTGGTGGAGAATGCAGATCAAGATCCTTCACCTGCTATAGGTACCAAACTAGCTGCATTGCAACGCTCTGCATGTTCTACACCGCTTTCTCAGCCAAACCGTTGCACCAAAGAACAAGACTACAGGCCTAAATCAACTGGCAGAAAGACTCCTACAACAGCCTCCCCTGTACCAGGGTCTCCCTTCCTTCGTCCTGTTCACCAGGTACCCCTTGTTCCCCATGTACCAATTGTACGACCTACTCATCAACTGCATCCAGGATTGGTCCAGAGGATGCTGGCACAGGGGATGCATCCACAACATCTTCCTCTGCTGCAAGCAGGTAATCCTTTTACTTGTACCACTTAACTGCAAGGGTGAAACTTCAAAATAAACTTGTTCTTAGCCTCAAAGAAGCACAGACACCCTTACATAATGCAAGACTAAGACATGTGGTGATTGCTACAAATAGGCTATTTTCCCTATACAACAAACACCTTTCATAAGGCTGACAGTACTCTCTCAAACCAATTACTAAACAAGTGTTCCTTGTAAATAAAGCTCCTTGTTTTATATTTCTGACATTTTAATAAAGCAAAGTAATGAGCTTCTCCAACCTTGTCTACTCAATAGGTATGATTCCTCCAGGGATGGACTTGTCTCACATACAGGGAATATCTACTCCCATCCTCAGCCAGCCTTTTTATCCATTACCAACAGCTGGCCATCACCTCTTAAACCCACGCTCTGGGACACCTCTGCAGCTGGCAATGATGCAACAGCAACTACAGCGATCAGGTAGGTTAAACAAGAGAATCAAAGATAATTATGGCCTTCTAGACCTGACTAGATCTGCACCCTAGGAACTCCTTTGTACTGTCCCATGTTCAATGAATGAACTTAGCTAACTGAAGGCACCTGGTATCTGTATGCTACAGTTAAAACTTTCAAAGTAGGAAACTGTCATCCACAAGAACTAGGCTTCAGGGGAGAATGTAAATTCCCTAGATAGCTTGGGAAGTCGGAACCTTCCTTTCCACTTAACTGTAGCATGATTACTCTCTCCCTGGATCATGGGGGTGACCTTTTTTGGAGCTGCTGGAGTGGGTTTTTCACCTCCTAGTACTTCTGCCATCTACTTGGGCTGAGCAGCTGCCTCTCCTCTACCTTTTTTTCCCTTATTTGGGAGGCCTTGGATAACCCCCAACTCTTATTACTCTAATCTTTGAGATTGACACTCATGCTGATGGTCTTTCAGCTGAGATCTGGATGTGGTTTCCTCTAGTCGTAAATGTACTAATTTGAGTTGCTGCTGCTGCACAGTGGCATCAGTATGATCAACATGCAGTTATTAGGCTAGGTAAATACTGAACTCCATAGTAGCTCACATTTGCCCTGTCCAGTTTCCATATTAGCTGTTCATTCACAATTCCTCTTAGGACCAAAAAAGGGGTTTCCTGGCCTTAACTCTCTACCTTTCTCTCCCTCCTCCCCCCTTCTCCTACCTCTAATAGTTCTCCACTCTCCAGCTTCTGGAGCACAGGGATCTGCTGTTGGTGTGCAAACCACGCCTCAGAATGTGCCATCTCGGACTGGACTGCCTCATGTACACTCACAGCTTGACCATCACACCAGCCAGAGAAGTGGTTCTCCTATTGGCCTTGCAAAATGGTTTGGTTCAGATGTTTTGCAGCAGCCCCTCCCTTCCATGCCATCCAAAGTCATCAGTGTAGATGAACTGGAATATCGGCAGTGAGCAGTGACCTCTAGGAGGCTGGGTAGCTGTTTCTTTAGACTGGAAAAAGAGTCCTGATAGTATACATTGTGCTTCACCTGTTTGTTTTGGGGCTTTTATTTTTAGCACTCTGTGCAGAACTTCTTTTCAAGAGACTAAAGCACATGGCACCTGTCCTGGTCTCCATGTCTGGGTCAAGACTGAAGGATCCATATGGCTTGAACCATGAAGCCTGAAGACATTTAGATGCAATACAAAGCCAGTTTAATCCTGGAAATGTCTATTTTTTGTTTTTGTAAAATATGTGAATGAAGTGCTGATAACCTCTGGTGTAGAGGGAGCAGCTAAGGGTTCCTCCTGCAGAAAATTAAATGTATAGACCCTTGTGTACAAACTTGTGTATAAACAATCTTTTGTATATATACCTAGGATAGCTTTTTTGAACCTATACAGCTGTACATAAGAGTAGCTGATAAGTTGAGCTTTAGTTGTGCCTATGGTTTGGATCGCTCCATTGTACATGTGGGACTTTTGTTTAAGATTAAAGTTGCAAATGCCAAGTGTGTGAGTGAACAAGATAAAGCTGATTTCTCTTCTTGCTGTTTCTCTCATGTCTCCCTCTCAGCACATTTCTCCTTGTCTTATGTAATGTGCAGATTCAGTGTAGCTGAAGTTGAAGTAAAAGCCCACAACTTGATCCTTGTACAACAAATGTCTGATTCCTTGTGGTTTTTCCATCAAAATAGTTTCTTGAATAGTTTCTTGAAACTGCTTCAAAGAGGAGACGTGGTGCAGTGAGCCAAAAGGGTCAGTGCTTTAGTCTGCAGCCCAAGACTTTGCACACTGCTCCATATTCAGTCAAGGTAAATGCATACTGTATTGGTTGTCATAGTGCTCACAGCAGGGTTGGCTCTGGTCCTCTTGTTAGCTGCACTATTGTTTTAATTTGGATCTTCCAAAGTTAAAGGTCAACAAATTGAGCCTTTAACTTTCTTCAGCGTCTTAGAACCCTTAATTCTTTACATAACCATAGCTACAGTAACTTGTTCTATGCTAATCTCCAGCTCTATTTGTAGAGGGGAGTCCCAGCACCATGTCCCATCTAGCATGCATCCATTGATGCAGTTACTGTGAAATCTGGATGGTTTTTTCTTCTGCTTTCAGGGGTGAGGGTATTCTGAGCCTATTGTGTATATTTTTTAAAAATGGGTTTTTTAAAGCCTGTGCTTCATCAGGTAGTGTATGTACTCCCATCTTTCTACTGCATGATTCCTGCATTCACTTTCTCACTTGGAGTCTAGTACTGTTGCCTTACTTGCTTATCAGACATTGTACCTTTTTTTAAAAGGTGAAAGCAAACTCCAAGTTCTCACCAAGATTTGCTCTTCTCTGAATGCAAAACTAGCAGCAGAAAATCACGACTATTCTATAAACTGCCAGCAAGCTGCAGGAGGTTTCAGATAAGTAGACTTTTGTGCAGAAAAAGCAGGTGGGCACCTTTAATGTGGAATCTATTGGGATCACAACTATTTAGTATAAAGTCTCACTGGTTATTACTCATACTCAACAAGGTCAATGATGTAAAACACAATCACCGCTCATCTTTGTAAAACTTTTCATAAATTTTTAACTTCCCAATAGCATTCTGTAAATAAAAGTCAATTCTACCAGCTTTCTGCCTCAACTGCTCTTAAACAGAACTGTCCCTTCAGATGATAGCTGCCCTTTTGCTGTGACTTGCTTCTTGCCATGTTATTCCATGGGGGTATTAAGCAAAAATACTCTTTTTAAAAAATAGCTGTAAACCAGAACCCTAACTTAAGATTTCCAAATGCAGTAACTAGTTCCTTTGTCATGTTTTTCTGACTGCCTTGTGGTTACACTGTAAATGTAAGTTCTGTGAAAATATCTTGTAACAAGATTATTCATTCTGGTCTGAATAATCCACTGGTCCAGGGACATATAAAAGTGGGCTTCAGGAAGTCAAGTGCCAAAGTTTTCCTTGGTCAACTAGCTCAAGCAAAAACACCTAGGTTGGTCTTTCCAGCTGCCAACTGCTAATATTTTTCCAAACCTCAACTGCTGCAAATTATCTATAGTATGACAAAAGCTAGCTGGAGCTATTGGCTCTGGGGCATGGGGCCCCTGGCAGTTGCCCTGATTGCTACTGTCTAATGCTAGCCCTGGCTTTTACATGCAGAAACAATTGTGGCACAGGTGGGGTGTGGAGTTTTTATAGCATAGGGGTGGGGGCTCAAAGGAAGAGGCTGAGAACCCCTGCTATAGAACACAGAAGGCTACTGAATCCTGCAAAGCACCTTAATCTTTGACTTATAAATGGCTGAACTGGTGCTGTAGTACAGGGTTGTTTCACCAGGCCACCTCTACTTTTTTGGGGGGGAAGAGAAAAGGAGAGAACTTTAAAAAAAAAACCCTTCACTACTGTACTGTGTTGCAAGCCTTAGCCTAGTGATAAAATAAGGAAAGGACTGTAGACTGCCAAAATCCAAAGAACCAATTTCTTCACTTGCTGCAGGTCTTCAGTGGCACTTCAGCAGCAGGTCCTTCACTTGCTCTGGGTCTCTGGCAGCACTGAGGGCTGTACTGCTGAAGACCTGGCCAGACAGGACCATCCTGCAGGCTGGAGTTTGCCTAAACCTTTAACAACCAGTTCTAAACCAGCTTCAAAATTTAACTGGTTCATGCACTCCAGCTCATGACTGACTGTAGGTACTACAACCTTTTTCCAGAGCAGTACAGTAAATTCAAGTAAATACAGCTCATTTGTACAATATAAAAGCTATCACAAACTCCCTTTCTGTGCACTTTTAATGAGGCTTTAGTGTTGGGACAGAGGGGGGTGGTCACTTACTGTAAACAACCTAAATTCAACAGTACACTTAACTGGAGCTAGAATGTTAGTAAATAGTCTTGTACCTATGTAATGCAGCTCCAGACTGAATATGGAAGAGACTAGTAGTCTCATGAATTGCATATGGCATGCTCCTAGTCCTTATCTCAGCCAGGAAGAGAAGCTCCTGTAATATCCTTCCATGCTATAGGCCTTTATGCAGAGGGAACCTTGTATAATTCATTGGCAAATTACTAGTGAAAGTGGTTATCCCAAATGACTTTCTAGCTGGCTGTTCCTGAAGGGATTCTACTACCTTCACCACAACTATTAGCTTACTTTTAGGTATAAAAGTAAAACAGGCTAAAGCTTCCACCAGCATTCATTATCTCTTGATTATCAAGCCAACATACAAGAGTTGAGAGATGTTAAATTTGTATCTCTTGGCTAGTTTTATAGCCAAGGAGCACTCACCACTGATTGTTCTTTAACCAGATTAAGTTTGTTTAGCATTAGGTAAATTCCAGCATGCTTTTGCTTCTAGAAAGGCAGCAGTAACAGGTACTGTAGACCACATGAATATTCTACTTCTACATTGCAAAAGTCAGTTATACTTCTGAGAAGGAAAAAAACTCCTATGACCTTATTGCCTTAGGACAGACAGAAGTATTCCATAATCAAACTTTTTTTTACCCTAAACATTTAATCTTAATAGCAATTTGTAGATCTCCCTAGAGAAACTAGCAAGGCTTTACATCTTAAAAGGGAAATCGACTTTCAGAAGACTCTCCTGTAATATCAAGTAGCAGAACTTCGGAGAAACACTACAGGAATATCCCTGCACCCTGTAATCCAAAATTATCCATTCAATGCTAAACAAAGGGCATCCTGTTACTACCCAAGCAGAACTTAAGTTACCACAAAAGAGCACCAAGAAAGGTAAATTCTTAAGTGGACAAAGTGAAATGTAGACCAATGGCCCTACCAAGCAGCATAATTAAATATTTAATGAGATGATGGTAACATCCCTCAGTCCTCTGTATCATTGAGCAACAGCCAAATATGAGGAATCAGCTGCAGAGCTGCAAGGCATAAACCCTTAAATATTTAAACAAACACCTTTTGTGAAGGCTGGTAGAACCAGGCCTTCCTATTCTGAAAGTAGGGTTCATATGAGTTCTGCATTGGTAAAGAACAATTAGTTTCACTCTTGTATAAATTCCCTTCTTCCTGCCAGAAAGCATACAACTTTCAAAGCTCGCAAGGCTTTATTTTAATCCTTTTACCCTTGTGAAGCATGCAAGTACCCAACACATTAGTTTCACACCATGTCCCCAAAAGAAACTTCTCAGATCTTTATCAGAATTGTGACACTGCCTGACAGTAATCAAACATCCTTCTAGCCTTGGCAGTCTATCACTATAAAGGAAGCAACTGTCAACATAATCTTCCCCCTCCACAGCACTCAAAGCTGAGCATAAGGGAAGAAAGTCACACTGACAAAGTCAGCCCCCATGGCAAGTTAGCAGGAACAATTTTATTTCTTCACAATCTGAATGACATCCTCATCCTCAAGTGTGTGATCTTTGCCAACTTTCTGCGGATTGTGTTTAACAGACGAACCCCAGACCAGTGCACTGAAGGGAAGAGAGAGAAAAAAAATTAACTTACAAGGCATAGCAGTGCCACATAACAAACACCCTGCTTACTGTGACAGGCAGGTGCTATTCTGTATATACAGAAGGTAGCTTTCTAAAAAGATATCATTTGAGCAGGTACTCGTATATGGGCAAAAGGTCTTTGTCTCAACTCCACCTGAAGAGTAGAAGCAGCCACAGATATTATTAAGCAAGCAAAACAAAACAGTCCCTTGTACAGATAAGTAAAGTACCTATCATGCTGTGGATTAGTTATTTTCAGGCTTTTAAACATATATAGTCCCAGGAGAGCATTTTGCAAGTAAGCCAGAAGACAGAATAGCACAGAAACATTAAATCTAACCCTAGAATCATAGTGTTAGAAGCAGTGTTCCCTCTAATTTTTCCCACACGTGCAGAATGAATTATGTGCACCAATATAGAGGTGACGTGTGACATCACCTTCATATTGGTGCACATAAAATTCATGTGGTGGGGATGGGGTCAAAGGAGTTTGGGGGTGTACTCAGGACTGGGGCAGGAGGATTGGGGTGTCGGGGGGAGGTGAGGACTCCAGCTGGGGGTGAAGGAGAGTGCTCCAGGAGTACAGCAGGGGGAAGAGAGAACTCTGCCCAGCAGCACCTTGGCTGTGGAGGAGAGGCACCTCTCCCTGCCACAGCAGCTCCAGAGTTGGGGCTGCAGGATAGGCATCTCCCTGCCATCCACAGCAGGTCCAGGCCGGGCTGGCGCCCCAGCTGGTCCAGGGCTGAGCTGGGGCTGGGGAAGGGTCACCCCCATAGGCATCAACTCTGTGGGTGCTCCAGGGCTGAAGCACCCCCAGAAAAAAAAAAGTTAGCAGGTGCTGCTCAGCAGCAGCACCCACTGGCAGCCAAGCTCCTTCCATCCTGTCCCCACTGATCAACTCCTCCCCCTCCCTCCCACCCACCATGAACAGCTGTTTTGTGGCATGTTGGGAGAGGGGGGGAAGAGGGGAGTGCAACAATGGGGCATGTTTGGGAGAGGAAGCAGGGAAGATGCAGGGCGGGGCCTGGAGTGGAGAGGGGAAAAAAAAAAATCAAGCACCCCCCAACTAGAGGGTAAGTTGGCGCCTATGGGCACCCCTCCCCTGGCAGGTTCCCTGAGCACCTGCATGGCACTGAACAGGCTGCTGCACAGCTTACAGGGAACTTCGGTTAGAAGTGACCACAAGGGTCATGTAGTCTAACCACTGCCAACAGTAACGGAAGACAAATAGAATTCTATTCCAGTCAGGCTAGAAAGTCAAGTCCTGCAGTTTCCTCAAGTTATAAATATACTGGGGGGAAATAAGTAAAAAAAACTTGGCCCAGTGTATACCACTGGAAAGACAATGCGGGGGGGGGGGGGGTGGTTACTGCATTTCTGGCATATGGTAACAGTCTTTTGCAGACAGTACTTACTACTTAAATTCTTTAATAAGATTTTTGTGAATCTTCATACAAAAATCCTCCACTGTGGTTCTGGAGTCAGGAAGCACCACAGGAGAAGTGTAGTCTGGTAACTGTCCTTTAGGTTTGGTGTAGCTGCAATACAGAGTGACATATCAGCCAATAACAAGCACTACCTCCCTTCCCCCCACTCTCAATCTTCCTTTTAACACAGCAGGGTCTTGTTTCCACACCACCCTAAATCACATCTTGAACAATTATTCTTGAGACTGTAGTGGGAGTCCTGATTTTTTGTAAGTTATCCTTTCACAGCATCTCTTTCATCCTCCTACTAGGAAGTAAGGCAACACAGATCCCAAAGCCGAGGAAACAGCTCTTGTCTGTTATCCCTATTGTACAGCAGACAAACCGCATGGCTTCTGATTTACTTATCAAATAAAACAGATTTTTGATGACAACGTTCTGTACCTGCTTGCAAGAAGCCATTATATCTAGAATGGATGAATGAGGACTCCCAGCTAATCCAGCAGCCATGAGAACTCACATTCGCACCAGCCTCAGGTAGTCCCAAATTCTCTCCAACAGATCATCAAAATTCCAGCGGTGGTGAGCAGAGATTGGTACACAATGTGGCACTTTGTAAATGATATCCAGTTCTTCAATGGATATCTGGTCAATTTTATTCAGCACATAAATACATGGGATATAAACTCTGCAAAGAGAAGGAAACAGTGGTATGAGGATGTCAGCAACACCCAAAATTACTTCCTTCTACTCTCATAAGAAAAACTATCTGAGAGTGGGTATGAAACAAGGACTAGTGAAACTGCAATCAATATCTTGGCTTGTATTGGAAATAGACTTTGTAGAATAGCTTTTTTGTAATTTAAATGTAGGCATGCTACCCAGCAGGATTTCCATGCCCTGACACAGTACCTGTTTCCTTCAACAACGTCGATTAAGTCATCAGCAGTGGCATCGCTGCGCAGTGTGACATCAGCATTATGAATTTTATACTCTGCTAAGATGCTCTTCACTGTTTCAGCATCTAGCTCGCTCTGAGGGCACTGTAACAGACACAAGTTAGACAGGGAATGGAGGAGTTTACATTCCGTCAGCTATTACAATTACTGATGCCAACACCTAGCACAAAGTGCCTACTAACCAGAAATAATTAATATATTGCACATCACTGGAGCGGATGCTTTTGGCATAGATGGGTTCTGGCCAGTGGAGAGGAACCTCAATTCACAGTAGTATCTTATTGATCCCACTTGTCCCACTAATGGCTGTAGTAAGATGTTTTCAGAAGCAGCACTTCCATTCACTTAGTTACAACAAGTACTGCCTCCAAAAAGGTCATTGCTGCAAGAACAGGCACCCAAGATGCAGAAGAAAGACCCTTTCCTAATCACAGAACCAGTGCCTCCAGATTCTCCATTCATGGCAAAAGCATCTTCCTAGAATCAAGCAGCTTTCTGAATCCCTCATCGTAACAGCCTGTTGCAATTTCCATACTTACAGTAGCTGTGAGGTTGATGCCACCTTTATCTTTCTTCTTATAACCAATGTTGGGGGGCTTGCTGTTCAGCCGTATTCCAAAGCCCTCGAGTTCATTCTCAATTATCTTTTTGTGTCCCAGTGGTTTCAGTACATCCAGAACAATCAGAATTAGGTTACAGGTTCGAGCAACTGAGGATCAGAAAATAAAGTTTCTCAAAAGGGTAAATAAACACACCCTTTCAAATACCAGTAGAACAAACAAACAAACAAAAATCCATCAAAGTTGGTGACAAGATGAGATACCATCAGTGGGCTGAACCCTACCTAGGTTGGTAGCAACTACAATTTAGTTACCCTCTGAACTTTGTTCAGAGGTCTACAAGAGCTGAATTTCTAGTCTCAGTCTATTTTCTGGTGTTTACGTCACATAAAAATGGCAATCTTATAGTTCAGAGATTTTAAGGTCAAAAGGGACCATTAAATCATCTAGTCTGAACTTAAACCTACCTAGTTAATACCCTGGATAGCACACTGAAAGGCCAATGATTGAATGGCCCTGGAGAATTAATTATCTTTTTACCTCTAGAAGTAATAATTGAAGTCAGCTGGGGAAGCAATGTGGGGAACACTTACTCCCACTATCCGAGCTGTACTTCCAGTTTAACAGAGAACTTCAATCTTCAGTGCCATTACACTGGCACGTTGGGTGAGCAATAAGTTATTTCATGGCTGAATTTAAGACGAGGCATGATGAAGTTAGTGAAACCCATGAGAACCAATAAGGAATAAGTCATGTCACATTTTTAAAGCATCACTATATTTTCTGGCCTATAATCTATTTGGTTTTCCGTTACCAGTCTTTTAAGTGTTGGTCAAATAATGTCACCTAATGCAGATGTTTGATTCTTTAGGTCAGAGTCTAAGTGGCTGAAATAACCCTGATGTCTATGTTTTGATACCACAATAATAGGCATAGGAAACAAGTGAGAGAGAGAGAAATTAAAAACAGCCTTGTTTAATGTGAAATTGTGTCGGACTCTGAAGCATTAGTGCACTTCAGGGCAGAAGCCATGATGACACAAAACATCTCAGCACTAGGAAAAGCCCAACCTTCAGGCAATCTAGCCATGCAAGTGGAAAATAGCTACGCCTCCACTGACTACAAATTAAATAACTCATTTCATCATAAAAAGAAACCAATGCTTCCACAGCATTAGAAATACTGACAGCACATATCAGGAGTTCCAGGGCCCAGAAAGCCATCTCAGACCCATACAACAATCACTCTGAAACCTGGCCTTTCCACCAGCATGAAAGATAATGGATAAATTGGCGACTGACTGCTTCCTCCAGCCCTGCAATACTCACCTGCAATGACCTGCCGGCCTCTTCCTTTCCCATCTTTAGCTCCCTCAATAATTCCTGGGAGATCAAGAAGCTGTGTGTTTAGAAGAGAGGAAGGAAATCCATTATGTACAGAATGCCTCTCTTCCCACAAAGGAAGAACTCATCCCATTTCTAATATTAACTGAATCTATTGGCAATCTGAGTAAACAATAATAGACAATTATTTCCCCTTTGAATACTACACATAGCTTTCATAGATTCCAAGGCCAAAAGGAACTATTGAGATCACCTAGTCTGACCTCCTGTGTAACACAGGCCTCATAATAATCCCTAGAGCATAGTTTTTAGAAAAAACATCCAGTCTTGATTTAAAAATTGTCAGTGATGGAGAATCCACCACAATCCTTGGTAAACTGTTCCAATAGTTAATTACTTTCACTGTTAAAAATTTACACCTTATTTCCAGTCTGAATTTGTCTAGCTTCAACTTCCAGCCACTGGATCATGTTATGTCTTTCTCTGATAGAATGAAGAGCCCATTATCAAAAATCTGTTCCCCAAGTAGATACTCGGGCATGGTAATCAAGTCACCCCTTAACCTTCTCTTTGCTAAACTAAATAGATTGACCTCCTTATGTCTATCACTACGTGGAATGTTTTTTAATCCTTTATTCATTCTTGTAGCTCTTCTCTGAACTCTCTACAATTTATCAACATCTTTGCTGAATTGCGGACACCAGAAATGGATGCAATGTTGCAGCAGCAGTCACACCAGTGCCAAACACAGAAGTAAAAGAACCTCTATACGCCTACTTGAGATTTCCCATTTGTCCATCCAAGGATCACATTAGCCCTTTGGGCCACAGCATCACACTGGGAGCTCATGTTCAGCTGATTGATTATCCACCACAACACCCCAAACTTTAATTCCCTTTCTGTACTAGTGGAATGAAACATGGTGATTTGTGTTATATGAAATGAGGAAGAACTCCCCTGCTGTAGGACTTTCCCACTGAAGCACAGTGAGAAGTACTGACAACTGCTTAAAGTTAAAACTCAAAAAAAGGTTTTTAGACGTGTCTTCTCAAAACATTCCCATATACTACTTTACCTCTAACTTATTAACATCAGACTAGATAGTTCAGCTACAGCCAGAGCCAAGCTATACACCCCTCCTTGTGAGCAAAATGTTCTCACCTGTATCTTTGCTCCTTTGTATCTAATGACTCCAGGCACAGTAGTTAGTGTGGTGAACTCATATGCTGCCACTTCAGAATACACACCAGCAAGGTTACTCAGCAGAGTAGATTTCCCCACTGAGGGGAAACCCACAAACCCAATTCGAGCATCACCAGTCTTTGCAACATCAAAACCTACAACATAATAAAAAAAATTAACAAGAAAATTCAAAGGTCCTCTGATGTTGGAGAGGAGGCCCATTAGTATGACGTATACTTTCCAAGGGAAGGAAATGTAGTCCATGTAGCTTTACTATAGAGGCACAGTCTACCTACTCCTCTCAGAATTGATACTCCATATTCACCGATGTACTTAACATGGACTACACTTTCACATTTAAAAATGAGGGCTACTGCAAGGTGCTCCATTAATTGCCAATCTCAGGTCTCTGCTAATGCAGCCCTTTCACTACATCCTCAATAAATCTACATACCAAATACCTAGAGATTAAAGCAATTTCTGTCTGAGGCTCTGTATCTAACAAAGAAAAAAAACCTCACTTGGTTCCTCGCTGTAGCTGCCACCACTATTCTGAGACTATCGGGGACACGCTTTGCAGCAGTGCCACAGTCCAATTTTACAAAAAGGAGGACTTGGGGCACCTTAGAGACTAACCAATTTATCTGAGCATGAGCTTTCGTGAGCTACAGCTCACTGCATCGGATTCAGTCTCTAAGGTGCCACAAGTCCTCCTTTTCTTTTTGCGAATACAGACTAACAAGTCCAATTTTAGTAGCTCGCTGGAGCGGATCCAGTGAGTCTGTCCACCAGCACCGCGGAGCGCCCTCCCAGCGGCCGTGTAGACAAACCCTAGGAGCAAGTTAGGGCACCCAAAAGTCAACAGACGCCCCTTTGGTTCAGCTACCGCCACACACTGCCCCCGGAAACGGGAAGTGACGCCTCTGGAGCGGCGCCCCCGAGGGGCGACCCACCTTCTCCGGGGCCGCCGCCGCCGCCTCCTTTCGGAGTGATGAGCTCCCGCCGCAGCTTGGCCAGGCGAGCCTTCAGCAGCCCCAAGTGGTGAGCCGTTGCCTTGTTCTTCTGCGTCCGGGCCATCTGCGGAAAGTCACAGCGCGACGCTACTGACCCACCGGGGAGGCAGCCGGGGGGAGGCCAGGGCCCGGCACTTTCTGCCCGCGGAGCCCCCCGCACCCTCCAGCCGCCCGAGTAGGCCGGAGAACCCAGGAGCCCTGATCCCCCATCAGCAGCCTGCGGGGCCGTCACCCCGGCGCGGAGCCTGGCCTCCCGCAGGGAGCACCACGGCCTCCCGGGGCCGGGAGGGGGCAGCAGCCGGGCGCAGCGCCCGGCACCGGGAGACCGGCAGCTGGCCTAGCCAGCCGCCTCCGGCCGCTCCCCGGGGAGCCGGCAGATCGGCCCTCCCCGTCAGCGGGTGGGGGGAGGGGAGGTACCTCAGCCTCTATCTCCGCGATCTTGGCCAATGTCCCGCTCATGTTGGCGACGATCCCCGCCCGCTCGGCGACCAGCCACCCCGGCCCCGCTCCTCAGCCCCAGCACTGCGCAGGCGCACAGCCTCGCGGGAGCCTGGCAGCACTCGCGAGATCCCACCGAGTTCCCACAGCAGGCCGAAGGAGCCGGCCACCGCCGGAACATAGCCCCGCCCACTTACGAGCCAAAGCCACGCCCAAAGTCCTACCCACGCTCCGGCAGATAACTCCGCCTCTCCCCAAAGCCACCGCCTCCAGAGGAGAGCCCCGCCCGCACACGAAACTGCGCCCTAGCCCCTCCCTCTCATAAAACCGCCTCTCCAAGCCGAGGAGGACGAGCCTCAAAGTCACAGAGCTAGTGGGTCTGCGGGCGGAGCGCCATAGCGCCCCCTAGGCGTCAGCACCGCCCTCTGCGCCGCGCAGCCTCCCTAGGCCTCACCTAAGCCTCAAGGCGTGGGATGTGGGTAGCTGGCACGCTGCGCTGTCTGCCGTGTGGTTAGAGTGGGCCACCCTAGAGATGCCCTGGCACAACACTGGAGGGAAGCTGTCCCCCCGCCTGCTCCTATCCTTCGCTCAGTCTCCAACCTCCTACTAGGTGCCTTTGCTTGGCAACCTGCACGGGGAGGGGGGAATGGAAACACGCCAGTCAAAGAGCAGCTCCAGTTGCTTCAGAGACATTAAGAGAAAATAAAATATCTTCAAGGGTTTCCTCTTTCCTACCAACTAGGCATGGCTGGAGAGAGGCTGGGGAATCATGATTGCCCACTGCAAGGCAGCGGATGCGCTGCAGAGATTGAACCAGGGATTTCCCAGTGTAACTAAAAGCATAGGCCACTGCAGCTTGAGCTAAAACTCTAGCTGAGGAGAATGTAACAACTCATGTCCTCTGCAGATTACAGGCCCAGTGGGTTACACAACCTTCAATCAGTAGTCAGGTGCCAGAAAATTATGAGTCTGTGGGAAAACATACTCCTATTTCTATTATGGCTGTTTTAGAGTAACAGCCGTGTTAGTCTGTATTCGCAAAAAGAAAAGGAGTACTTGTGGCACCTTAGCGACTAACCAATTTATTTGAGCATGAGCTTTCGTGAGCTACAGCTCACTTCATCGGATGCATACCGTGGAAACTGCAGCAGACTTTATATACACACAGAGAATATGAAACAATACCTCCTCCCACCCCACTGTCCTGCTGGTAACAGCTTATCTAAAGTGATCATCAGGTGGGCCATTTCCAGCACAAATCCAGGTTTTCTCACCCTCCACCCCCCCACACAAATTCACTCTCCTGCTGGTGATAGCCCATCCAAAGTGACAACTCTTTACACAATGTGCATGATAATCAAGTCAGGCTATTTCCTGCACAAATCCAGGTTTTCTCACATCCCCCCCACCCCCATACACACACAAACTCACTCTCCTGCTGGTAATAGCTCATCCAAACTGACCACTCTCCAAGTTTAAATCCAAGTTAAACCAGAACATCTGGGGGGAGGGGGGGTAGGAAAAAACAAGAGGAAACAGGCTACCTTGCATAATGACTTAGCCACTCCCAGTCTCTATTTAAGCCTAAATTAATAGTATCCAATTTGCAAATGAATTCCAATTCAGCAGTTTCTCGCTGGAGTCTGGATTTGAAGTTTTTTTGTTTTAAGATAGCGACCTTCATGTCTGTGATTGCATGAATGTACGTACATTGGTCAAACTGGACAGTCTCTACGTAAAAGAATAAATGGACACAAATCAGATGTCAAGAATTATAACATTCATAAACCAGTCGGACAACACTTCAATCTCTCTGGTCACGCAATCACAGACATGAAGGTCGCTATCTTAAAACAAAAAAACTTCAAATCCAGACTCCAGCGAGAAACTGCTGAATTGGAATTCATTTGCAAATTGGATACTATTAATTTAGGCTTAAATAGAGACTGGGAGTGGCTAAGTCATTATGCAAGGTAGCCTATTTCCTCTTGTTTTTTCCTACCTACCCCCCCCCCAGGTGTTCTGGTTTAACTTGGATTTAAACTTGGAGAGTGGTCAGTTTGGATGAGCTATTACCAGCAGGAGAGTGAGTTTGTGTGTGTATGGGGGTGGGGGGGATGTGAGAAAACCTGGATTTGTGCAGGAAATAGCCCGACTTGATTATCATGCACATTGTGTAAAGAGTTGTCACTTTGGATGGGCTATCACCAGCAGGAGAGTGAATTTGTGTGGGGGGGTGGAGGGTGAGAAAACCTGGATTTGTGCTGGAAATGGCCCACCTGATGATCACTTTAGATAAGCTATTACCAGCAGGACAGTGGGGTGGGAGGAGGTATTGTTTCATATTCTCTGTGTGTATATAAAGTCTGCTGCAGTTTCCACGGTATGCATCCGATGAAGTGAGCTGTAGCTCACAAAAGCTCATGCTCAAATAAATTGGTTAGTCTCTAAGGTGCCACAAGTACTCCTTTTCTTATTATGGCTGTTGTTTGTATTACCATAGCACCTAGGGACCCCACTCTTAGTTCTTCCTCCAGCTGCAATTCCAAGGCAATAAAACTATGACAATTTGTATGAGGAAGATTTCAAGGTTGGATGAGAGAGTTTTTAAATGTCTCACTGAAGCACACAGCAAAATCTTTCTTCATAAAAAGATAACGGTTTTAAAACTACAAAAGGAAGACATCTCCCTCCATATGAGTGACATGGTGGATCTGTAAATCTTATCAGTAAACAAAAAGGTGGACTGTGATGAGCAGTGCAGGCTCTCTGGGCCCTTAAAATAGGCCTTCTTGGCTGCATAACCCTCCCCAGTTTCCCAAATAAATCAAAGCAAATGTTGCATGGAGAAAGGGAGCTTGGACCCTGAGGAATCCCCTTCAGAGCTCAAGGTAAGAGGGCAGGGCAGCTGTAGCTAATATGTATATAAAACAGATCAGGTTGGGTAAATAGTGGCTTCTTGGTCCTATTGGGATCCAGGAAGTGCTAAAGTGATCCTGCTAAACGACCTCTCCCTAGCCTAAGGGGAGGATCCACAGGACCTGGAAGCCAAATGATTCTGGAGGACAACTAATAAAGGAAAAGTTACTATCCCTTAAAGGGGAAGCTCTTTACTATAGATACTTGTTTGGTTTATTGTGTATTGAAAATTTAGTTTCTTAAGCAGTCCAAGGAACTGAGGGCTTTACAAAGAGCGGTTACACTAGCTCTTAAAATAAATTTAAAGTACTACCTAAAAGTGGATTCCCACCCACCTCTTACCTAATAAGTATGTTCTGTGGCTCTTGTGGAGAGGCCTGTGGGTCTCTGATATACCACAAGGACTTAGTGCTGCACAAAAACACAGTCCAAACCTTTGGGTGTCTCCCCACAGCTCTGATCACATGATACTTCCTGTCCTGTTTAAAAAAAAAAGTCAATAACCATCCTGAAAACATGATTACTAAGACTAACATAACAACCAACCCACAGGACCAAATAATTCCTAGTTCTATTACTGGTGTAAAACATACATGTGTAGGTGCTTGTCCAGTTGGTTCTAAACTTAAGGGCACATATTGTATCTGGCTAAAAACTCACCCCTTTGTAGGTTTTGGTTTAATTAACAAAGATACTAACAATAGCTCTGTTTAAGCTTGTTCCTTAGGCTTAGTTGCTCCTAGGGTTCCTACCTCAAAACTGCTTAGCCTAGACCCTCAGAAAGTAACTCATCTCTCTTATGTCCAGGGGAAATAAGGAGCTACCTGCCTCTGAGCTGGCGGAACCCTCCTAAGCCTTTCCCAATAGGATCAACATCTCCAACAGTAACAGAGCATGGTGTTTCAGGCAAGCACCACCAGCCTGCAACATAACCTTTTACAGTGCAACAAGGCTTATTCAAAGCAGACTAATAATGGGTTACACACGGAGTAATATTTTTTCTCTTTAGTGTGATGCCGGCCTACCAGGAAATATATTTGAATAGTTAAATCCAAAGAAGATATTGGAAGACTGACATGAAAATGGACAGGTGTAAGAATGGCAGTTGGGACATCTCGGAAAGTGACTGTTTAAGAAGTAAATAGTTGGGGATTGGGTAGTTGGGAATGGACATATGGAGGCACAGTTGGTATTAGGCCCTTCAGCGCATTGGCTAGAACTGGCGAACTGGAACAGAGCAGTCAAAAATTCAGAGGATACTACTAGAGCACAGAGACAACATAAGGGGGCCCTTGAAAAGGTGAGAGACTGGGAACAGGCAGGGTGGAATGTTAACAGAAAGCTAGATATCGTGTCAAGAGCACAATGTTAGGGACGTGAGGAAAGAAAAAGGGAAGAAGAAACCAATAGAACCTGGGAGAAAATTAGGAGAGAAAGGGTCAGAAAGACACTGAAAAATCCACCTGAAAGTCTGACTGAGCCCCATATTATCTCCCTGCACTGAGGGGCCATGGAGGATGTGAGTTGCTGCTTTACCTGCCTCTTGTCTTACTTTTTTTTTTTTTTTTAATAGAAAAACAAAACTTTTAGCTGAGAAAGTTCTGTTCCCTAAGGCAGTTAGTTCTGATGAATGTAAATGGATTCAGGGTGATATCCCCACTACAGAGGTAATTATGTAACATGATCAACCTCTCAACTCGCCCAGTGCCTAAACATGGGACACAATTAGGGATGAAGACCCAAAATGGGAGACAAAAAATAAACAAGTATCTTTAAGAGTAGTAGAAATTGGATAGTGTAAATAAATTGGTCCCAGGATATGAGAGAGACAAGATGAGGGATAACTTTTACTGGACCAGCTTCAGTTGGTGTAAGGGAAAGCTTTCGAGCTCCACCAAGTTCTTCTTCAGATATAGAGAAGGTAATCAGAGGTCAAAACTAAATACAAGGTGGGACAGATTGAACCTCTTATGCTTAACAATGTCTCTTCCACACACAGAAGTTGGTCCAATAAAAGATATTACCTCACCCACCTTGTCTCTCTCATTGTGTAAAATCTCAACTTCTCTAATCAAACTTTATCAATAATATAAGATAATGAAAGCAAGGTATCACAAGATGGTGTAGGTGGGGAGCAAATTTGTATCTGAAATAACAGATGCTCCTCTGTCAAACAGTTGAGAGGGATTACACGGTGTGGTTTCAGTCATGACTGCTAGAATAAGGAACTGCAAGGCATAAAACCACATATTCAGGTACACAACCACAGCCCATTAGGGTCATGAAAGATTAAGGGGGTGTTGTGGAAAAAAAATCAGAGTGGAAGTTAGATGATCTATTTTCTATTCTCAGCTCTACCATTCACTCACTCTACCATTAACACTCTGTGTGATTTTTGGTCAAGTCACTTCCCCTATCTGTGCCTCAGTTTCACTTGCTGTACAACAAAGATAATGCTTACTTCCCCTGCAGCAGTATTGAGCTTAATTCATTAATGCCTGTATGGCACTTTAGATCCTCAGATGTAAGATATTCAGATACCACAGCAATGAGTAGGATAACACCGATAGGTGATATGTATTATATGCACACAAGTTTTACCAAATCTCTGATTATAAACAATCTTATTCTTAATGGGCCAGAGCCCAAGGTCCTTACGCAGGTAAAACTTTTACAGAAGCCAATTGACATTTTTGAGTAAATTAAGTAAGGATCTTAGGATTTTGGGTAACTGGTGTAAAATGCAATGATGATTGTATGATTATAAAATTAATAATCCTGTAAATGTCTGTAGTCTCTGCCTTATTTATAGTCATATGTAAAACTTATTTTTAAAGGAGCATTTTGTGTTCACTAATTTCTTCAGTTATATGACTGTTTTCTATAACTGCAAAGGCAAACCCTTAATGAAAAAGTAGTTTATTCACAGTGCTGAAAAATATTCCCTTTAACACAAGGACCACTCTGGAAGCTCACAATGGAGTGTTACAGGGTTCTGTAGTGAACCCAACCATTTAGGTAAGTCTTGAGGCACAAGGCCAAAAGTTGTCTGCCTGCTCAGCCCCATAAGAAATGAATGTGTGCCACTGTAGTTACACACTCTGTCATGTCTCTTATTGAGTTTAATCTTTCATGCCAATTTCACTCTGTTAATTATTGATACATTTTCCTACTCAGAAGAGCAGATAATCTTCATTTCTTGACTAGTTAATCTGTAAATGTCAGACATTAAGCACTGTTGCCTACTTACATTACTATCTAACACATTTTATGAAATGGAGAAGATCTATCTAGAGGTAGCTTGGCTGCCCAGGGATGCCCAATTCTTGGTGTGTTCAGCAGTTAGACACTGGATTAGGAGTCAGAACACCTAGATTATATTCTAGGGTGACCAGGTGTCCGGTTTTTGACTGAAACACCCAGTCGAAAAGGGATGCCAGTGACTCCAGACAGCACCACTGACCAGGCTGTTGACTGTCCAGTTGGTGGCACCGTGCAACGGAGCTGGCAGGCTCTCCGATAGCCTCCACACCGTGCAGCTCCCAGGAAGCAGCCAGCATGTCCCCTCTCTGGATCCTACACATAGGGGCAGCCAGTGGGCTCCACATGCTGCCCCCACCCCAAGCGCCTCCCTCACAGCTCCTATTGGCCGGGAACTGCAGCCAATGGGAGCTCCTGGGGCAGTGCCTGTAGATGGGGCAGCATGCAGACCCGCCTGGCTGCACAGGAACTGGAGTGGCGACATGCCGCTGCTTCCGGGAGCTGCCTGAGGTAAGTGCCACCCAGAGCTTGCACCCCTGCCCCCCTCCTGGGCCCCCACCCCAACTCTGATCCCCCCTCCTGTCCTCTGAACCCCTCAGCTCCAGCCCTGCCCCAGAATCTGCACTCCGCAGCCAGAGCCCTCACACATCCCCTGCATCCCAACCTCTCATCCCTAACCCAGAGCCCCCACTTGCCCTCCAAACCCCTCGATCCAAGCCTGGAGCATCCTCCTGCACACCAAACCCCTCATCCCCAGCCCCACCCTAGAGCCTGCACCCGCAGCCAGAGCCTTCACTCCCTCAGCATGCCCCAACTCCTCGCCCCAGCCCTGATCCCCCTCCTGCCCTCTGAACCCCTCAGTCCCAGCCCAGAGCACCCTTCTACACCCCAAACCCCTCATCTCCAGCCCCACCCCAGTCTGCACCCCCAGCCAGAGCCCTCACACATCCCTGTGCCCCAAGCCCCAGCCCAGAGCCTCCTCCTGCACTCTGAACCCCTCATCCCCACCCCAGACCCCACTCCTGCACCCCAAATCCCTCATCCCCAGCCCCACATCAGAGCTCATACCCCCAGCTGGAGCCCTCACCCCCCAACCCCCTGCCCCAGCCCGGAGCCAGCTCCCGCACCCTGAACCTAGGGTGACCAGATGTCCTGATTTTATAGGGACAGTCCCGATATTCAGGGCTCTTTCTTATATAGGCATCTATTATCCCCACCCCCGTCTCAATTTTTCACCCTTGCAATCTGGTCACCCTACCTGAACCCCTCATTTCTGGCCCCACCCCAGAACCTGCACACCCAGCCAGAGCCCGTACCTCCTCCCACACCTCAACCCCCTGCCTCTTCCCAGAGCCCCCTCCCATGCTCCGAACCCCTTGGCTCTACCTGCCAGCCCGGAGCCCCTCCTGCACCCCAAACCCCCAGCCAGAGCCCTCACCCCCTCTCGCATCCCAACCCACTGCCTCAGCCTGGAGCCCCCTCCCACACTCTGAACTCCTCATTTCTGAATGAGGGTGGGGAGAGTGAGCAATGGGGTGCAGGGGGATGGAGTGAGCAGGGGCAAGGCCTCGGGAGGCGGGGCAGGGCAAGTAGAAAGTTGGCAATCCTATTATATTCCCATCTCTGCTACAGGATTCCTGTTTTTAAATCTGGTCACTCTGGGACTAAATGAAGAGATCAGATTTAAAAACTGGTTCCTTCCACTCAGGTAACTGAAAATAGAGCCTTTCCACTCTAGACTTTTTGGAAGCACAGAAAGGAGGGATAAAGTGAGGAAAGAAGGGAAGACGGAACACCGGGAGAAAGAGAATGTTTGTATCTAAGATGGCCACTCATGGTCATGTCAGATCAGATTTTGGGGCATTTGAGAGTAAAAAGGTTTTGCAATCAATGCTCTAGTGCAGCAGTTCTCAAACTTTAGGACTCCGGGGAGGGGGTGTGGGCTCTGGGAGGGAGTTTGGGTTCAGGATGGGGTGTGAGGTATGGGCTCTGGGAGGCAGTTTGGGTGCAGGAGTGCATGCGGGCTCTGAGCTGGGAGTTTGGGTGCAGGAGGGGGTGCAGGCTCTGGGAGGGAGTTTGGGTGTGGGAGGGGGCTCAGGGCTCGGGCAGGGGGGTGAGGTGCAGGAGGGAGTTTGGGTGCGAGAGGGGGCTCAGGGCTGGGGCAGAGGGGTGGAGTGTGGGAGGGAGTTTGGATGCGGACTCTGTGCTGGGCACGGGGTTGGGGTGCGGGAGGTGGTGAGGGGTGCAGCGCTTGCTTCGGACAGCTCCCAAAAGTGACTAGCACATCCCTCTGGCAGTGGCTCTTAGGCAGGGGGCCAAGGGGTCTCTGCACGCTGCCCCTGCCTGCAGGCACCACGGCCAATGGGAGTTGCAGAGTCAGCACTCAGGCTGGGGACAGCGTGCGGAGACCCCCCCTGCTCCCCTCAGCCCTATGCTGGGACATGCTGGGCGCTTCCAGGAACGGCGCGGAACCAGGTTCCCTATTCCACCCTCTCCCTCCCAGCACCTCCTTCACGCTGGAATGTTCCCCAGTGTGAACGAGGCACTGGGAGAGAGGGGAAGGAGTTGATCAGTGGTGCCCATGGACCCCCTGGAGTACCCTTGGGGACCCCAGTTTGAGAAATACTGCTATAAGAAATTTCTATAAGCACCAACATGACTATACATCACTAAAATACATGTCCCAGCAATCTACCTGTCACACATTCACATTAATTTCTGGATACAAAATAAGTAAAATTAAGATTGACAATAAGACACCCACCATTAAGAATACAGGACTTTGAATCCAGGAAAACAAAGTTCTAAGAATATTAATACATTCAAATACCCTCTTTTCAACAAAAGTATTAAGTTTTTCAAACTTCTTTAAGAAAGACCTAATCAGACACTTATTCCTTCCCTTTACCTTAGGAAGCATAATAGGACTGATAAAATTAATGTTTTCCATTCTTATTTTTATTCCATATAGTCCAAATTCTCTGGAATCCAGAAAATGTAGAACCAATTTATCTGTATTACAGTAGCATCTAGAGATTCAACCAAGAAGCAGGGAAGGAAGGAACCAAATTCCAGAGGAGTGTATAGAGTTTAATAAGGAGACCAAAATCAGCCAGCTAAGAAACATGTGCAGTGAAAGCAAGGGCAGGGGATAAATGGAAGATATGGAAAAGAGCAAAAGTAGACAAGCAATTAACATTTTTCAAAAGAACTTTTACCACATTAAAGACAACTAAAATACCTACATATACTCCCAGTTACTTTTCAAGAATAAGGGTCATACTGGGTCAGACCAAAGGTCCATCTAGTCCAGTATCTCATCTTCGGACAGTGGGAAATGCCAGGTGTTTTAGAGGGAATGAACAGAACAGGTAATCCATGTAAACAATTGCTAAAGTTGTCACAGAAATGTTATGCCCTCTTGAATGGGAAGAACTGTTCACATGCTTGTGAATAAGAGGGCTGGTATACCACCAACCACCATCAGTATTAAGATGCAATCCACAATACCACAGAACTTGAGAACCCTTGCTCTTTGGATCAGCATTCCCATGGGATGCCTCCCTGTCAAAAAATAATGAACTCACAGTAACCTCTAAAACTAGGCTGTTAGGGGCCAAGGATTCTCTTAGTTCTCTTTGTGCAGTTCCTAGCACAGTGGGGTCCTGGTGCCACGGTAATACAAATAAAGTGACAATCAGCCTAATAAGTAGGGCCCTACCAAATTCAGGGGCCATTTTGGTCAATTTCATGGTCATAGGATTTAAAAAATCATAAATTTAATGATTTCACCTCTTTAAATCTGAAATTTCACAGTGTTGTAATTGTAGGGGTCCTGACCCAAAAAGGAGCTGTGCAAGGGACACAAAGTTATTGTGGGGGGGGGTTGCGGTACTGCTACCCTTACTTCTGCACTGTTGCTGGTGGCTGCGCAGTCTTCGGAGCTGGGCAGCTGGAGAGCGGCGGCTGCTGGCTGTGAGCACAGTTCGGAAGGCAGAGCCACCGCAAGCAGCAGCGCAGAAGTAAGGATGGCCTGGTATTGCCAAACTTACTTCTGTGCCGTTGCTGGTGGGGTGCTGCCTTCAGAGCTGGGCATCCTGCCAACCGCTACTGCTCTCCAGCCGCCCAGCTCTGAAGGAAGCGCAGAAGTAAGTGTGGCAATACCGTGACCCCCCTAAAATAACCTTGTGACCCCCCCTGCATCTCCCTTTTGGGTCAGGACCCCCAATTTGAGAAACACTGGTCTCCCCCGTGAAATCTGTATAGTAGAGGGTAAAAGCTCCAGATTTTACACAAAAGACCAGATTTCATGGGGGAAGATCAGACTTCACAGTCGGTGACATGTTTTTCATGGCCATGAATTTGGTAGGGCCCTACTAATAAGTAATGAATGCTGAATTCATTGCCCATTAGAACAGTGGTATTTGACAGGAGTTAAATTCACTGAAAACTCAGGAAAGATATAATGAGTTACTAAAAGTGAAAATATGTCACCATATAGTAAACTAAATACTTACTATATAGTTCAGTGAAACAGAATTAAAAAGTAAACAAGTCACATGACTACTCATTATTATAAATTACTCAATTGTCTGTTAGGGATTACTCCACTAACATGTTGTAATCCATGTGGAACAATGTCCAACTAACTAACTTAAAGGTTATCATAACTGAATCAACCTCACAAGGTGCAGAGCATTCTCAAAAGCCATGAAAGTTGAGGATGCACAACTCTTTGAGAGGATTAAGCCCTTCGTCACCCAGCAGGACCCAATTCTACCCGCCTTATTTACATTAGTGGGTCCCATTGATTTTAATGGGTACACCTGTGTGAGTAAAGTGACCAGGAATTGGGCCACTGGGAAATGTGCTAAGACTATATTTATTATTAAAAAGCTAATAAAACTCCTGTGTGCTACAATTCAAATAGAAGATATAGCGCTTGATTGGGGACTGGGCACCTAAAGAGAAAAAATCATCAAAAAAAGATGTGGGGACAACATAGGAGCAGGAAGAGAGCAACAGAGAAAAGCTGGATAAAGTGGATGAGAAGAATTTTTTCTGCTGACAAAAAGATATTGAACAAAAAATAAATAACATAATCAAGAAAGAGAGATTTAGGGAGAACATGACAGAGAAAGGTTTCAGAGTAGCAGCCGTGTTAGTCTGTATGCGCAAAAAGAAAAGGAGTACTTGTGGCACCTTAGAGACTAACCAATTTATTTGAGCAAAAGCTTTTGTGAGCTATAGCTCACTTCATCGGATGAGCTGTAGCTCATGAAAGCTTATTTTTTCTTTTCTTTTTTCTTTTTCTTATTTTTTCCACAAATACTCCTTTTCTTTTAAATGGACTGAGAGATCAACCTGGAAAAGCAAGTGAACTCCCTGCACTGAAGGTGGGTGTGAACCCTTTAAATATAAAACTAGTTATTTGTACTCCAATTAGTACATTATCACCAAACCAGTAATTTGCTGGTTCTGATGAAGGTAAACAAGTTACAGGATGATAATACTTCAAATAAGGTACTTACACGATGTGGTGTGGGGAGGTAGATTGCAGCCACCACTTCAAGAATAAAGGACTCAGTCTTCCAAGTCTCAGGTCAATAATGCTCAACTTGTCTTAAATATAAATTTTAAGAAATGGAGTTAAATTCTATCAAACATGCCTTATTCAACAGCTAATTTGCTACAATCTAATAGTACATATTGCATCTTAAATGAGGTAGCCTGAAATATATTTAACCTTCCAATGTTGATACAATAAATCTGTCATGGCCAGACACTGTAGTCTCGTATGAACTCTTATAAATATTAAAAATACATAGAAAGCAATGTAAATGGGTCAAGTATCTATTCTACTGTGAGTGGTGAATCCTTTTAATTAAAAGCATATTTATCTAATAAATAAGTGCAAAGCTCACAAAAACAAGTAATGTATGGAGCATTTGTTAACTGATTTAAGTATTAATCATCTATCGATAGCAATATTCTTTTTCTCTCCCCCCACCACCCTCTGAATCTTCAGTCTTTGGGTTTATTCTGGTTTAAACAGCAAGAAAGCAGCTTTGTGGATGATATGCCTTTAATAAAGGGAATAAAATATTGGATTCAGAAAGCTCCAAGACAGTTGGGAAATGACAGTTGATCAGATGGAGGATTGGGTGGGGGGACTATAAGGTAGGGAGGGGAAGGTTGATGGCTTGTGATTGTATATGTTTATGTTTGGGACAGAACAAGCTTGGGATAAAGTTAACTTGAGTAGCAATTAAGTGATCAAGTTAAATAGAGATAGAACATGTATGTATTTTAAATCTATATTAGCATTAAGAATAAACTGCTTTACATTTTACATGAGGGTATTTATGAGTGGTGCTTTAACAGCTGGAGAGACCATAAATATATGAAGGCCAAGGTATTAAGAGTGACAGGATGAAAATAAAATAGATTAGATCTCAGCCTTAACACTGCAAGAGTAACCTCTGTCATGTAAAAGAGGTGAAGATACCAGTTAAATTTCTGTGCTGCTCTTGGGATTGCAGAAGGCTGCAGGTGATGATCTTTAAAGTACTCCTTTTCTTTTAAGAGGCAAGATACATTAATTAGAATATGAGTATGAAGAATGCTAATCCAGTGCACTATTTAATGGAAAGAATGACTGGCTTCACTTTCCACAAATAACAACACTTTGGAGTTGAATATTTAACTTTCCGAACAAATAACAGGAAGCATGTTTTGGGTGATGCCCCTTTGCCGGAAGAGATGGAATGTTGGAACCAGAAGGTTCCATGGGAGTTGGAGAAAGGTCTTCTGAAGAAAGTGGAGTGTCAGCAGCAGGAATTCAGCTCCCCTCCCCCTTAAGGAGGAGAGACAAAGAAAAGGCAGGGGGGGAACCTTAATAGGAAGCCGGGTGAGAAGAACCGTGTCAGGGAATAGGGAGCTGAATAAAGCAAAAAGAAAAATAAACCAACAGAACCACAGGGGAAAAGACACAGAACTGACTAAAACTCACCAGAAAAGATAGTGAGTTCCTGATTATCTTTGCACTGTGTGTGTGAAGCCTGTGAATTGCTGCCTGACATGTATACTTAAATACAAATATTTTTTCCTCACTATATTGAGTACTCTTGTTTCTGTGACTGGCAAACAGATCTGGAGAACAATATTACTAGCATGTAGTATCTATGCAACATGTGAATATTTAAAGTGGATTTGTCACAGTTGAATCCAAATAGTCAAATCGCCTAACTGCATGTGTTTATATGTAATATACACAAACCTTGATCCAGTGGTAAAAAGCTACACTGACAATTCTCTGCCTTCAGTGTAGACAAGCAACTCCCACTGACATCAACAGAAATACAGCACACGGATTGAGGGCACTATATGGCCTTAAGTGTTATTACAATAACTCTGTTTTGGAAGTTGGAAGCTTGGTGTGCTCATTTGCACATCAATACCCAGAATGCTCTTTCAGCTCCACCAGTATTTTATACATGTGCTTTGGTCTGAGCTCTTGGGGGAAAAAAACTGAAAGTTTGGGATGTTCTTGTGTGAACAAAGTTCCATATTTTCCCCAGTATAACATTTTAAGTGAAGAAACCATAATTATCAATTGATCATCTGGGAATGTTTTTAATACCAGATCGAATTCAATTTCACAAGTGTAGAAGAGTACACTTGAAGCCTGTGACTTTTTAAATACTTCCTTAGAACAAAATGTGAACTGAGTGGTGGAAGTAGGGGGAACATGTGCAAATACAAACTGCTGTTGCTTCCCACACCAAGACCGAACAAGTCAAATTTAATCCAGAACTGAATTATTATGAAGCCATTAAAATAGGATTTTATCGTGGAGAGACCCTGAGGGCAGAAGGAAGCCAGTCCAGAGAAAGCCCCTTATTAAACCAAAGTAGTGAGAGCTCAGGGCCTGAGGAACCCAGCCTCACCGTGGAGGGAGCCTTGCATGAACGGATCTTGGGGCTTGCTCAGCTCCACGATCCCAATGGTCAGTACAAAGCTAAACCGGGGCAGTCCCGGTTTCCCCAACATGGAGGGACGCGGGGTTGTGTAATCGGCTGCCTCGTGCAGCTCCCCCCCCGCCCCCGGGCAGCGCTTCCCCAATTGTTCGTCTCAGGAGGGATTTTGCCCTGGGTTGGGAGCGAACTCCTGTACTCGTTTTTGTCTCTTCCCCCCCATCCTTGTGCCCAGCTTTCCTGCCCAGGCACAGAAGGGGGTACAGTGAAGGTCTAAGTGCGTGGGGTGAAGGGGGGGGCTGTTCTCCCTGCAGCCCTTGGTCCCTTTAGGATTAGCTTTCCTCAGGCGTGGGGAGAATAGGTGGGGGCCGCTCTGCAGCGAGTCCAGGAGGGAGGGTTTTGCATTGGACGCTTTGCGCTTGCGGGGGGGTGAGACCGCTGCCCCCCCCCCGTCCTCTCTCCTGCGGGCGGGGTGGATAGGGGGGGCGAGCTGCAGCCTGGTTGTTTGGGGGAGGGGGTGAGTGCAGCCCCCTTCCCCCCATATGCTTCGGGCGGGGGCCTTGCTCCTGGCTCGGCATTGGAGGATCTCAGCTGGGGAGGGGGGAGGCTGCAGCCCCCAGCCCCCGCGGGCGGGGTGGGGGCTGGCCTGCTGGCTCTGGCTGCTCTTGCATTGGCGGATGCAGGGAGGGAGGGGGCAGGAAGCGGGGGGGGTGGGGGGAGCCCGAGTGGCTGGAGGGGGGGTCTCTATGAAAAGGGTGGGGGGCGTCAGAACCCCAGAAGAGAGGAAAGTTTCCGGCGCTCCTGGTGCGGGTGCAGCGAGGCAGGCGGGGCCGGGGCCGGGCCCGACGGCGGCGGCGCTTGGTCGGGGAACAGCAGCCGGGGGGCCCCCGCTGGATTTTTGTCGGGGGGGGTGGTATCGCCCCCCTCCTTCTCCTCCCCCCAGGGGTGAAAGTGCAAGAGGAAGTGCAGCCGCTGCCATCTTTCCTCCGCTCCAAACACACAGGGACGGACGGAGCCGGCAGCCCGGAGCCCCCTCCTGCCCTGCCCGCTGCAGCCGCGCCGCGCGCCCCGGCCCGCTGCGGCCTCCGCGCCTCGTGGCGGCCGGGCCCGGGCCGAGCTCGCGCCGCCTCAGCTGCTGCCGCTCGAGCTCCGTGCTGCGCGCGCGCCCCTCCGCCGCCTCAGCCTTTTGTTCCCCCCCCCCCCCCCCCCAAATCCCCTCGCGCTTTGCAGGCAGCGCGCGCCGCCGCCGCCGTCGGGCCCGGACAGCCGCGGGGAGGGGGAGGAAGCGGCGCGCGCCGCCGGGCAGCCTGAGAGCCAGCGCCGCCTGCAGGCCGCCGGGGGCAGCGCAGCCCCATGGAGCGGGTGAGCGAGGCCGCCGCCTGCGGCCCGTCGTCGGGCTGCTACACCTACCAGGTGAGCCGGCACAGCGCCGACATGCTGCACAGCCTCAACCAGCAGCGCAAGAACGGCGGCCGCTTCTGCGACGTGCTGCTGCGGGTGGGCGACGAGAGCTTCCCGGCGCACCGGGCCGTGCTGGCCGCCTGCAGCGAGTACTTCGAGTCGGTCTTCAGCGCGCAGCTGGGCGAGGGGGCCGGCGGGGGCGGCGCGGAAGGGGGCGCCGCGGAGGCCGGGGCCGGCGGGGGCGGCGGGCCGGCGGCGGGCGGGCGGGAGCTGGAGATGCACACCATCAGCTCCAAGGTCTTCGGGGACATCCTGGACTTCGCCTACACCTCGCGCATCGTGGTGCGGCTGGAGAGCTTCCCCGAGCTCATGACGGCCGCCAAGTTCCTCCTCATGCGCTCCGTCATCGACATCTGCCAGGAGGTCATCAAGCAGTCCAACGTGCAGATCCTGGTGCCCCCCGCCCGCCCGGACATCATGCTCTTCCGCCCCAGCGCCGCCGACCTGGGCTTCCCCCTCGACATGACCAACGGGGCCGGCCTGGCGCCCAATGGCAACGGCATCGCCGGCATGCCCGAAGACGAGGCCACGCGGGCCGCCCTCACCGCCGCCCAGTCCTCCTTGCCCGTCCTGCAAGGCGTCGACCGCCTGCCCATGGTGGCGGGACCCTTGTCGCCACCCCTGCTGGCCTCGCCCTTCCAGAACGTGGGCACCAGTGCCCCCACTTTGGGCACCAAGAGGGGCAGGGGGCGTCCCCGCAAAGCAAACCTCTTGGACTCTATGATGTTTGGTACCCCAGGGGGCCTGCGAGAGGCTGGCATCCTTCCTTGTGGCCTCTGTGGGAAAGTGTTTACCGACGCCAATCGTCTGCGGCAGCATGAGGCTCAGCATGGGGTGACCAGCTTACAGTTGGGTTACATAGACATCCCACCGCCAAGGCTTGGTGAAAACGGGGTGCCTGGTCAGGACGATCCTGACGCCCCCCGAAAGAGGAGCAGGACAAGGAAGCAGGTGGCCTGTGAGATCTGTGGCAAGATTTTTCGGGACGTGTACCACCTGAATCGGCACAAGCTGTCGCACTCCGGCGAGAAGCCATATTCTTGTCCAGTGTGTGGGCTACGGTTCAAGCGGAAAGACAGGATGTCCTATCATGTTCGGTCTCACGATGGCTCTGTGGGAAAGCCCTACATCTGCCAGAGTTGTGGAAAAGGCTTCTCCAGGTAAGAGGACACTGGTGTGAATCATAAATGGAAAAGACCCAGAAGGTTATCTAGTCTACCTCTTGAGGACCAGTGTAGAATCCTACGCTGCTAGTTTTAAGTACCCCAAGGAATGGGACTTTCATCACTTTCTTGGGGAGACTATTTTACAGCTCTGTAAAAGAGTTAACTAGTAATTAAATCACAAAATGGGGAGTTGGATGAGTCCTGGGTAACATTCCCAGTTTTGTCGTGATGGTGGGCAAGTTACCCTTCTGTGAAATGGGTATTGAAATAATTGGGTGTTCAGAGGCTTAATTATGGGTTGTGAAGTGATTTGAAGCCCTCCACTGCAAGTTGCTATTGAAGTGCAAACTATTAATAGATCTTAAAATGACTTTTTTCTGATTAACAGTCTACATTTTTCATTGTCTTAACTTCATTCATATCTGGGTGATTACACACTAGGATAAATGGAGTGAAGAGTTGATATTTCAAAGTCTGTGGCAACAGCTATCTCTTTAACACATGGTCTTTGTGTCCTTTGTGTTTACAGCATCCTGAAGGGGATCCTGTTTCTACACTGCAGTATACATAAGATCTGTGCATTTAATGTGGCTGATATTTGTTGTCACTTAAGTGAACTCCCACAAACAAGTAGATCTTTGATACTGCCTTAATATGGCTTGTGTGTATCTTGTGGTTTGAGTTCAGGAATGAATTTGAGACTTGGGTCCTTCTCAAGTTCAGTGTTCAATTTGAGGATAGGGTAGATAAGGGAAAAGAGTCAACACCAGCCTTCCTACTTCTACAACATCCCTAGTTAATGGATCTGAGCTCTTTCACTTGCCCTGGCTGGTGAGAAGGAACTGAGATGTTAACCAGTAAGCAGTAGAATTCTGCTTTCAATAAAGATACCCCAGGAATAGAAACTTAAAAACCTTTGACCGTGCTGAATCTGCTCTGGTAATAAGGACAAGGGCTTTTTGCTATACAAACAAACAAAATCAGTGATAAAGATGAGCTCGCCAATAACTGGCAAGTTCAGGAATGTTTTAAGACAAAAAACTTGATACAGAAACAGCGTCAACTTGAAATCTAGTCACCATGAGAAGATAAAGGTATTTTCACGTCCTGTACCTGCCCCTGAGATCCCCTGCCAGTTTTTATTTTCCAATCACACTTTAATAAAAGAAAAATCTCCCTGCTGTTGCTGTACTGAAAGACTTCCACGCCTAAAATAAAGTAACTGACTAATTCTCCAAGGTACTGAAAATTCAGTGTTCCCATTGAGTTCAGAAAAACAGGGCCTAATGTTAAAGGGGGAACAGTGAAAATGTCTGCATGCTTTTGTAAAATAAAAAACTGAAAAATAGAGAATCTTTTTTTTTTCTCTAGTCTTCTAGTTTTAGTAATCTTAAGTGTTATACAAAAGTGTGTAAACAAAATAAATCAGACAGAAGTGTGACGTTTAACTTTACAGTATGCCTTTAGTTCAAGGATTGATTCAGGGGGCATCCCTGAAGTCCATAGGTATGTACTAGGAGTTTAAACCTCTGATTAGTCTTTCCAGTTTAATAGCCCCAGCGCACCTGCCCAGGCATCAGGTTTAACAGCTTAACTGTGGATTTAACTCCGTCTTCAGTCTCCAGAACTGAATTCCACTCAGCTCTCTCTGACTGGCTGAGACTAGAAAGTTGGGGGAGGAGAGTTGGAGAACTAGTTTCCAAGCAGGTTTGGCCTCATACAATGAAAAGCTTTCTTTCCACCCAGAGAAGCACCCACTGGGAAAATCATTAGCTATTCAGGCTTCCCTCCTTCAAAACAAGCTTTACCAATCACTGGGAATGGACTAACTTCTTTCAATAATAATTTGCTCTTCTACAGCATCTTCTAGCTGAGGCCCTCAAAGTACTTTGCAAATGTTAATAATGCCTCACAGCATAGTTGTGAGGTAGGACAGTATTTTTTCCATGTTATATATGAAGAAATTGAAAGACAAAAGTGGAATGTCATGCCAAAATTTTCATACTGGGGTGCTTAAAGTTGGTTTTGTAAATCCATATTTGGACACCTAAATCAAAGTGGCCTGACTTTAAAATGCTCAGCACTTCTGACACTGAGATCACTTTGATTTAGGTGTCTAAATATGAATTTAGAAGTCCAACTGTAGGCATCCCAGTATGAAAAATTTGACCTAGATCTCCTGCTTATTCTGATCAGTATTTCCTTGCAGAGGGATGGCAGGATATTGATCAGGGTAGAGCTCTGACTGTTTCTGATCTTTGTCTCCAGAAGTAAAATGTAATGGGTTGTTTGAATGAACTGGAGCCCAGACACACCAGAGAGAACTTTTCTTGGAATGGATGCAATAGTGGCTTCTATTTTTAATGTTTGTTTTCAAGTATATATGTGTGTGTGTGTGTGTGTGTCAATATACATATATAAATACATATATATATTTTTTAAGGCCAGACCACTTGAATGGGCACATCAAACAGGTGCACACGTCGGAGAGACCTCATAAGTGTCAGGTAGGAGCAGGGGGATAAATGAGGGTTTATATCTTTTTATTTAAAAAAAAAAAAGGCAATGAATGTAATGTGTGCAAAGAATGATCAAACACTGATAGAAATATCATGTATTGTGAACTGAGATAAATATGTTTGTAACTAATCACGGTCAACAAACTGACAGCTGCTTTACATTCCTCTCTCTACCCTCCCCCCACCACTCCCTGTTGCATCTCCTGCTGCTCTGGTCCTCCTGTCTCCCCTCCCCCTCTACCAGATGTTCTTTCTTGCTGCTCTATCCCAGTCCCCACCCTGGAAACCTTACCCTGCTGCTTTGTCCCTAGCTGTCTCAAATGATGCCCTTTTTCTCTTCTGTAGTTCAGTGGCCACTAACAAGAGGCTCAAATTCTGGCTTTAATTTTTTAATATAATTTCAAATACAGTTGATAATTTAACTTCACTTGCCGTGAAGCTCTTTGTATCACATAGCCTTCAGAACATTGCACTGAGCAAAACTGGAAGCTTTTTTTCAGCAAGGATATGGGTGACATCAGCACAGTATCCTTTGAAATGCAGTGTAATATCAACTTACATAGTTCTTTATAGTTAAACAATAAGTCTTCCATTAAGGTTTAAAACCAAATCAAGATTGACCTTTTATCATCCATTTGCTGGCCGGGTGGGAGAGTAGTTAACAGGCACCTAGGCAAAACAGTTTCCATTATGACCCCCGTCTTCAAACACCTTTATGGGAAATTTCTGAAATATTTGCTTCTTGGACTAAAATTTTCCATGTGCGGTGTCTGAAGGAAGGTGAATTTTACAGAAAGTTGGAGCAAAATCCCATCAGTTTTCTTGGAGGTCCGTGAGGGTGGGGGAGAAATTTTTCCATTCTAAAAAATTCTAACCCCATCCTGTCTGACTGTTGCCTCTTAACCTGCATTTTTCTGTCTCCTGACACATGCCCCTGTTTTTTCTTCCAAATTGTGGGGGATTGTGGGATGTTTTTGCAGTTTAAAGTAATCCAATGAGCAGATTTTCAGAGATAAAGAGCGCCTAAAGCAGGGGTGGGCAAACTTTTTGGCCCAAGGGCCACATCTGGAGAGGGAAATTGTATGCAGGGCCATGAATGTAGGGCAGGGGGTTGGCGTGCGGGAGGGGGTGCAGTTGCAGGAAGGGGATCAGGGCAAGAGGTTGGGATGCGGGGTCAGGGGGGGCTCAGGCCAGGGGGTTGGGGTGCGGGAGGGGGCTCAGGGCAGGGGGTGTGGGATACAGGAGGGGTTTGGGCTCCGGCCCAGTGCCGCTTACCTCGAGGGGTGGCAGCAGAGCTCAGTGGAGATAAGGCAGGCTCCCTGCCTACCCTGGCCCTGCACCGCTCTCGGAAGCGGTCAGCATGTCCGGCAGTGGCTCCTGGGTTTGGGGTGGGGCAGGCAGTGCTGCCATGCATTGCCCTCGCCTGTGGGTACCATCCGCAAAGCTCCCGTTGGCTGCGGTTCCCCTTTCCTGGCCAATGGGAGCTACGGGGCCTCCAGGGGCCACAGGGATGTGGTGCCAGTCGCTTCCAGGAGTGGCGTGGGGCCAGGGCAGGCAGAGAGCCTGCCTTAGCCCCGCTGCACCACGGGGCTGGCAATCCCCGAGCCAGGTTGAAAGCCCTGACGGGCCAGTTATGGCCCGCGGGCCGTAGTTTGTCCTCCCCTGACCTAAAGGCTCCTATTGACCTCATTGGGAGTTGTAGGAGCTCAGCACCTTTGAAAATCAGGCCATAGGGCCTTCAAGCCAATTAAACACCTTAAACCTATCTAAAGTCTTAAATTGGCTTAAGTTTCTTAAGATGATAAAAGGCTATAGATCAGGTTAAATCAGAAGAATTCCCAAACCACAATTATTGTAAAAACAAGGTGACTAGTTGTATGTAGTGAGGACGCCTTAAAGATTTTTTTTTAAATGCACACTTAACTGTGTGTGTATAAATATCTATATATAATATATATAATATATATATAATATGGACATGTGTACTTAGCCTACAATGCTAGCAGAAACTCATCATTTTTTGGCCAGCTGGTGTGAAGCTTACAGAAAGTATGCAGTTTACTAGTAACACTGATAATCACTAATTGTCCTTTGCTAAATGATACCTGTTAGGAAACAGAGAAATTTTCTTTCATTTAGGAGTATTAAATGTAAACAGCTAAATTCGTGCAAATCTAAGGGTGCATTGAGCACTCAAAAGTCAAGAAATACAAAAGTTAAGGTTCAACACACAACCTTAACTCTGCCCTTTACATATATGCATTACATGAGCACAGTTTCTTAGAATAATCTCCTACCTCTAGAATTGTAGAAAATGCCACAAGATATTATATAAGAAAATGGTATAATTAATGGTTATTAGGATAGTGACAGAATTAAGACTGCAAGTTCAACAATAGCTTGTGCTTGACTTTTGACTGCTTAATTGTTCGAACTTAATGTGGCCATAATATTTAATATAAATAAGATGTAGAAGATTTGTTGAAGACCTACTATCTGTCTTTGCAAAAACTACTTGGCAGCACCCTGTCAGAATTGCAACGTTTCTCTGCATACACACCACAGAAAGGATATCATTCTGGAAAACAGTGCTGTAAATTTGTTTCAAATCTAAAATATATACTATATACTAATGTGCCTTTCATTCTAGTTATCTCTTGAGAAATAACTTTCCCTCCCATAGAATTATCTTTCCTAGTCACCAAGTTTGGGCACGGAGGAGCAAAATAGCTCAATATTGGTATGTTGCTTCTCCACACCCCACCACCATTTTTCCTTGATTTCACTCGAAAATCAGTGAAGCTGATTTAGCTCCCCCTAGTGGCAGTTAGAGCTCCTTTGAGAATTCTGTTATGTACAAGTGACAAGGATCCTTGAACCATCGTAATTACAAAAGAGAAGTATTGTTTTGGCAAAGAGAAAAATGTTTTCCAGGCTCCTCTATTTTAAAGACGTTCTTCAGAACGGTGCTGTACAGTCTGTCACTTACCTGAGTCCCTAGGTGCATCTCTGCATACCCGTGAGGTGCCAAAGTGGTATCACAGCACTGTGGATTCTGAGCCATCAACACAAACATAACTTCAGGGCAGCTGAAATGAATCTGTGGTGAGGAGGAGATGGCCATGTGCTAAATGCCACGTATACAGGTCACTGTTAGAATTAGTCCGCACACAACACTGCACCTACCTCACTTAAAAAGAGAGCTTGTCTCTGCAGACAAGCACCTGATTCCACCTTTTCCCTTCCTCTTCAAACAGACTCCGAATGGGGAAGGACGCTCTCTACAGAGCCAGGTAATCTGAGAAATCCAATCCAATAAGTTGCTTTGGTGTCCAAGGCAGACACCAAATGGAACTCTGGATACTTTTTCTCCCTGGTAACATTTTAATTTTTTTAATCTGTCAGTTAAGTGCTTGGCATGGGAGAAGGGCTAAGTCAGTTTGCTGGCCATAATGGGATAGTTCAGGTTGTTGCCCTAGGGGCCTGACATGGGATTGAGGTGCTTTACCTGCTGGGTTGATTACTTTGTAGGGATTGGTACTAACGTCAGGCTGCAGGGTGGGAGGAATGATGGTTTGAAAGTAATGTGGACTGAACTATCGGGGAAAGATGGGGGAGAGAGATCAGAGGTTCGTTATTTCTCAGGGAAGAAGGCACAGCTGACAGTCCTAGTTAACATCTGGCAATTTAAATAAACAAGGAAAATACAAGTTGTTAAAAATCAAGCTACATTTATTTGAAAAATACAAATAAAAACTATTTATTGAAATTTACCTAAAATTGGCATTCCAAATCCAGTGCTTTTCCCCTTGATTTCAATGCAGAATGAGTTTCTTCCTGTCCTAATTTCTCTTACTTCCTGCCTATTAGCAGGAAAATGGCAGCCATCCTGGAATAAGCTCAGAGACATCCACAGCCATAGAAAAGTTGAAACTTCAAGAGGTATTTCTTAAACAATGTTATTTTAAACTTTTTTATATATTCTTTTTTGGTCTATTTATCTACCTATGCAATGTTTGATAGGAAAGCACTGGACTTTTCCTTTATTATTAATAACCTTAATAATAAATACTTCGCACTCATTTAGCACTTTACATCTTTAAAGCCTTTTACAAACATTAACTAATATTAACTGTAAGAGGTTTTCTCCAAACCTGGTCCTGTCTCCCTTGTATGATTCAGCTAAACTGGTTCGTGCTTTCTCAACTGGACCCTTATTTTTGTTTTTTAGACTTTTTTTTTTTTTTTTTTTGCATGTCTGATCAGTACATAGCTTATCCAGGAATGGACTCTGTAAAAATTGGCAGCAAGACTGATTACCAAACAGAAATACGATTGTATTACTCCCACCCTAAGCTTTCCACTTGATATGTTCAATGTAGGATAGATGATAGTTTTAATTTTAACATATGAGGATTTGTGTCTGTGTCATAGAACTGATGCCCAGATATTCCGAATGCATTTATACACAAGCTTGCTGTCACTTGATATTGAATTATTGGTGATGGAGCTTTTGACTTTCATGCTCCGCTGCTCAGGAACACACGTTAACTTTACTTCCAACAGGTTGATTTGTTGTTGGAACAGTCCTTACTTAAAGACTTATTTGTTTCCAGTAGCATTTTGCTAAATGAAAGCTACACCTATTTTGCTCAGCGCTGTGTCCTGAGAGTTCATATGAGGAGAAATCTCTTTCTCTTTCATGTTAAAGAAATTACTTTTTTTCCCTTCATCATTTGTGACTTACAAGTTTTTCTCTAGTGAGGTCAGTGAAATTCCATATATCACAGCAATCCATGTCTGTATCACTGTTTTTTTTTAACTATATTAGGGACTGATCCTGCAAGGTACTGAGTGTTCTGTTTGTTGCAGAGTACCCTTAACTTCCATTGAAATAAAGTACTTAGCACCTCACAAGATTGACCCTTTAGGGCCTGATCCAAAGCCTACTGAAGCCAGCAGGTGCCTTTCAAATAACTTCAGTGGGCTTAGGATCAGGCACTTAGTGACAGCTATGTAAAATTCTACAGATGAACTTCTATTGTATTGACGGTTTCATTTATTTTTAAGCTACTGTGTTGTAATTGCAGTGCAGTAGTTACGTTGTTATCCTAACAAAATCTACTTTACAGTGAAACAGCTGCCTAAAAAGTAAACCACTACTTCTGAAAAGCCAAAAAATCATTCCCTAGATCACTTACTGGATTTATATAATCTCCTAGGGAGCTGTGATATAAACCATGTGTCTCAATATTTCACCTAAAGGGTGCTGTGGTACAAGCCAGTCATGGCGCAACCTTGAATTTTGTTGCTTTCATCCAATTGGGCTGGTCGCTCTGATATTTCTGGTTTTCTCTGTCCTCCATATGTGAGCAATGTGTTCAGATTGCATTTTTTTCTAACATGTTAGTAAAGATTTGATTGCTTTCATGTATGCTAATGATATGATCAGCCTTGCAAAACTGTCAAAAACATACTAGCCCAAACACAAAATCTGCTTGCCTACACTCTGCGATTATGATGATGATGCGGGTGGGGATGGATGTCTCACTCACCTGTCAAATTATTCTCCTGGTGTGAATGGGCAAGTAGAATTTTGCAAGGTTGACATGTATAGTTATAATTATAATTATTGTTGTTTTACCCTAAGTTCATCTTGTTACGTAATAGTAACTGGAGTATGCTACCATAACAGGGATCAAGTTATCCACTGTAAACAGATTACACAGTGCCATTCTGAGGTCTCTCTGGACTATGGATGCCAACATGGTTCTCCTTCTGTAGTGCCCTCTGTGATCCTGTCAATCCAACCTTACTTTCTGGTCTCTGATGCTTTGTTTATACATCATTGGGGAAGCCATAGAGACTAAAGTCAAATTGATGAGATCACAAAGTGAATGCAGGAAGGAAATAGAGGGATTGACATGAGCCTGGCTTATGTGACTATGATATCACCATAAAATGAGCTAGGATAGACTCTAATGTGACTGGAGTGGACTTTTCAAGAAGGACAATGGCAAATCTATTTAAGTTACTAAATATAACTTGTGAAGTTTTAGTAACACAGATTTCAATGAGGAGCTGAGACGTTTCAGACCTGTTTTTCTACTCACATTTTACAGACTATATTGTTTCAAAGCTTCTTTCTTTATGTCAAGTCCTAATCCTGGTGCCTGCTCCTTTTTGAGCAGTAACATTGCATCCTTTGCAGTGTGATGGTAACCTGGATTGCCTGTTTGGGGAAAATTAACTCATGATTGTCGCTTGTGTCCATATGCAGGGTTTGAGAGTCTTACGGTGGGGGTCACGTAGTGTAGATATGGTTATATGAACACTTGCAGTAGATTTGGTGACTCACACTGTTCTCCTTCTACCTGCAGACCTGTAATGCTTCCTTTGCCACTCGTGACCGACTGCGCTCACACCTAGCATGCCATGAAGACAAAGTTCCATGCCAGGTGTGTGGAAAGTACTTGCGGGCAGCATACATGGCAGATCATTTGAAGAAACACAGTGAAGGACCAAGCAACTTCTGCACTATCTGTAACCGAGGTAATGATGAGCTGTCTCTTTATTTCAGGGGAATAGTGCAAGGCAGAGACAGCACTAAGCTCTGTAATGCTGTCTGCAGCAGGAAGAGATCATACCATAGCTTCCCTTGTTGTTTTCCTCAATGAACAATAAACATCATGAAATTGATGAAAGTATTGGCCTGGCCTTTGGACATGACTAGGTGTTTAATATTCCTTCTCTGATGAAGTTTAAATTAAATGCAGAGCCTAGCATTTTTGGATGGATCTACAATTTTTTGCCAAAATCCCCTCCCACATCCCTCCAAAGTAACCAGTTCCTGCTTGCCATGACACTATTCACTGTGCACCTGCTCACTGTCACAGGGCTGGACTAATTACCCTGGGGAGGGTCTGGGAGAAGATCTTCGGTTTCATTTTACATAAGTATATGTGATATCCTGATTCCCTCTTAGCCTCCTGCACCAGAAGTGGAGCTCAGCTGCTCTCTCATTTGAACCCTAGCAATTGTTTTGTGCTGGGTTACATTTACAAGGTTGGCTTTGTAAGAAAAAGAGCCAGAAACAGACTTTCATTTATAAAACAAACAAAGCTAAACTTCTCCATTACATATGTACTTTCCACAAATTGAGGAGCAAGGCCTGCAGATTTAGGTAGCGTGGGACCTGAAGGTAGGCTATGGATAAACAAGACAAAGTTTCTGGAAGAAAGAAGGTTTCAGAGTAGGAGCCGTGTTAGTCTGTATCCGCAAAAAGAAAAGGAGGACTTGTGGCACCTTAGGGACTAACAAATTTAGTAGCTCACGAAAGCTTATGCTCAAATAAATTTGTTAGTCTCTAAGGTGCCACAAGTACTCCTTTTCTTTTTGTGGAAGAAAGAAGCTAAAGGGTAATGGAGTCTTAAGACCAGGCTGACTGATTGATATGAGAGTCTTAAAACACTGAAGTAAAGATGCTACTTCAGAACAATGCTGTAGATTGTAAAAGAGACATGCGGCTGGTGCCAGGTGAGCAAAAATACACTTGTGCATGTCTGCACACTTCTGTTAGCAGCGGTGGAATAACAACTGGTTTTCAGGGAGGGTGAAAAGATACCTACTAGAGGATTTCCTCGAATAGTCCATCTATGTAGGAAGCATCAAAGTTAGTGATTAGGAAAGGGTTCAGAGATAGTAAAAGAGAGCAAAAGGATTCCCAGAATGAAGAGGTAGGATATAGAGGGACTCCTGACACACAAGGAAAGGACTGATCCAGGTATTATATCAAAAGCACTGTATTTTCTGGTCTCCAGAGACATTTGGCTCCTACTTCACATATCTAGCTATACACTGGTTTATTGCTTGCACAGAACCCTGACCAACACTTCGCTAATTTTTGAAGTGTACCTGCTAGTAATTTATAACAATTATTACAGGTAAGGGATATTTCTGCATGGAATGAACTTGGTGTTGGACAAAGTAAAACCTGTTAGGTTGTTGAATGGATTGGTTTCATGTGGGGGAACACTTTTGGTGTGTTGGAGGTGGCCGTTGTCAGTTATGGGTCTGTCTTTTGGGTTTGTTGAAGGGGTCTATTTTTAGTTCCATTTTCCAATTGAAGGGAGCTGATATCTATTGAGAGAATATAGTTACATAGTTGAAAGGTTGGGGACAGAGTGCAGGATAGGAACACTTGGGTGGTTAGAGTAGATAAAGATGAGTAGTGAGCGACTTATTAAATTATGAAAGAGCCATTGTCCACAGTGGAATTGGGTCCTTAAAGTGAATTAAGCTTTTGCATGGAAACACCAGTTTGCTAGGAAATCCTCGGGGTTCTTAAATTCCATGGATTTGGATATTAAAATGAATATAGGCCTCCTTCAAGGGAGAGCCTGACTTCTGAAAAACTTTCCTTGAACTTATCCTGACAACTCTTGCACTGAGATTCAGAAGCCCCTGATCCAAGCTCTCTCTTCAGCTATGTCCTCAGTCAAACCTGATGGATAGCACATTGAAAATTCATTCATGTTAACTGGAACTGGAATATTTCTTGGATTTGAGAACCTGGGATTCACCCTAGCAGCCACTGGATGTCACTGCTGCTCCTCAAAAATTCAACCAGGAAAACAAAGGCATTGGTTTGGCCATCAAACAATACAGTGATTAATAAAGGCTATTTAAACGATACAGTTTTAAGCAAAAATCTAAATAAAATGTAAGTTCTGGGAGGAGGGGGTGTGTGTGGAAAGGTGGAGGGGTCTGATGAGCATCCAAGATAGCAGACAGCTTTTAAAAGTGCTGCTTTTTTTCTACACTTCACTGTCTTCAAATGCTTTGTCAGAGAGAGACATTAGGCTGTTGTGAACTTAAATTTCTACCAGCACCTTCAAATAATAGTTAATCTGTTAAAGACTGGCCATCTGCAGCTAAAATTCAAGGAAGTAAGCTTATTAATCTTTTTAAGTACAGACTGAACTTGTTGAGCAATTGTGGCATCATATGGTAAGAACTCAGTGGGATACTTACTGCTTAAAATTGACATGGATAAGAAGTTTGAAAGCCCTAGTTCAAGATGTCTGATGACAGTCAGTAGACAATGTGAACTGTTCTGTCTAGAAGTCCTATAAACTGCAGACCAGCGAGAAATCATAGAATATCAGGGTTGGAAGGGACCTCAGGAGGTCATCTAGTCCAACCCCCTGCTCAAAGCAGGACCAATCCCCAACTTTTGCCCCAGATCCCTAAATGGCCCCTTCAAGGATTGAACTCACAACCCTGGGTTTAGCAGACCAATGCTCATGAAATACACTGGAAAATTTCATACTAAAAAGCCATGATAGAGGTTCATGTCAACAGAATCTGTGGAAGTTTTTCTTCCTCCCTGGAGGTGATTGTGCTAAGAATAGTTTATTTTGATCTTCCCATTTAAATGCGTTTTGGTGCACTGCTTCCTTGGAATGGTAACTTAAGTAATGCTGGCTTTGGTAACTGTAGAGCAAGAAGAAAAGATTTTTAAAATTTTTTAAATGAATCTGGGGCCAGATTCTGGCCAAGCTTGGGCAGCCGAGGAGGAAGAAAGCAAGGACTCTTGGGCAGATGAGGAAGAGGTTCTTGTGTGTACACATCTATATTAGTGTTAAAGTGAGGATGGAAAATATGGGCTTAATTTGTTGTTTTATTCTGACAGACTGAGAGGTTTTCTATGGAAAGCTAGTGATGTGCATCTTGCTGTCCTAAAGGTATTGGGGACTCTTCCTGGAACTTGGAAGGAACAGTCATAGATCTGTTACACACAGACACCTAGGGCATCTTTATCTTTCCTAGTTTTAAATTTTTATTTTCTTTTACAGTGGAAAGATATGGTCTTCAAAAATCACCACCTCCAAGTCAGTTCAAGGAGATTTGTATAATTAGGATGTTAATGCTTAGAATGATTATTAACATCCATAATTAATCTTGTTTACCCTGGGCAGGTGTACTTTCTGGGAAGGGGTTTCTGTAAAGGAGTTGTGCAACAGAGGAACTGTAATACCTTAGAAATCTAAGTACTTAGAAAACAGTTTTCAAAAATCTATCACTGTCAGTATCTCTGTTTAGTGACTGGAACTCCTCTCTCTCTCTCTGAGGGGGCAGCCATTTTGCTGATACTTGTCAACAGGGGCTCCATTTGATGACACAGAGTAGGGTTTAGATGGTTTTGCCAAAGGAAGTATTGGACACTGAGATTTAAAAGTTGCTCTGAGGAAAGTTCTGTAAGTTCATTTTTAATACTGGTTTGTTTAACTGAACAGTTAATACATGGACTTTAACTTAATTTTAATAAACTTATTTTTTAATCAAAATATTCTTTATAAAGGCAAATTACTTTTATTTACTTAATCAAACTGTCAACTGCTGCTTCCTGTCTAATTGTTACATATTTTCTCTTATTCTATTCTAAGATCCTTAGAAATGTTATGTACTGGTTTAGGTTGGGTTTAGGCTCAAAGGAAGCTAGAGGAGGTAAGCATCCAACACCCTTAGACTCCTTTGACAATCTTAGCATTATTCTTTTTAATAAGATATGGTGATCAGAAAGTGCAACATAAGACAGACACTTCCTGTTAAGTACATGTCCAGTTTCCATGCCACAGGCATCGAATGAGTCAACTAATGCCACAGGTTCTGCTCCTGGTGGACTCACCTTCTATGTAAGGTGTGGTGTTCAGACTGAGAATACGTTGTAATTATTTTGATAGAAGGATGAATTCCTGCCATTCTTCCTGCTGGGCGTAAAGTGATTGGTAAAGGCCAGGGGCTGGAGGCATTTGCCTGCTGATCTAGCTATATCCAGTTTAGACTCTGTGAACAGGGTGCATCCTGCATTTCTTCTTGGGAAGAGTTCATTACAGACCAAACACTTCTGTTTGGTAGGAGGTAGGCTATTTCCTTCCTGTTCCTGTGCATGTTTGAAAGGCTTAAAATGCTAAGAAGAAGCAGGATCTGCTCCCTGGAGCTGTGAAATGTGTATGTGGATAGGGCAGTAGATGAGAAGGGGTTGGGTATTTTTTTTGTTTTGTTTTGGTTTGGTTTTTTAAGGCTCTTTAAATCTCACCATGGTTTGTTTTCAAGAAGGGTTTAAGAAGTGATGGATTATCCCTTGGGAATCATCTACCTCTCTTGCTAGGATAGACACGTACCTATTTATAATTCTGGCCTTATGTAAATCTTGGACTGTGATCTTTGTCAAGATCTGATTATGCTAAAAATCTCACTTTATCTTAGCTGCCCATGAAGTAGCTTTTATTCATACTGCTTTGGTAGAAGTTGCTGGTTCACCCCTTCATCTACCAAGTGCATAAAAGAAATCAAGGTACTTTTCAGGAAACTTTCACTATATAAACTTTCATTGTATAAAAAAAAAAGTGTTTCCTGCAGGTGAAATCACAGAACTTCCCAAAGACTACCATGTTATGATTGTTCCCAATCTAGATCCTTTCTTTTTTGTGAACTGCAGTGAAACATAAGAATGGCCCTACTGGGTCAGACCAAAGGTCCATCTAGCCCAATATCTTGTCTTCCGACAGTGGCCAGTGCCAGGTGCCCCAGAGGGAATGAACAGAACAGGTAATCATCAAGTGATCCATCCCCTGTCGCCCATTCCCAGCTTCTGGCAAACAGAGGCTAGATACACCATTCCTGCCCATCCTGGCTAATAGCCATTGATGGACCTATCCTCCATGAATTTATCTAGTTCTTTTTTTAACCCTGTTATGGTCTTGGCTTTCACAACATCCTCTGGCAAGGAGTTCCACAGGTAGACTGTGAGTTGTGTGAAGAAATACTCCCTTTTATTTGTTTTAAACCTGCTGCCTATTAATTTTTATTTGGTGACCCCTAGTTCTTGTGTTATGAGAAGTAGTAAACAACACTTCCTTATCTACTTTCTCTGCACCAGTCATGATTTTATAGACCTCAATTATATCTCCCCTTAGCCGTCTCTTTTCCAAGCTGAAAAGTCCCAGTCTTATTAATCTCTCCTCATACGGAAGCCTTTCCATACCCCTAATCATTTTTATTGCCCTTTTCTGAACCTTTTCCAATTTCAATATCTCTTTTTTTGAGATGGGGTGACCACATCTGCATACAGTATTCAAGATGTGAGCGTACCATGGATTTATATAGAGGCAACATGATATTTTCTGTCCAATTATCTAGCCCTTTCTTAATTATTCCCAGCATTCTGTTAGCTTTTTTGACTGCTGATGCACATTGAGTGGATGTTTTCAGAGAACTATCCACGGTGACTCCAAGATCTCTTTCTTGAGTGGTAACAGCTAATTTAGACCCCATCATTTTATATATATAGTTGGGATTATGCTTTCCAATGTGCATTACTTTGCATTTATCAACATTAAATTTCATCTGCCATTTTGTTGACCAGTTGCCCAGTTTTGAGAGATCCTTTTGTAGCTCTTCGCAGTCTGCCTGGGTCTTACTATCTTTAGTAATTTTGTATCATCTGCAAATTTTGCCACCTCACTGTTTACCCCTTTCTCCAGATCATTAATGAATATGTTGAATAGGACTGGTCTCAGAACAGACCCCTGGGGAATACCACTATTTACCTCTCTCCATTCTGAAAACTGACCATTTATACCTACCCTTTGTTTCCTATCTTTTAACTTGTTACCAATCCATGAGAGCACCTTCCCTCTAATCCCTTGGCAGCTTACTTTGCATAAGAGCTTTTGGTGAGGGAGCTTGTCAAAGGCTTTCTGAAAATCTAACTACACTATATCCAGTGGTTCCCCTTAGCCCACCTGCTTGTTGACGCCCTCAAAGAATTCTAGTAGATTGGTGAGGCATGATTTCCCTTTACTAAAACCATGTTGACTCTTCCTCAACAAATTATGTTCCTCTGTATGTCTGACAATATTGTTCTTTATTATAGTTTCAACCAGTTTGCCCGGTACTGAAGTCAGGCTTACAGACCTGTAATTGCCGGGATCACCTCTGGATCCCTTTTTAAGAATTGGTGTCACATTAGCTATCCTCCAGTCATTTGGTACAGAAGCTGATTTAAATGGTAGGTTACAGACTACAGTTAGTAGTTCTGCAATTTCACATATTGAGTTCTTTCAGAACTCTTGGGTGAATACCATCTGGTCCTGGTGACTTATTGCTGTTTAATTTATTAATTTGTTCCAAAACCTCCTCTAATGACACCTCAATCTGGGACAGTTCCTCAGATCTGTCACCTAAAAAGTATGGCTCAGGTTTGGGAATCTCCCTCACGTCCTCAGCTGTGAAGACCGATGCAAAGAAGTCATTTAGTTTCTCTGCAATGCCCTTATCGTCCTTGAGTGCTCCTTTAGCACCTTGATTATCCAGTAGCCCCACTGGTTGTTTAGCACGCTTCCTGCTTCTGATGTACTTAAAAAAATATTTGCTATTACTTTTTGAATCTTTGGCTAACTTCCTCAAATACTTTTTTGGCCTTCCTAATTGCATTTTTACACTTCATTTGCCAGTGTTTATGCTCCTTTCTATTTTCCTCACTAGGATTTAACTTCCACTTTTTAAAGGATGCCTTTTTGCCTCTCATTGCTTCTTTTACTTTGTTGTTTAGCCACTGTGGTTCCTTTTTGGTTCTCTTACTATGTTTTTTAATTTGGGATATACATTTAAGTTGAACCTCTATTATGGTGTCTTTAAAAAGTTTCTATGCAGCTTGCAGAGATTTCACTTTTGGCACTGTACCCTTTAATTTCTGTTTAACTAACCTCCTCATTTTTGTGTAGTTCCCCTTTCTGAAATTAAATGCTACATTGTTGGGCCGCTGTGGTGTTTTTCCTGCCACAGGGAAATTAAATTTAATTATATTATGGTCACTATTACCAAGCAGTCCAGCTATATTCACCTCTTGGACCAGATCCTGTGCTCCACTTAGGACTGAATCAAGAATTGCCTCTCCCCTGGTGAGTTCCAGGACCAGCTGCTCCAAGAAGCAGTCATTTAAGGTGTCAAGAAACTTTATCTCTGCATCCTGTCCTGAGGTGACATGTGCCTAGTCAATATGGGGATAATTGAAATCCCCCATTATTATTAGTGATTTTTTTAATTTTAATAGCCTATTTTAATTTTTAATCTCCCTGAGCATTTCACAGTCACTTTCACCATCCTGGTCAGGTGGTCGGTAATATATCCCTACCACTACAGTCGTCTTCTTATTAGAACATAGAATCTCTGTGGATAGAAATTTCATGGTACATTTTGATTCATTTATGATTTTTACCTCGTTTGATTCTACGCTTTCTTTCACATATAATGCCACTCCCCCACCAGCACGGCCTGTTCAGTCTTTCCGATATATTTTTACCCTGGTATTACTGATTCCCATTGATTAAGTTTCTGTGATGCCTATTATATCAATAACCTCATTTAATACGAGGCACTCTAGTTCACCGATTTTATTATTTAGACTTTTAGCATTGGTATATAAGCACTTTGTCTCCTTTTAGTGTCTGCCATTACACGAAACACAGACTTTAAAACAGTACTTAACACAGAAATCTCTGGCAAGTTGAAAATAAGTTCCTACTTCATAATCCTCTTTCACAGTTTGGTTCTGAGTTTGCTATATTGCAGCATCCACATACTTCTGGCGCACTTACTGTGAAATAAGGGAAGAAGGTTTCTATTCCTAAGTAGCTTGCAGCCTAGTTGGAAGTGTAACCATCACATCTGTATGATATGTCCATTTCACTCACAACTCAACTTTGATTCTTTCTTCATTTGCTGTGAATTTTAGCAGAGGAAGGATTATATTTTCATTGTCAATGCGATGTACTCAGTATCGCACTTTGAGTCCTTGGAGAAATCTTATTTCAGAGGAATATATCCTTCCCTTCAGTGCTTTTGACAACTGATTTGGCCAAGACACCACTGCTCTGGTTTTTTAAAAGTGAATATTTTTGCTAGGTCACTGTTGTGGTTTTCTTGTTGGATCCACAATGCTGTCTTCATATTCTGATTCTTGGCAGCTCAGCTGCTCTCAGGAGACAGTCCTTGTTCCACCCCAGGGATAAAAGCAGCCTGTCCGCTTCCTTTTTCTTCTCCAGTGGGTTGCTATGGGCATTCTGTAATTGGGCTTGTAACTAAATCCTCTGAGATCGTTAAGGATTTATGATGCATTATTCTTTCTGAACTTCGGGTTCTAGTGAAAGTCTCTGCATAGTAAGAGCCATTCTGTAGGACAGGTATGGGGATTTTTACTGTGAAACAGAGTTCAGTTTAAAGTCAATACCTGGAGTAAATTACTTTGTTTTGCCTATTAAGGCCCTTGTTTATGCTAGAAAGTTGTGCCACTATAGTTAAAGTGGGACAACCCTCCTACTTTGGATGCATTTATATCAGCGTATTAAGGTGCTTTATACCACGATAGGCTATCCCTGTATGGGAAGGGGAATAAGCTGTACCTGTATAAGGTACCTTTATACCGATATAACTGCATCCACACAAGAGTTTGTACTGGTATAACTATATTGGTTTAAAAAAAAACCCCAAACACCTCACCAAACCAACATAATTATATCAGTACATTTTTCAAGTGTAGACCAGGCCTATGTTAGTGGCCAAAATGTAAATCTCATTCTCTTTTCTGTACATTTGGGGGTTTTTGGTTTTGTTTTTTTTGTTTTTAACAAGCAAAAAGAAGAGTAAGTTTCTGCTCATGTGACTGTACCGGTGGAGCTTGTGCCCCATTGTGATTCTTACAGGGAAAGGTTTCTAATATGAAAGTACCACAATGACATCAGTTATTGATAAGTACCACAATAAGTCTTTATTGATAAGGTTGAAAGATTCCTCAAATATCTGGCCTCTTTATCATCCAGTTATGGGCCTCATGATCCTCAGAGTAATTGCCACAACTTCTAAAAGTTAATGAAAGAGTGCTAACAAAAATATTTTAGATAAATGATCACATTACAGGGAAAGGTGAAACAGGTGAACCCCCAAACATGAGCCCTTCTTAAAACCGTAGGAAAGTGGCAAGGAATTACTGGCAGGTTCTAAATAACAGTTATGTTTGTAATTTCTCTTAATATGTTCTCTTATAATATACTCGGCATAAGCAGAAAGTTTCAGGACTTTGCTTTTGCAAGGCTGAAGGATTCTAGGGTGTCTTCTTCTTTGCAGTAACATTTTGTATACACACTCATGCGCAAGTTTTGTTCTCCCCACAGAATCGGTAAATCCTCTGTGGAAAGCTCTATTTCACATTTATCCTTAGTTAGATCTAACATAAGGGTCCTACTTCAGCAAGTTAGTTTGAGTCTCTTACGGGTGACTAGGGGGGAGAGAGAGAAGGATAAAAGGAACAGGGAAGGCAGATGTGTGTCTTTGCTGGTGGCAGGATCTCATCTCCTTTTATCTTGTTTAGGTTTCTCCTCTGCCTCCTACTTAAAGGTCCATGTTAAAACCCACCACGGTGTTCCCCTTCCCCAGGTCTCCAGGCACCAGGAGCCCATCCCGAATGGGGGAGCAGCGTTCCACTGCGTCAGGACCTATGGCATCAAAGGCAAGCGACTCCCTGCTCTGCACTTTGCTTCTTTGCACAGGACTTTGTGTTGTGGGGGGCTGGGTTGGGCATGGGAAAGGGGAGGAGGGAAAGACTGGGTAGTCCGAAGGAGAAGCTTAGCAAGAAGTGGAGAGGTTACATAGAGCTAATTTCTATAGTTTGTGCAAGGATCTCTCTGGGTACCTTACTGGGGAAAGTAGTAGAAATACTTCAACTTTTGGTAGCTTCCTTAACTTTACAGATGGAAAAGACCTGTTAGGTCATCCAGCTCCTCTTCCTGTGAGCAGATTGTGCTTGAATCTTACCTGAGGGTTGTGAGTTGGGAAGGATAAACTTATAGCTCAGTCTAGAATCTGGTACTGCCAAGATTCCCCAGTTGCTCTTGAGATGATCCAAGACTGATTACAACCCCTGTATAGCCCAATTTCTGATTCCTGTGGAGGGAAAGTCCTGAAGATGCTTGTCTGATAGGAGTCATGACAGTCCATTTATTTCAGCTCAAAGAGGTGAGGAGCCACATAGATATTTTTAGTTAAACTTTTTTTTGCCTCTCTTACACTGTGGTTGAGAAGAAGGATAAAGATATTGACTGCTTCTTTTTAGATGTCACTAATATTTAGTTTTGCTTTTGCTTAAAGTAAGTTATCTTTTTCAGAGTGGTTAAAATTATTTAATTTGTAAATATCCTCTGTAAAATTAGTTATTAATATGTGCACAGTCATTTCCTTTTTGCCTCTCAGTTTTGGACCATCTGTATCCTTGGTTGAAGCTGGAACAGCAGAAAACCTCTCTCTGATATCGGAAACCATGGCTGTCCCAAAAAATTGGGGTTACTTTTGCCCTGGAGATCAGAACAGAGCTGAGTGAAGCACACCCTGGGCCCTGTCTTGTGCTGATGGGATGCCACAGTTGTGTAGCTTTCTTTCTATGGGAGTCCTCACAGAGTTGCTCCTTGGTTCTCGGTCGTGTGCTGATTTAAAAAGTGCTTCTCCCTAGTGGGATCTTCCCGTTTTGATTGCTAAGGCTGATTCCACAGAAAGTCTGTCTTACGAAACATGGCCTTTCAGGGTTAGGAGTAGAATTAAGTTTGTATTCTGAGATTTGTCTGGGGAGTATGTCTGGGTTTGCCATGCTTATACATATGTCATGAGAGAGGATCACAGAAAAGCTTTCTTGGTACATTGCCAGAATAGGATGGGGGAACACCCCAAACATACCAGTGACACGGCTAGGGTATGTGTTGAAGTAACTGAGAATAATGCACTTTATTCTGAGGAGCCTCTTGAGACTATATAGAACTGCATCTCCAGGAGCAGAGCAACCCCTACTCCCATGCTGTGATATTGGTGATGGAATAGTTCCAGGTTTCTTCACCTCTTGCCCTAAACGGTTGTGCACTGTGATTCCACCTAGAAGTGCCTGCTTCATTTCAATGCTGGGTGAAGTGACTCCAGCATCTAAACATGCATAATAATATCTCCAGTAGAACCTCAGAGTTACGAACATCTTGGGAATGGAGGTTGTTTGTAACTCTGAAATGTTCGTAACTGAACAAAACGTTATAGTTCTTTCAAAAGTTTACAACTGAACATTGACTTAATACAGCTTTAAAACTTCACTATGCAGAAGAAAAATGCTGCTTTTAACCATCTTAATTTAAATGAAACAAGCACAGGGACAGTTTCCTTATCTTGTCAAATCTTTTTGTAAACTTTTCCTTTATTTTTTTAGTAGTTTACATTTAACAGAATACTGTACATGGTGGGGTTTTTTGGTTTGTTTGTTTTTTGGTCTGCTGCTGCTGCCTGATTCCATGCTTCCAGCTTCAAATAGGTGTGTGGTTGACCCGTCAGTTCGTAACTCTGGTGTTCATAATTCTGAGGTTCTACTGTACATTTATATAGTGTCTTACATCTCAAAGGGGGCATCATAAGGGCACTATATAAGTATAAGAGGATATTCTGGATACCTCCACTATCACTACAAATCTGTAATATAAACTCGGGGTGCTGGGAGATGGAGCATGTCCAGGCTCTGCAGAAGAGAGACCTAAAGGGGCACAGTGCTTCATTACATGGAGGAGTATATCTAGTAGGTCTGTAGCATTCTGTCATTTTGGGTAATAGTGAATCAGCTGGTGACTACACCTTTTACTTAAAAGCATTTTAGAATAGCACTCTTGGGAGATAAGGTTCTGAAAACTTGTCTTGTTGTTTTTTCCATAGAAGGCCAGAAATGCTCACATTCGGACCCGATTGAGAGTTCTGATTCCTACGGCGACCTCTCTGATGCCAGTGACCTCAAGACTCCTGAGAAACAGAGTGCCAATGGGTCCTTCTCCTGCGATATGGCAGTCACCAAAAACAAAATGGAGCCAGAGGGAGAGAAGAAGTACCCCTGCCCTGAATGTGGCAGCTTTTTCAGATCCAAGTCTTACCTGAACAAACATATACAGAAAGTTCACGTCAGAGCCCTTGGGGGCCCATTGGGGGACCTGGGTCCTGCTCTAGGGTCCCCCTTTTCACCCCAACAGAACATGTCTCTTCTGGAGTCATTTGGGTTTCAGATCGTCCAGTCAGCATTTGCATCATCCCTGGTGGATCCAGAGGTCGACCAGCAACCAATGGGGCCAGAGGGGAAATGAGACCAGTTTAACCTTAACAAAGCAGCCGTCTGGTTATACCTATAAGACGCTGTGAATGAGAGAAGAAATAATGAAATTTGGTTCTATAGTTGAGAAATTTGTATTCATTTTAGTTCCCCTCCCTGTCTACCCTCCTTAAACCTTCTTTAGGGAAAAGAAGGCTTCTTGCCTGACAACCTGCAGAAAATCTGCATGACCCTGAATGAGAGATGTGACCTAAAACACAACATGGAGTGCCAGAGCTCCAGTGTGGTCTTTTAGAATAAATAAAAGCCACCAATGGTGGTCAGAATTGTAAACAGCCCTAGTGATCCAAACATGTGGGGAACTAGGTTTTATGCCTTTGCCCTCTTCCCCCCCCAACCCCCCCCCCCCAAAAAAACCCCCACAGTAAGTTTTTTACACACACCCATTACTGACTGCTCATAATATAAACAAAAGCCCTGTGGTACCTAGCAGGTAACGGTGCAGATGTCCTTTTAAAAATTGATTTTTGAGAAGGCAAAAGAATTTGGACCCCTTCTGCCATTTGTGAGGCTGTGAGTGCTGCAGCAGGAACTAACCTGCTGAGGAAAATCACCATTCAAAACAGGTTGTTTTTGTTAAATTTTAACCATTAAACTTGCTGTCAGGTTTTTAATTCTCTATTATTATTATTTTAGGACCTGTTGTAGTGAATTGCTACTGAAAAGCCAGACTAAGGCGATATACAGAGCGCTCTTAAAGCAGCAGTCACGTTAGGGTTAGTATTAATTTTTTTTAGATGTATCATAATTAATAACTTGGCTAGTTAATTGTTTTAAGTCTATCGAAGAAATAGTTTTATCCAAAAAAAAACAAAAAAGGAAGAAAATACCTGTGTGGTCTGGTTGGTTGGTGCTCATTCGATGTGTGGGTACCTAGAAGATGAACATGGTCAGCAATCGGGTAAACTATCTGTACCACTGACTTGTTTAGTGTGAATAAACCCAGGGTTCACAGAGTGATTTTGAATTAATCAGATTGGACTGTATTAAAGAAGTTAGTATGTTACTTTACATCCCCTTGTTTTGTCTGGTTTTTGAGCAATTTAGCCACCTCTCTGAAAGGTGTGCAGTTGAGATCCAGGAAATGGGACACTAGTCCTTCTCTGTGACATACTCTTAATGACCTGGACCTCTTGGTTCCAACGCAGCACTCCTGATTCCCCTTTACTCAGGTTTTCACACAGCAATCCTATTTTCTTTTCTTCTTCTAGAGAAGAAATGTTTCCACCCTCAAAGGGAGGGATCTAAATCAGAGCACACCTCAGAAGAAAAAGCTGATATCAAATGTTATGGAGTTGAGCTCTAGAGCATTGGATGCTGTGTTATAGATGAACACAGATGCCTATGTAGAGAGGCTGAATATCCCTTTGTAGTCTTCCCATAATTTAACTTTGATGAACTTTTTATGTACCAAAAACCGAGTGTCTGGATGATTTAGTGAACTCAGTGCTGCATTAGGAGTCAGGAATCTCCTGAGTTCTAATCATGGTTCTGCCACTGATGCTCAAGATCTTATAGTACAAGTCACTGAACCTCTGCCTTAACTCCCCATCTGCAAAATAAAGATTCTTTACGTCACAATAGTGTTGCAAGGATTAACCTAACAAAGGTGTATACAATGCTTTGGAAATGCAAGATGCTTACGTATGTGCTGAGTATTACTAGATCTGCCAAACTATGGAGCCTGAGACCCACATCAAATTTGCATACAGTGGTGACGATAGCTGCCTCCATCTTTAATGCAGCACTGTGCTGGATCAAGATGGAGCATTGCATGTTGGGACCTGACTCTCTGTGGGTTGCACCTTTGTGTTAAAGATGAGCACAACCGTGAGCTGCTTCATAAAATTGTCTGTGCTGTGCTTGATTGCTCCTAATCTAAACTCTGTAGCTACAGTGTAGCTGAAATAAGACATTTTCTTGCTATTTTTCACCTGTGCCATTGCCAAAAAGCCTCATGGGTGGGGTTTCTTCGTGATTTTGAGCGCCCTCCTCCCCAGCCACCAAAAAGACCCCAAAATCATGACTTCACTCATGCAGAAAGTTGTTATTTTTTGTACTGTGAACAGTATTGAGTATTCTAAACCAAAAGACAGATATTCTGTGGCCCATTTTGTACAATGCAAGCCCCACCCAAACAGGTGAGCTGCTGTCACACACTGTTGATATGAAATTGACAAGTTGCTGCTAGTTTGGGGGGCAGATTGTTCTCCTGTCCTCCCAAAAAAAACCACACAAACAAACAAGCAAAAAACCCTTTCAGAATAGATCAGTCTTCATTTAAAAACAACAACAATTTTAAAACTAACTGGCTCAGGCTGAGAGTTGTTTTTATTATTGATGTATTGATCTCTAGAGTTTACCTTATTTTACATTTTCTGACCAGTAGAGAAATAAGATTTTGGCAAGGTAATAAAACATCTTAAAATCTTACTAATCAGGCTTTGATCAAACAACTCTTGTGAGCTCCCAGGGGTTTCACCAGGAGCATGTCAAGATATAGCAGGCTTTCCAGTCAGCAGAGGGGTAAGCCAGGATCAGAGATTGGCAACTCCAGTCATCCTCTCTCTTATTGATTATCCACATTGGAGGACTTGGGAGGAAGTAGGCAGGAAAATGTTGATGAAGGATGTAAACTGGGTAGTGTGTTTGGCAAGAACTTTGTTGCCAATTTGGGAATGAGCTTGCTGCTAGACTTGAGCTGGAGGAGAAAGGCCAGTTAAGAAAAGTCAACATAGCATATGTATCTCTATTTATTGTTTCCATGAATACTCCGAGAGGGCACTCTGTTCACAATAGGCAGAAGCCTGGGGAGAAGTTCAGACAGTGAGCCAAATTCATTCAAATTTCACTGGAGTTACGGCTGGGATGAATTTTGGCCGGTTGCATCAGAACTTCATTTTGAGTGCTGCAGAACTGGACTTGATGTGATAAAAGGTGCAGAGCTTCTATTAAAAAAGGAGCATTCTAAAAGCATCACCATGCATTCTTCTTATCAAAGGGCCAGTTTATTTACCTGCCACGTCCACAGGGTTCAGCTGATGGCAGCTCCCACTGGCTGTGGTTCACTGTCCCAGGCCAATGGGGGCTGCGGGAAGCAACGTGGGCCGAGGGATGTGCTAGCTGCCCTTCCCTCAGCACCCATTGGCCTGGAGCGGCGAACCACAGCCAGTGGGAGTTGCAATCGGCCGAACCCGCAGACATGGCAGGTAAACAAACCGGCCCCTGCTGGGCCGCGGCCAAAGGTTGCTGATCCATGTTCTAACTGGTCCCAATGTGCATGGGAGAGATTTACACTGACGTGGTGGCTGGAGTGGGCTTGTTAACAATGTAGAAACCAAGCAGCTTGCCAAGAATATTTTATGGTTCCTTGCGTCTTCTGGGGCAAATTGTTAATTTCAGATGGGGTGTGGTTTTTTGTTGTTGTGACGTTGCTGGTTTAGAACAATTCTGCATGCTTTTGTACTTGGGAAGTATGTACTTCTAATAAAACTGAAAAGATCTAGACAGAAAAATCACCAGATGAGTGTTTCTGCATGATCTTGCAGTGAACACAGCTGCACTCTGGGCAGCGTTACCCAACTTTTTCTATTTCCCTTCGAGACACTGAGTGCCCATATTTGTGTAAACAGAAACTCTCCTTTAGAAAGAGCTTCCCTTTCCTTCCCACCTCATTTGGTGAGGCTACAATCCTGTTTTTGAGATTTCACAATTCCTTCCCGAGAGACCGGGACTGAGATGCCACAAACACAGGCATTAGGAGGAGGCTAACGAAAGGAAAACATTCAGTTATATATATCTTGGTAATCAAAGTGAAATATTTGTATTACAGTAGCACCTCCAGCCTCCTAACAGATTGAGAGTGCATTCAAATGTAGTAGACAGTCCATGCCCCAAAGATTTATATAGCAAAGATAGACACAGGGTGAGAGAGAGGGCGCATTATCACCATTTTAAAGGTGGGTAACAGGCATGGATTAAGGATCTAATTCAGCAATGCACATAGAGTCTAAGTGGCAGGTTTCCAATGAAGTGAGCTGTAGCTCACGAAAGCTTATGCTCAAATAAATTTGTTAGTCTCTAAGGTGCCACAAGTCCTCCTTTTCTTTTTTTAGAGTCTAAGTGATTTGCCCAAGGTCACACAGAAAGTCCTTGGCAGAACTAGAAATTAAACCTGGGTCTCTCAAGTCCCAGTCCAGTGCCTTAACAACAAGAAAAAAATACATGGGATAAAACAGGTAGAGCAAAACAGATGTTTTATTTTCCCAAAGCATAGCAATAGGACTTTAAGGTGGTGAGGACTTTGTCTTCATACCAGTCTTTGGTATAATTGTAAATGCCTGGTCATGGTACTAGACCTCTTTTCTGAGTGCCAATGGCTTAGGAAATGTGTTTTCTTTCCCCACTGTTTCCTACAGTTGTCACTCCCTGAACTGAATATCCTTAATAATGAATTACTTGAAATAGAGGACTTATATGACTGAATAATCTAACTCTTCAGCTGATTGGATTAATAGCAGGAAAACTAAGATTTTGTAGGGTCTGTCGTAACTTTTTAATGTCTTGTTTTATCCTTAAACCTCAGTTCTTAAAATGTAATATCTGAACTTACGCCGTTGCCTGTCTTAAGTCTGGAGGGTGACGCAACCTGCAGCTTTAATACAAAAAGAGAAAGTACTTGTGATGCCAAAGTACATTTCAAAAGAACTACTGTCCGACCTTGAAAGAATGAGTAAAACGCTCTGGGTTTCACTACATATAAAATGAGTCAAGCCAAAACAGGAGAAGTTACAGATTCACCCCTCCCCCCCCCCCCCCCCCCCAAAAGCAAAAACAAAAAACAATGAAACAGAAAAGCCTTCCTTTTATTACCCCATAAAAATAAAATTACATTTTTTCTATTGTTCAGGGTGACAAAATATGAGAGAAGTGCCAAACTAGACTGTGGAGTGTATTGGCCTTATCAGTATGATGAATCCCTTCACATCAGTTAAGCAGGCTCTGTACCATTTACCTTTTGCCTAGGCGCTGTGCTGAATTTTGATTTTGAGTGAAGCAATATTGAATCTCTGAGCCTGTAGACCCAGTTCTATCCCAGAGAGGAGGAGGAACAAATCAGCAAGGGGCTGGCATGGGAGGAGGAGTGATAATAAAGCTTAGATGAAAACTAGAGTTGTCTGGACATCCTCTCCTGGGCCCTGCCTTTTTCCATTTCAGCAAACCTCCCTTTTAAAAGCAAGGCCCCACTAGGCCCGTGTGAATGATCCATAGGACTTGGTTTTCACAGCAATCTGCTAGTTCAGGGGTTCTCAAACTTCATTGCACCGCGACCCCCTTCTGACAACAAAAATTGCTTCGTGACCCCAGGAGGGGGACTGAAGCCTGAGCCCACCTAAGCCCCACTGCCCCCGTGGGGGGCCAAAGCCCAATCCCCACTGCTCCGGGCAGGGGGGCCAAAGCTGAAGCTTAAGGGCTCCAGGACCAGGCCCGGGGCCTGCAACCTGAGTCCTGCCACCCAGGGCTGACGCCCTCAGGCTTTGGCTTTGGTCCTAGGCAGCAAGTCTAAGTCTGCCCTGGTGACCATATTCAAAGGACCATCTTGGGGTCCTGACCCACAGTTTGAGAACTGCTGTGCTAGTCCATGTTCCTCTAAGAAGAAATGTGATCAGTATTCAAAGCATGGGACTGGGAGGCTGGAGATCCTGAATTGTAAACATGGCTCTCTCGTTGATTTGCACTGTGGTAATTCAGGCTCTGAAGCTGTGGAATGCTGACCACCTTCAACTCCCATTAATACCACTGAGAGTGAAGGAGGCTTAGCACCTGGGAGGATCAACTCTTTACCCTCTTCCTAGATTTCATTCCTCTTCCATAAAACAGGGCATAGTAACCATACTTCACTGGTGTGTTGTGGAGACTGATCAGGGCCAAATTTTGCTCTCTTTCATCTGTTCAGCACCATGGACTGCAGATGTAATGGATAAAAAGTTGGACAAACATAAATGTGCAGTATTTAAAAGCTGTCTGGCATTACTGATGTGGTCTTTGGGTACAGCTGAATGTACTTTTTCCTGGGTGGCCTTTGCAGTTTTGCAGACCTAGAAGTGCTCTGAGAGTTGTTCACTACAGGAAATAATTGGTGCCTAATTGACATTCCAGTGACTCCCTTGTGCGAAATGGGCTGGAGGGTACCTTTCATGAAGACACTGGCTGATGTATACTTCTAAGCTACCTGCAATCGTGTAGTAAACGCACACCTCTGGTAGGTGCTTTGTATGACAAATTGGTGTCTCATTCTTGCTAATTGCTTTATGGCTGCTTTATCTACAGACAGGTACCTTCTCCAGGCAGCTTTTATGTGGTCTCCCCAGAATTGTCAGGCTTAATCCATGCCTGCTAACTGTTAGAACCCAAGGGCATGGATTGGGAGATAGACTGCAATGGTAAGGCAGAGTGGGAAAGTTGCTGCAATTAATGCTGATACAGGGTATATTAAGAAGAAAAGACTTTTCTCAGAAGTCCAAAACATTGAATGACTGATGTATGGCATGTGAAAGGTAAATCAGGAAAGCTGGTATGTTTCTTCTGATGCGGTAACATATGGAAGGGAGGGAGCAGAGAAGCTTGCCACTGGCTCTGAAGAGCCCCAATCCTGCTGCCATTGAATTTCACCACTGTCTTCAATGGAAGCAGGAGGTGAGCCTTTGATAAGGACGGGTGACTCTCTCCCTACTTGAATTAAATTTCTTGCCTAGTTATAGGTCTACCTCTGTTGAAACTGAGCCACCTCAGCCGTCTTAGGGACCCATTTGTATCAAGCAATTACTTTTACTTTTGCTATTTTTTTCTATTGTGTGTATTTTTTGTATGTTCTATTGGAAGTTGAGGCCTCTGTACAAGGGGTACAGACTGATTTTAAATAGTAATAAACCAAAACAGAATTAACCCTGCAGGGTGCATGCATTTATTTTCTAGAGCCTGACTATAGAAGCCCAGGGTGCAGGGAGAGACAGCCTGTAAGTTTCATAGTTCTGAATTTCCCTCTTTGCAGGGACAGCTCCTGCCAGCCTTACAAGGGCTTCTCTTGCTGCCACCACAGGATTGTGTGAGGATAGGCTTATTTTGAACACACAAAATCCTTTCTCTGTGCCTGATTGATTAGATTTCTCTAACTCCTTCAGGAGAAGGTGACCCAGCAACAAGTGTCTGTGTGAAAGAGCAGCTGCAATCCATTGGCCATCCCCACTGAATACCAGGAGAAGAATGAAGATGAAAGGGTACTTTTAAAATAAACATGCTTTTATTTAAGAAATAGCCCTGTAGCCTGCCCATGCCAAGTGTTAGCTCACTAATCAAGTGCACTGCATTCTAACCCAGTGTCTTTATTTTGTAAGAAATAGTGTGGTGAGGCAAAATAACACTGCCTGTCCCACTGAGAAAAGGCCTTTCTGGATCCTTGTGGTCTTCCTCATACAGCAGCTTGGGACCCTCACTTCACAACCAGAGTTGCTGTTGAAGATGGCAAACTCTTTGACAGGGTTACTGGCCTAGTGGATGGGTGGGAAGCAGTAGACGTGATATGTCTTGATTTTTAATAAGATTTTTGACACAGTCCTGTGCAATATTCTCATAAGCAATGTAGGGAAATGTGGTCTAAATTACATTACAATAAGGTGGGTGCACAACTGGTTGAAACACCATACTCAGAGAGCAGTTATCAATGGTTAGCTATCAAACTGGGAGGATGTATCTAATGGGGGTCCCTTGGATCAGGCCTAGGTCCAATATTCAGCATTTTCATTAATGACTTGGATACTGGAGTGGAGAATGTACTTACAAAATTTGGGGACGACACAAAGCTGGGAGGGGTTGCGAGCACTTTGGAAGACAGGATTAAGAATTTAACACTACTGTGACAAATTGGAGAACTCGTCTCAAGTCAACAAGATGAAATTCAATAAACACAAGTGCAAAGTACTTCACTTGGGAGGAAAAAATCAAATGTACAACTTCAAAATGGGGACTACTTGCCTGGGTGATAGTGCTGCTGAAAAGCATCTGGGCGTTCTAGTGAAACACAAATTGAATATGAGTCACCAATGTGACGCGTTTGCAAAAGAGTCTAATATTCTGGGGTGTATTAACAGGACTGTTGTATGTAAGACTTGGGAAGTAATAGTCCTGCTCTATTCGGCACTGGTGAGGCCTCAGCTGGAGTACTGTGTTCAGTTCTGGGTGCCCCACTCTAGGAAGGACATAGATAAATTGGAGACAGTCCAGAGGAGGAGAACAACAGCAACGATAAAATGTTTAGAAAACCTGACCTATGAGTAAAGGTTTAAAAAAAAAAAAAAAGTGGGCATGTTTACTATTGGGGGCCCTGATAAATATACGAAGGGCTGTTTAAAAAAAGGGTGGTGAGCAACTGTTCTCCATGTCCACTAGAGCTGGGAGAAGAACAAATGAGCTCAATCTGCAGCAAGGGAAACGTAGGTTAGAAATTAGAAAAAACTTCCTAACTAGAAAAGCTGTGAAGCATTAGAACAGGCTTCCACGGGAGGCTGTGGAATCCCCATCACTGAAGATTTTTAAGAACAGATTAGACAAATACCTGTCAGGGATGGTCTAGGTTTACTCAGTCCTGCCTCAGCACAGGGGCCTGGACTTCATGCCTTTCTGAGGTCCCTTCCAGCCCTACGTTTCTATGATTCAATGAAACTCAAAACCAGAACTGCAGGGGGGGGGGGGGCTCTCATTCTTCCCGGGGCTGGCTTCTGCACATTTGCAGTGGCTGCAGAGAGGTTTTACATATTGTAGGAGTTATAAAATGTGCTGTCTCCACATGTCTGTGACGTGCACAGTTGAGGAAAACCAGAGACATTTGCCTTTCTGCAAGGACAAGACTAGGGCAGCAGAGAGGCAACAGCCGTGGGGGATGAAGCTGGGAGGGGCTGCCAGGGAAGACTGCGGCTGCAGCTCAGATGGTGGCACCCCAAGTGCAGCAATGCGTTCAGCTCCCTGTTGATCCCAGTCCATGCCTGCTGCTCCTCATGTCGGCCCTGCTGCCTGGGCTGTCCCTGGCTGCTGCCCTGGACTTGCACGGCAGCCACTGCTTTAACTCCACCATGTCTCTGGCAGTGCTCCCAGTGTGTGGGCAAGGAGCTCCGCTGGAAAGGCCTGAGGGGCAAACTGGTGGGTGCAGGGATTGCTGGGGGGGTCAACTGGGGGTGGTGCATTTGGAGGGGCAAGTGAGGGGGGAGGACAGCAGTGTGGTGCAAGGTTAGGCCAAGGCTCCAGGTGCAGGGCTGAGGTAGGGTGGCAGTGATAATATATTTTGCCTTTGTTGCAAGACCTTTACTTTGAATTTCAAATCCAAACTGGCAAGCAATGGCATCTGAAACTGGAAATATGTATCTGCCACTCTCAGCAGTCATGAAAAATCTCTTGATCACATTTCGTCATTCAGATGTGGAATGGACTGCAGGAGAGATTAAACTGTAATAGCTGATCAAAATAATCAGTATTTACTTAGTGTATAAACAGAACACTGGCATGATGTTCTGCATAGACTTGTCGCTCTTACTTGGACACTTGCTGTTCAGAATTTGGCTCTTGGGGGCCATTCAGACAGGCTGTAGGAACCAGATAATGGAAACTTCCTAAAACTTTTGGAGTTGATGATCCTGTCTGATGGCATTATGAAAGACGTCAAATAGTCCCGTCTTCATTACGTTGGAAAAAAAACATTTCGAATAAGCTAACTGACTTTTTGGCATCAGAAATCAGAGGCAAAATCTTATCCATGGTGAAGGAATCAAAATATTCCTTAGTTGTCCTTGATTGCACACTGGATAATAGCCAAGTGGTAATATGGCTGTGATTGTAAGATTTATTTCCACAAGATCTGGAAAACAGGGTGTTAATGTTAAAATACAGGAACGCTTCTTAGTATTTGTGAAACTGGATGATTCAAGTGGTGCAGGCATGACAGAAGTTCTTCTCCAGAAGTTAAATAAAATGGGACTGCCTCTTGCAGATGTGAGAGGGCAACACTGTGACAATAGAGCTAACCTGAAAGGAAAGACTAGTGGAGTACAGAGACAGATGCGTGAGTTTCTTTTGAACAGTTTTGTGCCCTGTAGCACCCATTCTATCAGCCTGGTACTGAGCAATGCTGCTGGCTATTGTACTGAAGAAGTGAACCTTTTGGGGGTCATTCAGGCTATTTTCATTTATTTTCAATCCATTTGTCAATGGGATATTGCTGTGAAACACATTGGACACTCTGGTATTACAGTGAAACAACTGCCTGAAAGAAGAATGGAAAGCAGAGTTGAAGCAGTAAGAGCCATGAAGTATTAAGCTGGAGAAGTGTATGATGCATTGCTATCCGTAGCTGATAATGCAACACCGGTTGGTACCTCTGGAACCAAATCTCATGCAGAAGCACCAACCATTGCTGGACAAATGCTTACTCTCACATTTCTGTGCAGCTTTGTGGTGTGGCATTGTATATTGTCTGAAGTTAACAGAGCAAGGAAGACTTTACAAGCGGTAGAATTTTACCTGCATCAAGTAATCAGACAACTAGCAATTCTACGAGATTCCTTGCAAAACTATTGTTCAGATTACAGTTTTGCATCTGTACCTGCTGCTGCTTGATAATTAGCAGAATCACTTGGCATGTAAGGAAGGCTGCAGAAGAGATCCAAGTCTGAAGTCGAAGGAAAATAATTTGGCTGACTACTAGGCTTGCAATGAACGAGGTGTCACTAGAGAAGTGAAACGGTTAGTGTTACATTTGGGTTGGTTAATCAAAAAGGGCACCAGGGGAGGCCTAAGCGCTCCCCAGGACCCAGACACACAGCACCAGCCTTTAAAATGTGAGGCAAGTAACTCCAATATAAGAAGACGCTAAACAGCAGACGAGGAGGAGGAAATATGAGAACAATTCCTTTAAAAAAAAAAGAGAGAGAGAGAGAGAGGAGAAAAAAAAGTGAAAAACATTTCTAACCTTTAGTTTCATTGTTGGGAAGATCCCTAAGTGGCGAGCTAACGGGGTGTATGTGGGATGTAGGAAAAACTGGATCTAAAAAATTAACATTCATAAATCTTGAGCTCTTGACTTCAAGGCCTGTGCTTTCACCCCTTATATCGCAGTGCCTCCCTACTAAAACCATGCTGCCTTCCTCACAGAGGCATTTCTCCTCCACCCTTAAAGAGACATGCTCTGTTTTTCCAGCAGTAGTGTGAGGCGTAGCCTAGGCTGGCAAATCACCCCCTCCTCAGACAGCTGTGCCTTGCGCCTAATAACACAGCTAGGGTTTGGTGATATCCTGCCATGACACAGACCAAGTAAAAACAACAGGTTATGTAATCCAAGCAGTTTTTGTTATTTCAGTGTGCCTGGCCCAGAAACCAGGAAGGGGGAGTTCTGACAAGGACAACAGTAATCTAAGTTGAGTCTGTTACAAAATAGTCAGACCAGCATGAATACAAATAACTCTGGGTTGCTTGCTTGCTTTAGTGATAAGGAGTGGTACCGATTAGTATCACAGTAAAATGCTTTACAAATTATCACAAAAGAGGCCACGATAGAAAGATGTTGTTGCTGTCTGAAGGGTTCCATCATGCTGTGGGTTGTGTCCTGACACCATATGTAGCCAGCAAGAGCTGAAGGCATTCAGCACTGACCCCTTTGTGATGGAAGAATATAACTCCCCCTTCAAGCCCTGCAGTCACCCACAGAGGCTATTTTGTCCTCCTCTGAACCGCAGGACCCAGATTACACTACTAGAGCCTCTACCCTTTCATTATATACCATGCAGAAAACTCATCAGCGAAGGCACTCTGAATAAGCAGAGCAAACTCTCTGAACCTGTCCAAACCAGTTCAGATATCACACCAGGTTGTTTTGCTCCTGCTGACTTCCTTGTTAGTCCTGGAGGCTCTGCTGGCACTAACTTGGCAGTAACTCCTGCTCTCAGATTGGAGGGGGAGGGGAGAGCCTTTTCTTTAACATGCCAGCAGGGAGATCCAGTAATGGAGTCAGAACTTTCACTCCCTCTCCCCCTCTGACCTGTGTAATAAGGGTGACCAGACAGCAAGTGTGAAAAATCGGGATGGGGGTGGGGGGGTAATAAGAGCCTATATAAGAAAAAGACCCAGAAATTGGGACTGTCCCTGTAAAATTGGGACATCTGGTCACCCTACCCGTAATGCATGCTTTCTCTCTCTGTCTTGTAATTCTGCTGCTGCACATTGGCCCACAACTTCATAAACTCCATGTTTAGTCGCAAAAAGAAAAGGAGTACTTGTGGCACCTTAGAGACTAACCAATTTATTTGAGCATGAGCTTTCGTGAGCTACAGCTCACTTGTCCCAGTCCTTGTGATTGACTCCTACTCATCATTTTTGAAAGCCAGAAATAACGTACTGAAATTTGTTTCTGTCCCCTGGAGCATCTTGTAAGGATGACTTTGTTAGGTGAGAAACCATTACATTGTTTTATGATCGAGCTGGGAGTAGGAATGGTTTGCAGAATTATCTGTATTTTATTGGAGTGTAAGTACTTAATAACACTTAGTATACTTGTTGCCTTCTGTCTTCTGGGCCCTTTACAAACATTGCTTCATTCTCACAGCACCCTGTGTGGCAGGTAAGCTTAACTTATTCTCATACAATTATAGGACAGGACGGGACCTTGAGAGGTCTTCTCATCCAGTCCCCTGCACTTGAGGTAGGACTAAGTATTATCTAGACCATCTGTGTCAGGTGTTTATCTAACCTGCTCTTAAAAATCTCTAATGACAGATTCCACAACCTTCCTAGGCAATTTATTCCAGGGCTTAACTACCCTGGAATATTTCTTTTCTTTAAACTTTAAGTTTTTCCACAGGTGAAGAAGTAGAACAAAGAAAACCAAAGGGACAGCCTGGAAGGAGAAGACATCTGTGACAGTTTGGTCTGCTACTATAAGGTAAATGCCATAATATCAGCCTGTACAGACACTGTCTGCATTTGAGGATACAGGTATATCAATGGAAGGCAGTATTGTGTAGTGGTTAAAGCACCAAACTGAGCACAAGACACAGCTGTGAACAGAACCTAGATCAGTGATTCACAATGCAAACTTGAGAAAATCACATAGCCTCTCTCTCTCTCCCCATTTCCCTATCTGTAAAATGGCATACCTAGGTACTTCTGTGAAGTGCTTTAAGATCCTTGACTGAGAAGTGCCATGGATATAGCACAGAGATATCCATCCAGTAATCAGTGGAACGGCTCCTTTCAAATAAAGTCTCTAGAAAATAACAGAAACTCTCAACTGTAAGAACAGAACAAATAGATTCAACCCATTCCTAATGAGCAGGCACAGCCTTTAATTCCCTTGTGCCCCCACCCGGTGTGCCATGGCATCTCATTAGACTTTGCTCTGTCAAATTGCAGGACCTAAATCTGCTCTGGCACCCCAGAAAAACTGGAGATAAAAGGAAAAAAGAAATGTGTACAAGTCAGACAGGTGGAAAAGGCTATTTTGCTTTCCTAGTAATGTGAGGGCTTTTGAGTCCCTCATAGACTCCCTGATTCGACTGGAAGTTCATAAAGCTTTGAGCGAACTTAGTTGTGTGGGATAAGAAGCACAGCTCATACCCTGATATAACAGGAGGCAGGATTGGGAAAATTTGAGTTTTGTTTCCACAGATGCTTCCCAGCCCTGCAGTTCCTGGATCAGTTTGAGGGTAAGGAGTTGCCTCTTGTGTAGTTGGCTATGAAGCTTTACTTTGTCTCATGGGATGAGCTAAAATAAATCAGTTTGATTTAACAACGGTTTCACCCTCTGCAAACAGCTAAGGCTAAATTCTACCCTTGGATCCCTATATGTACTTCCCATCAGCTTTAGTCTGGGCAGAATTTTGCCCCTAAAATCTTTTTTGAAGACTCATAAGAGACAGAGGGCCTGATCTCACAGCCTTAGTCAAAACTTCCACAGACTTCAGTGAAAGTGCTGCCAGAAATAAGACCTTAGAATCTGGCTCAGCAAGAGTCTGTGCCCACAGTAAAACATAAAGCATTTAAACAGAGCAGACATTTCAGCTAGTGGGAACCAGTACTTACACAGCTTCCTTCACCAGTGATGTCAAAGTCCTTTAAAGGTGGGTGAGTACTAATATACCCATTTTACAAGTGATGAAACTGAAGCCCCAGGAAGCTTAACTTGACCAAGATCATGTGGAGAACCAGTAGAATATACACTTGCTGGATGCCCAGTCACCCATTAGCCATTAGGCCATGTAGCCTTCTGGTGCAAAAATACTTTTCACTCTTTTAGCGGCTTTCATGTGATGATTTTAAAACATTTTATAAGCACTGATCTTCTCAACATCCCTCTAAGGTAGGAAATCATGATTATCTACCCCGATTTTTCTAGAAAGTGAAAATGAAGCACAGAGGAGAGAGTGGAATGCCGAAGGTCTTACACAAGGTCTGTGGCACAGCCAGAAATAGTACCTTGTATTCAGTCTTGTGCCTTAACCACAAGCCCATTCTTCCTCCCTAAACCTTTTTAGAGACTTTCTACCATCCAGAAGGGCTGAATATTTTAGCTGATTGTTTTTCATTTGTCTAAAATAGGAAACAACAGTCTGTCAATCTAGGCACTTATATGGTTACCCTCATCACAGTATCTGAGTGCCTCCTACCTATTTAAAAATAGAAACAACTATTTTAAACCTATTGTCCGAAATTGCTACCAAAGGTTGCATTATTTTGATAGAATGCCTGCAATGGAACCAACACTAACAGTATTTTTCAGGGAGTTTTCACCTCTTATTATGCTGTGAACATTTCTCCAGAAAGCTAGGACCAGAGCCACAGATTCTAAATGATGTGGGATTAAATAAAGAAAAGCAGAGAAGCTACAGGAATTGATGTCTTTGAGGTGAAAGCATAGCCTATATGTTAGTGAGTGCCACTACGTTTAGTGACACCGTTTGGGATCTCCTGCTTACTATGGCAAGCTCAGAGGAACCCAAATTAGGAAATAAGGGTGTACCTTGGTAGTTACAGGTGAATAGGGAGCTCTTCATTGGCCATCTCCCCCTGTGTAAATTTATAAAAGAGAGAAATTCCCCTTCAGATCCAGACTAAAGAGGGCAGGATTAGGAGCCTTGGGAAAACCAAAGATGTCATAAATATAGAGGCCAAGGATCCAGACTGGTAGAGATTGGAAGGAATCACACATGAGTGTGTAAAATTGGGCCTGTGACCCATCCTGTAGGTGAAAATAGGGAAGCTGCATTTGTGAGACAAATGATTTTTTTCTCCCTCTTTGAGCTGTTAGAGTAAGGTAAATATTTTTGGTAATAACAAGCTATTGTAGCTATAAACACCTTCATCAACTCCAGCAGCTCAGGTTTGTTTCCAATATACAAATTAATTGCACATGATTAAGCTCAGGGTCTTGTCTAAAAGGTGCCAACCTGGGTCTATCTCTACCACATTGCGCAGACATGTTCTTTCACTGATATCAAGGCTGTAGGAAGAAGCTGAGACAGGCAAACACATGCACCCTGCTTTCAATACTACAGATGAACCCTACCAGGTTTCCTGCCAACTCTTCTGCAAAAATATTTTTATTTCTACTTTGCAAGTATCCTTCCCTCAGATACCACAGCACTGCTGTATCAGACCTGAATAGAATAACATCCACCTTTCTTAACTCTAGAATATTTTTCTTCAAACCCCCACTTCCATGGCACTACTCCTGTGGGACCCTTCTGTGGCTATCATCGCACAGATACCAATCAATCCACTAGACTAGCAAAAACCATCTAATGGCGTTGTTTCATAACATGCGTTGTCACACAGGAAATCAAAAAGAAAAGGAGGACTTGTGGCACCTTAGAGACTAACCAATTTATTTGAGCATGAGCTTTCGTGAGCTACAGCTCACTTCATCAGGTTTTCCACTGAATGCATCCAATGAAGTGAGCTGTAGCTCACGAAAGCTCATGCTCAAATAAATTGGTTAGTCTCTAAGGTGCCACAAGTCCTCCTGTTCTTTTTGCGAATACAGACTAACACGGCTGCTACTCTGAAACAGGAAATCAAGTTTACCTAACTCCCTCCCTGGGTGCCTAGTGGCACAGAGGGATTCATTGCTGAAGGTGGGACGGGGAAGGCCCTGCCATTACCATAGTGTCTTTTGCAGACAGATCAGCGAGCGCCACTGCTGGACTCCCAAGAACACTCTCTCCAGCCCTCTTGGAACATGAATCTTGCATAATATACAAAGTTTGGATGGAGGGGTTGAAACGAGACTACCTTCAAGGGGGGCAAGTTCACTTCAGGCTCTGCCTCTCTCTCCATCTCTGAATGGTGTGTGTATTCCTTGGTGTGTCTGTGGGCCTGGGGATGAGTGTCCCCGAAGAGATTGCAGCAGAGGGTGAGAGTGCTGTGAGGGGGGCCGCAGACCAGAAGCGCACCCCCTGCCCCGAGGCAGTGGGCCGAAGGAGTGGAACCGGCTCCACGACGCCTGTGTGCGCGCAACAGCGAGGGAAGGGTTAAGTGCGATTTAACTCCGGCTATAACTGGTTCCTGGGCGCCCCTCGCCGATCCCAGAGTCGTGCAAAACCCCCGGGAGGTCCGTGAAAGCCCCGGTGGCCGGAGCTTGGCCTTAGAGCGTCTATGTCACCGTTTATATGACTGAATCCTGGAGACTCCCAGACCCAGGGGCCGGGAGCGGCAGACCCCGAGGCGCCCGCTGCCCTCCGCCACGCTCTCTGCTGCGGCTGTTTCTCTCTCTCTCTCGCAGCCTGCCGAGGCTCTGGAGAGGAGGAGCCTGCGCTGCAGCGAGTGCAGGGAGCTCCAGCCGGGGCTGTTTACCACAAGAGAAAACAACAAGGGCAGATCTGCCAGCTGCAAAGCCGGGGCCGAGGCGAAAGCGGAGCGAGATCGCCGAGACTTCCCCGGCTAATTGTTCTTCAGCCTTTGCTTGGGCACGGGCGGGACCGAGGATGCTGGACTGGGGGCAAGCTTTGCTTCTCAGCACCGCGCTGCTGACTGCAGCGTCCGCCGCCGAAGGTGAGCGCGAAAGCCCCGAGAACCCCCCGGGACCACACACACGTACCCACCTCCCGGGAGCTCGCCGCGCGGGGGGCCGGCGAAGGAGCCCGCATTGCCCTGGTATGGGGTGGGGGTGTCTTATTCCGTATGATTTCGGAGAGACGGACTCCGAGCTCCATCTTTGTTACCAGGAACAAAGACAAATCTCAGCCTCCTGAAAACCCCCCTTTCTCTGCCAGGGGATGGCACTGGTAGGGAAGCATCCCCCCTCCCCTTTCCCCGTGGAGCCCCTTCACGGGGGTGCTGGACCCAGGGCGCGGCTGCTCTCCCTGGCCCGAAGTTGTAATAACAGCCAAATCTGTGGTTTCCACTTTCAGCACCCCACTGTCCCCGCGCCTGGAGATAGGTCACGTCTCTTTTACCCTTTATTCGCAGCACTGGTAGGGGCCTCGAGAGGGTCATTCCCCCAGTCCCGGCACTCCAGGGGACTGGACTTCTTGTATATGCCCGTTTGAAGACCAGAGGAGCTGGTTGCCCAAACCTCGCCTGCTGGGCGGTTTGCGGAGTCTAAAATCGCGTGGAAGCAGCAGCCCCTGTCCGAGTGGCTTGGCGGCGCTGACCGCCTTTCTGCTGCCCCCTTTTAGAATCTAGTTTGTTCGCCCCTATTTACATCGGAAATGTCATGGCGGCAGGGAGGCTGTTCGGTGCTTTGATGTTTTAGAGCTGCGTGGAGGGCAGGGGCGAGGAGACCGACGCAGCGTGGGGGCGAGCACAAGCGGGGGGGCTGCTGTTGGTTACAAAGTGTGCGGGCGGTTTCAGGGCCTGTGGGGGTCTCTCGTCCTCTCCAGAGTGTGTCCGTGGCAATGGAGTTTCCTACCGGGGCAACCAACAGTTCGCCACGGGCGGTGTCCCCTGCTTGAACTGGCTAGCGGTGCAGAGAAACTCCACCTCCGCGCCGCTTGCAGGTAGGTGCGCTCGGCTCCTGCTCGGCGGTGGTTGGGTTTTATTGCAAGGGCGGGGGCGGCAAACAGCTGGTCGGTTGTTGTTATTGTCACACACACACGCACCCCCCGCAGCTCCCCGCTCCTGTGCGTGCTGGGGAGGGGGGTCTCCCGCACCGGGGTCCAAGCCCAGCCCCTGCAGCGCCGTAACTGTCTTTCCCGGCCCCCAGTCTCCGAGGATCACAGCAGCTGCCGGAACCCCGACGGCGACGCGGCCCCCTGGTGCTACGTGAGCGGCGCGGCCGGGACCCCGGAGCGGAGCCTCTGCGCCATCGCCCCCTGCCCAGGTGAGCGGGGTTCCGCCCGGCCGCCCCCAGCTCCCGTGGCGCCGGGCTGCCCGCGCGCTTCCCCGGGCCGGCGCGAGCCCCGCTCCCCCAGTCCGGGGTCCCCGCCCGCTGCAGGGCCACGTGCCCGCTGCTCTCCCCGCGTGGGGTCAGCGGGGCCCGGGCACGTGCGCGGGGGGGGGAGCGCCTCCGGTGAAAAACGAGGGGGCGCAGTTGCCAGTCCCCACCCCTGCTGCAGCGGGATTGGCTGCCCTGTTGCCGAGCTTCTAGGGGCTTCCCATTGGTCTCCTGTTTTGGGGTGATGTCATCCCAGCGGCGAGAGGTCGGCGTGTAAACAATTTGGCCCCGCCCCCCCGGGCGGGGCTGGCCCCGCCCCCTGCACGTGGAGTGAGCCAGCCTCCCCCTTTCCTTCCAAGGCACCCTCCGTGACGTCATCCCGGCCCTTCCCAGGTGTGGGTCTGCCCCTTGGGCTGTGTCTCGAGCCCCAGAGAGGGCCTCTGCGCAGCCCCCTCCCCACCAGCCCCTGGTCCTACGTGGTCCTGCCCTAAGGTCACTGCAGGGAAAGGCCATGTCAGGGTGGGCAGCTCAGCTGTTGACAAACCAGAGGGAGCCAAGAGCAGCAAAATGTCAGGGCTCAGGCACCAGCTTGTGGAGAGCTTCCCAAACAGCTGGGGCACCCCGGAAACCACAGGGGGCTGGAGGCAAAGATTAAACAAGTAAAGCTATCCAGAATGGACACCAGGGGATTGATAGGGGCATGGGCTAGCCACCTACAGGTATGGAGAGGAATTGTCTGATGGGAGAATAATTAGGATTAACAGGAAGAAATTAAGAAAGGGAAGAACTGGAATACCAGGAAAATCTTCCTGATAGAGGTATTAGAGTGGAGAATAATCTTGTGAGAGACCTACTGTTTAGGACTATTTCAGCGACAAAGTTTGAACATGCACAATACGGAACACATCTGCACTGATCCTGTCTGACCTATCTGCTTGTTTGCTCTCCTCTCTCATGTCTGAGAGTCACCCATCTTTCATTCCAAAATTTGTTTTGGTTAAAAAACTGTTCCCAGAGAGTAGTCATCAGTGATTCACAGTCAAGCTGGAAGGGCTTATCGAGTGGGGTCCTGCTGGGATTGATTCTGGGTCCGGTCCTGTTCAATATCTTCATACGTTATTTAGATAATAGCATAGAGGCTACACTTATAAAGTTTACAGACAATATCAAGCTGGGAGGATTGCAGGTGCTTTGGAGGATTTCCAGGAGACCCCATGCATGTCTTTCTACCCACCCTTTTGTTCTACAGGAGAGCATATCTCTCCTTGAATGTAGTCCCCCACCCCAGGCAGGAATCAGAATTCTTGCCTCCCTCAGTCTTGTCAATCCTCCTACCCTTGGACTGCTTCTCATTAAGGACAAAGCAGAGTAGATGTTCCCTGTTTATGGCTCTTTTTTTAAAAGTCCTAGGACTGGGGAACTGCCTGGGATTGGGAGCCAATATGCTGAGCAATTAGTGCAGTTGCCAGGGATTCAGCCATTTTGTCAGATTAAACCCACCTTCCCTGCTGTGGTATGTCTGCCCGGGCAGGGGCTGTCCCAGTGCTTTCTCTTCCCCAGAAATAGCCCCTGCCAGATCCTGTGCTCTTTTTTTCTGAAAGACACTGTGTGAAGTAACATCCCTCTGCAGAGGGACCCTTATTTCCTGGTGGTCTCCTGCCTGTTACTAACCCAACCCTCCACCCTCATCACATAATAGTTTTTTTCTAAAAGATATGCTATAGTTCAAAGAGAAATTAATTCAAGGAAGTCCTATGGTCTGTGTTATACGGGAGGTCAGTCGGGATGATCACAGACTCTGTGGAGGTATTGAACCAAAATGCTCCAAGGAAAAATGCCTAGAGGAAGGAACATTGCCATCATATGTGTGGGAGGAGCATTCTGAAAAGATGCTCTGGAGGGTGGCTTTCAGTCCTGGCAGCATATTGAGTGTGGGGTCTCCTCTAAAAAGGTAGTTTTTCTTGTCTAGGGTTAGCCCAGACAGGAAGTAGAAGCGTGTCCTGCTGGTATGGCCTTTGTTACTCCAGAGTGGTCATATGAAATGGAATATGAAGATTAGTGAGCCACATGGATGATGCTTTGCTAGGATGTGAAAGGTTTATATTGCTAGTGCCCTGAGGTGACACCCCCTTTAGCTTTTGTCAGGAATATGAAAGGTGAGCTAGATGGTGGACCCAGAGTGAGTGCTCCCCCTCTTCCATTCCCCATCATCTTCAGTTCACTCTTCCACAAGGGCTGTTTGGTAGCATGCTGTAAATGATAAGAGAGCGGTGATGGCCTTAAATTCTTTCATAGACCAGTCCCACGCAGGCCTTTCCTGCTCAAGAATGTTGAGGCAGGAGGGAAATAGAACAGCGGGAGCTCCTACAAGAGTTCAGTATGGGGATATTGATCAGCTTGGTCATTTCTGTTCAGTGTGTTTTTGTTTTTCTCTGTATATTGAGCTATAAATGGATTTACCTGGTGGCCCTTTGATTATGATTATGCTCTGGGTTCAGTTCTCTCCTCTGTTCTCTTACTCCTGTTTTGGTGTTTTGCTCTGCCAGTTGCCTAGATTGCCCTTGACCTTTAGCAGCAGTTGAACTGAAAAGTGTATGTGTGTTTTCTCCCATCTGTGCGGAGGCACTGTAATATCTAAGGGGCAGTGGGAGTATTTGTCAGCCTAAGATGAGGAAGGTCCCAGGGTTCTGGGTCTGAGATGGGTTTGTGCCCCATTCACAAGATAGGTGTTGCTATGAAACTTTGGTGACACACTTCAATATTTTAATGTATTTTTTCCCCCAACAGGTGCTACCTCCTCCACAAAGACTCTGGTCCCTACAGTTGCGGCTGAGGTTTCTCAGGGGATAGACCAGGTATTTGAACCAGCTGATACTTTACCAGCCCGGAGCGAGGCAGCTGCTGTGCAGCCCGTCATTGGGATCAGTCAGAGAGTCCGGATGAACTCCAAGGAAAAGAAGGACTTAGGGACATTAGGTATGACCTCTAGGAACATTCTCTAGATTCCTCAGTGGGACTAGAACAGGATGTTTCTTTTCTGAATCCTAAAGCCATTGCTGTATATAGAGGCTGAGGTACTGCCTTGTTCCTAATTTTGTCGCTTCTGCTCCTTCTCCATAGGCTCTGTGATGGCCTTTATCATGATGGTGATAATCATTGCCATTGGAGCTGGCATTGTTGTGGGCTACATCTACAAAAGGTAAGTAGTCTCTGGATCAAGAGTTTGCATTGTGGCTGTGATACAGGCCTATAAAAGTCAGGAAATTCTGAGCTGCTATAGAGAACACCTGAGTCCCAGTTCATGCAGGACTCTGGGAAGTGTAGGCTCTTATACATTAGTGGTGGTGCTGCTGTGAGATCTGGTCTTGTCATAGCCTCGATGGAACTCATTTGAACACAGAGGTATTAGGTCCCATAGTAAACCCCCCATCCTCCAGGGCCAGGGGAGGAGCCCACTCCCCTTGAAGTACAGCCTCTTGGATGCTGCACAGTATACTTTTATATGTCTTGAGTGATAGAGCTTTCACCACTTGCCTTGTGAAACTTTTCAGAAACAAGACTTATTAACCTCTGGAATTTCATTCCATTATTGCAATTCAGAGGCCCTTGGCAGGGCTGCAGTTACGTAGACACATTGGCCAGTCTGCCTATGATTCCCCAATATGGACCTGCCAGCACATCTGAGTGTCATAAGCACCTGATCATGGGTGGGGCTGAGCACTGGCTACTCTGTTAAATCAGTGGGAGTTGAGTACCTCATAGGATTAGGCCCTAACACAGTGAGACAGGGAAAGTAATAACAGCTGTATTTAAAAACAAACACCCAAACCACAGTAACCTGCCCTTTGTTCTGTGTCTTCCCTTGGCTGAGCCCACTCTTCCCCTTCCTACTCATGGCAGTCTAACCATCTGTCCCTTGGGTGTTTATGCCTTCATCTATTTGAAAACAGGGTAGAATCATAATTCTTTCCCTTTCCTAAATTTGTCCTTTGAATTGCATGGCCTAGTTAGCCTGACAGCTGCACATACTCAACTCCCATTCAGTTCAGTCAGAGTTACGTGTGCACCTGACAGGCTGATCAGGCCTGCAGTTTGTCTGTAGCATTCCAGGCAGACATCCTAGAGCCACAGAGCGATCATCACATCCCTGCATCACATCCCTGCTTTAGGACTTAACTCTTGCAGCTCTAGCTGCCAACCTCTCCTAGTGAAGCAGAATGAGTCCCTCCCAGGCTGAGCCAAGTCCTTAAATAAGATGTATCAGCAAGCTTGGACAGCAGAGACTCGCTCAGTGTTACATAAGGTTAAAGCACAAATCTAGCACTTTCCAATGAGTGAAGGTAGATAGAGAGGACTGGCAGGGGTGGAGGGAAGAAAGAACATTAGACTGCACTAGAACTGTCTGGCAGTAAACCCTGGAAGCTGTTCTAGCCCCTTGAGTGGGAGCTGACTACTGCAGGGCTCAAGCAGAGTACAGTCGGAGATGTAATTTCTGATCCACCAGACTTCCGTTGAACTGTGGCCTGGCTCTGCCAGGACTGCCTTTGCTGTGAGAAGATTTGGATTTTGGGGAGGCTTGACTCTTAGTAGCTCCTCCCTTAATTCAAAATAGCCCAAGTTCAAGCTTAAGGCAGGGTCAGCACTGGCTGCTTCAGTTTTTTCCCTTTTCAGACAGCCATATTCAGGTGCATTTGCTTCCCAGTTAGAGTTACATTTTGCATGTAGCACTTTTTTTTTAAAAACAACAACAAAACCCGGGTTTTTCTCATTAACTAAAGCACTTGTTACCTTCACTGTAGAGTTCAATAACACCTGTCACTCATTTTTTTAAAAAAGCCACTTCTTGGCACCAGACGTTGAGGACTTGTCACCTTCCTTGCTGTCATGTGAAGGGTCAGGTAGTTTGGAGAAGCAAGTCTCTTTGGAACACAGCAGGCACATAAGCCCATTACACACCTACTCTGAGCAGTGCCATTAACTCAGTTTGCTTTCTGGAAGATATTCAGTGCCTAAAGCATGTCTTCACCTCTCCTCACCTGTGCAAATGCCAGCTACCACCCAGAGCTCTTGCATCCTTTCCTACCATTCACAGTTAATGGCTTCTCTAAACATTGGCAGCTACTGCTTTGACTCAGCAGTCATGCATGTTACAGGGACTCAAGACAGAGCTATAAACTAAAATTCAGTTTGCTGCCACATGTGTTGTTTCCCTATCTACTGTCTGGGCCTTGAGTCCAGTGACAGGTGGAAGGGGCCTGGCTTTAACCTCCATGACATTGTAATACTAGATGAACCAGTCAGAAGCAAGGACTGTTGGAAATTTCACCCCCACCAGCTCTGTTTGCCTGGGTGCTTTCAGCACTGTAGTTGGGAGTTTGGGGAAAAACCCAGCACCTCACATTCATGTTGAAGGCCTGATTTTTTGTTGGAGCAGTAGCCTCTTCCCTTCTGCTGCAGTGCCTTTAGGCCAGTGCCCACTTGTAGGGCATGACCTTACTGCAGTAGCACTCAGAGCACCTGTTCTGGTTTTCTCTCTAGGGGCAAAGACTTGAAGGAGCAGCACGAGCAGAAGGTTTATGAGCGAGAAATGCAGCGCATCACCCTTCCACTTTCTGCCTTCACTAACCAGGCCTGTGAGCTTGTGGATGAAAACACGATAGTGGTGCACACCAACCAGACCCCTGTAGAGGAGGCCCATGATGGCAATGCACCTCTCATGGGCCAGGCAGGTACTCCTGGGGCCTGAAGAGCTAGGGCCAGGAGGGCAGACTGAAACGATTGAGGCGAAGACCCTAGTCTCTTGTTTTGGGAGCGAGGGTTCATTTGTATTTTTTTGTTGATGAATTCCAGCAAGCGACAGGACTTGGAGATGCACTGAAATGGCGGCTGTGCAGTGTAGTCCAGTACAGTGACCTTTCATTGTGTGGCTAGCAGGACATGTTTCACTTGGGGACTGGTGCAGTTGGAGCCTCAGGCAACTCCTCTCATCTCCAGGGATTACTGCAGCAGGGGAGGGGGACTGATTTCCCAAGCTGGCACTGTGCCACGCTGGCCTAGCCACCTATATTTCAGAGTGGGAACTCTCCGCATCCTTTTTTCTGTTCTCTTCCCTTTTGAACAGTGCAGCGTCACTTGCATTTGAGTCTGTGATCTGACACTATATCAGTAGCACTGGGACTGGTGGGAGCTTTATCGCAGGGTTATATAGAGACTTTGAATGTAGTTTTTATTTTAGAAGGAAAAAAGCTTGAGGAAAAAGCTGTCCTGTGCAAATTTCTTTTAGAGAAGGGCAGGTGTCAACTAAGAACCATCACTATGTGCAAGTGAGGAGCTTGGCTTCAGCTGGGAGATAGAAGGTTTTGGTTGAAGGCGAGGGAGATGTTTAGCCCCAATGCATTGCTTAAGAGATCTTAAGATGCTCATAAAGCAAAGTCTTCCAGTGCCCAGGACACATTCCCACTCTCCTTGGCTGGTACAACAGGAGCCTGGTTCCAAAGCAGCCACATAGGCTGTCTGCTAGGGCAGGAGAGGAGCAGAAGTATTTCAAAAGTGGAGGGAAAGTAGAAAATCCCTCAGTCAGCTTCAGGGAGAGTGGCCACACTCTGTGCTGCTTAAAGGGATAGTAGCCATTTTCAGACTTCCCCCAGGGATGTGCATTTCCAGCAAACAAGAGTTTAAGCCAGTCCTAGGGTGAAGGCAACTGGAGAGCACTTGAGCAAAGGACAAGCCAGCTGCCCTGCTGCAGGCACATCAAGGCCTTGTGCATCCTGTTCTGAGTCCCTTGCACAGGCTGCAGGAGAGGTCACGCTGCAGGGGTTGTTTATCCAAACTGACCCCTTCAGATGAAGGTTTTAGGGCAGGTGTGTCAGCAAGAACCACTTGTTTCTCAGAGTGGGGTAGTTCATCATCTGTGTAGGACTAATTCAGAGAAGTGCACATCCCCCTCTGAGTAGGGTTCAAGCCATCCAAATAAGCTTTTCTACCCATCTACTTTAAGGGGACTCACTGAGCAGAGATTAAGTGTTGATGTTTATAGGGGTCAGAAAAGGGATTTTTTTTTTAAGTCTTTGAATACCATTTCTTTGTAAATATTTTAAATACCTCATTATAATAAAAAAGATATAGACTATGCTGCCTTGTATTAAAAGCTTAAAAAGGAAAATAAAAAGGTTCTGTGGAAACCTGCGTGGGCTCCAGTTGAAGTAGCAGCTCACTGAGGAAACGTGATCAGCTCAGCCTGCCTTTCTGAACACGTTTCAGCTCCTTGAGGGTATTTAGCTGCACCAGCAGGCTAACAGCATTACTCAAACCTGGGAAAGGCCCCCCCTACCCCAAACTGCAAAGCAGTGAAAGGAGGGAATAAGCAAGACCATTATAGTTCACCCTTGGCTCTATTTAGAGCTACAGCCCCATCCAGGACACACACAAAGCCACAATCTCCTCAGCAATTCAGAGCAGAACACGTCTTCACCTATAGCTAACACCATGGGATGTTGACTCTGGACATGCTGGCCAAGTCTAGCAGCAGAGTGGAGCGGAGCATTCCTAAAAAAGCAGCTGTCTAGTCACCAGCCCAGAACAAGCTACTGTGACGAAGGAGGCTGGGCCTGGGGAGAGATGATCTAATTATTCCTTTTCTGCTCTGAAGGAAGTGGATTTTGCTTTACTTCCTGCTCAGAGGCAGCTCCGTTCCTCTGGCTCTTGCTTTGGAAAGGCTGGTATAAAGGCACAGTCAGGAGGTTACAGTGGCTGGCATGGATTAAGAGCAGGCAGCACAGCTAGAGTTCAGGTGATTTCAAAACTGGCAAATGCTGGGCCGGACAGGAACTGCTGTCACTGCCACCTGTTCCATGACCCGAGCTAAATGCAGTTCTGTTGCAGATTTGGGCATAGGTCAGGCCTCCGAGCCTAACTTTCTATATAGTCCTTGTCAAGTCAGTCTGCAGCTACCAGTTAGATGTCCCTGGTGATGCACTGCTGCAGTCCTGCAACAGCTGAGTGAGGGGCCCCATTCTGTGGCAGCCTCATGTTTTTGATAAGCTCCAAAAGCAGACAAACAGCCTGACATCCCTAGGATATATTTATTGCTTTTAATTTAGTCAACAAACATTGCAGTGTGCAATCACACTGAGTTAAGACTCCCCACCCACACATCACCCTCCCTTGAGTTTCCTCATCCTACTAAGTAGTAGGAAGAAAGTCCTGTAACAATCAGAATGCCTGAATCCCCCAGATCCAACTGGCAACTCCCGCACCGGCTCACAGTACAGGACTTCTCTGTTTCTAAAACCACCACCACACAAAGTTAAACACAACCAACTTAAGACTGACATGAGGGCTGGTCCCATGTAATTTCTATGGTCAGGCTTTCACACATTCTCAACTCCTTAGGGAACAGAGGAACAAACATTCCTCACTATTAGATATAGGGCTGCAAAGGAGAGCAGAGACTGAATCCAGTTTTATCAAGAGGGCATGGAACTCAAAGTGGACTCAGCAGCCAGCCTCTGACTGGCTAACACCAGCCACATATTACTGGGGAAGCTGTTTCCTTCCTCCAACATTTCCCTCTAATGCCCCAGTGAATATGCTGCCTCCTTCCCTCAGCACGCATGGATGACTGGAGAAGGACTCTGTTTGGAGAATGTGACCAAGTTCTATGTCAGGGGCTCCAGAACAGATAACTGAGTGGCAAAGCCACTCATGGGACTCCCCTCCACTGTAGGTCTTGCTGGAGAAGGGCAGTAATAACTACTGAATTACAAATACTCCAACTAGTACACGCAGAGGATGGAACACATGAGACTCCAATTCACCAGCAACTGTCCTTGAGTAACGGTTATAGTGTGCCCTCAAATTCCTTCCATTCCATCTGTCCATCTCAAACAAACACTCACCTAGTCCAAGCCACATGCCTCAGCCTGGAGCTATTCAGCTCTCCACAAGGTATATTCTGCCACTGTTATGAGGCATGTATCTCACTGCACCAGGCCAAATGCCCAGAAACGGGCACAAGCTCTTGGGGGACAAGTCTCCCATTTATACAGCACATCAGGATCAGAGTGCTGGTGTGTCCTCCTCCCTGATCTGAGGTTCCAGCCTGGGGGACTGGTTGTGTGGAGTCAGTAGCTGAAGGTGTTTGTAGAGTTAAAAGCATATCTGAGAGCCACTCAGTCTCCCCCTTCTTACCCTCTGGACTCAGATCACAGCCTCATTCACATCAAAAGGGGGAGCAAAGCCCAGTTTTCACTGGCTGTAGTGTTTCCGAACAGGGCCTGGGTGGGTGGAACTACACTGACCAGGACACATGCTACCCACAGACATGATACCATAACCATTTTGTTCAAGCTCGACTCAGTTCCTAGAGCTTCTCCCACCCTGACTAGGGAGCCAAGTTCCCAACCCCTAGACAGCTCAGGAACTCCCCCCTTCACATGTAGAAAAGCAATGGTGTCCCTGACTGAGCCCTTTGCCAGGTGCCTGGTTTTCCCAGTTCTAGTGTATTCCAGCTCTTCCAAGGAGAGTGCAGTCACTAAAAAGTCAGGGACAAGTGATTCCAGGAAAGCAGTTCATAACAAAGACTTCCTATAGTGATTCCCTTCCTGGCAGATAGGCCAGGACTATTTCACAGCTTACAGTCACATGTCAAGTTCTAAGGCACCACAGTGATATAAGGCCAGACAGGCCCCAGAGAATTGTGTTTTCCCCTTTGTGTTGAGCAGCTCTCTTTGGTGCAGCAGGCAGGAAACAGCCCTTTTCACTTGCAAAATACGTCATAAATCTACAGTGAACCCAGGAGATCAAACGGACATGGCGGTTTAAGTTTCATGCGGGAGGGAGAGGTGATGCGCCAACTATGCAGATGGTGCCCTTTGAATGCCCTGTAGGAGGCTGAAGTACATCTCCCCTCCACACCACTCCTAGGGGGTCCCATGAAAAGTAGCACGGATCGCAGGATGGGCCGCCTAGGTTGTGCTTTCAGGTAGTTTGTCACGGCTCAGCCCATACTGCATGCTCACATTGTGGTCCAGCTCCTCCAGCTCGGAAGGGAGGGGGATGCCCAGTTCTCCCAGGTAGAGAGAGAGGGCTTCAAAGGAATCCTCCAGCTTTGAAAACGGGGGCCTAGAAAGAAGTGATAACACAAGTGAGTGGGGAGCAAATCTAGAGAGATGGGTCAGTAGGACAGCAGCGGACTAGCTCTGGGACAGTGATGGGGAAAGGAAGAGAGCAGCAAAAAACACTCCCCCCTGAAGTGAGGACGCAGCAACCGAAGTGCCCTGGATATTAGCACATGCCTGCCATCCCCCTCTGACCCACTTTGCAGAGCAACACCTTCCCAGCGGGGGCAGGAGGAGAGGGCACTCTCCAGCCCTCGAGAGAAGCAAAGATACAAACTGGACACACAAGAGAACCACAAATTAGACCCATGCCTCACACAGGGGCTTCACCAGCATTTCACTCCCCAATCAGCCTGAAACCTTACCTGCTCTCTGGTTCCAGCCTGCAGCAAATGGCAGCCAGAGGGAAGAAGGCTGGAGGGCAATCAGCAGGAACAAACTTCTCCCAGAACAGCTTTACATTGAGGCCAAAATCCAGTGTGCGAGGGAGGCAGTCAGGGTCAGCATACACCTGCCCGATAATCTAGAGGGGAAAGAACTGCTCAGGTACAGCGATTGTAGCACCAGGGACAGCATCTGAGGGCTAACAGGAGGGGGTTGCTCAGTCTCTAGAGCTAGGTTGAGCTCACTGGAAACATAATTAGTGTCTGATTACAGGGCAGGGGGAGAAGAGCTAGAATTGTACCAGTCCCCATCTACAGAAGCCTTGATCTTCCTTCATGGAACAAGCCCAACACCATTTAATATAGGCAAACCTCACAGGCAGTACAGGGGCTGGCCCTAGAAGTCTCTCCTTGCTATAGCAGAGGAAATCCAAGCCCTAGGGTATTGCTGCAAGGGGTACAACACAACCTTAGCTTTTAATGCAGACTGTGCAGTGTCCTAGCCACTATCAGTCCATGCACTGAAGCAGGAAGCAATTCCTCTGCTCCCAGGGTATTAACACATTCTAGCATGCACACACCCCTCCATGATGTCATTATGCTATCAAAAAACCCCTCCCCCAACACAGCTCACATGCCAGGGAGCTGGGGGAGGGCAAGCAGGGATTTGCAGCGAGCTCTGAAGTACATTGCAGGAGCAACAGTGTCTTCAGTACTGAGGAGGGAGGGAAAGAAATAGTGCAAACACATTATTATGGGGACCCAATCGAAAACCTCAGAAGGGAAACCCAAGCAGAGGAAAGAAATGGGGGAGAAGACTGTAGAACACACAGGACACTACTTCGGTTCTCTCCCTCTAACTGAAGGGCTCCTTACACTGAAGACATTTTGCATTGAATTATAACAGTCATCCTGGATACAGAAGGCCACCAGTCAAAGCCTAGGAATGTAATTGCCTGACTGGTTCAGACCTGTGGTCAATCTGGTCTAGAATCCCATCTCTGACAGTGGCCAACAGCAGATAGTTCAGAGGAATGTGCAACAAACCCCAGAACAGGGAGATGTGTGATAATCTGCTCCCACAAAGGTCTCAGCCTAATCCCTAACACCTAGATTGATTTAAAACATGAGGTTTTATTTCTCTTCCAATACTCTGTTACAATACTTTATGCTAACCGGATGTTCTTGTTATCCATATAAATACAGTCCCTCTTTGAATACTGCCAAGTTGACGACCACAACCACATCATCATGTGGCAAGTAGTTCCACAGTCTAACTATACATTGTGTAGAAAATTATTTGTATCACTTGAGTTTGTTACCTTTCAATTTCATTGAATGTTCCCGTGTGTGTGTGTGTGTGTGTGTGTGTGTGTGTGAGAGAGAGAGATAGGAGGAAGAAAACCTCTCTATCATATATATTCTATAGTGTTTCCTCTTATGTGTCTCCTTTCTAAGGTAAACAAACTAGATCTTTTCAATCCCTCTCTATAAAAATTTCTAGGCCCCTATTCATTCTTGCTACTGTTCTCTGAACCCCATCTGCAATTTTGCACTAACCTTCAAGATGGGTTGCCAGCTGTGTTCCCTCTAAGCTGCGCAGTCGCACGGCCACCCAGAAGTGAATCAAGTGCTGTGCACTTGATTAGCAGAGCCATGCACAGCAGCGCTTGTTCAGGGGCCCTTCCCCCTGCTGCTCTGCAGCCTTGTTGCTCCTGCCCTCTCCCTTGGAGCCCCTGGCCAGCTGCTCCCAGGACCCTCCTGCTTGCTGTGCAAAGCAGGGAGGTTGGGGGTACATAGAGTGCTGATGTCAGGGTGTCCCCCTCCCCCCAGCCCCTGTACCCCATCTCTGCAGAGCAGGGACAGGTCTCAGGAGCAGGAGAGCTCAGCTGCTGCGGTCTGAGCCTTCTGGTGAGTGCCTTAAAGAGACAGAGCGCAGTGTCTCAGACCTCCCCAGCAGCCAGCACACACGCACTGTCTCTGACACACACTTCCCAACACATACTTAGTTCTTGGTACTTCCTGCAATGCACATATATGTTCTCTGTAATTTTATTCTTTCCAAGTGCTGTTATTTTAGTTTGACTGGTCTGTGCATTTCATAAATTTTATTTCTCTCTCAGGCTTAAAATTAATTCTTTGAGAAGTGAGTTTTAAAATTCCTAACCTGCCCTGGCTGGAGTAATTATCCCTATGGTAACTTAACAAATATAAACACACACACACACACACACCCCATCTAGGTTTTTGTTCCTACTGGTGACGCACACCTCACTATTGGTGCGCATAACAAAATTCATTCCACACATGGACGGAAAAAATGAGAGGGAACACTGGTTACCAGTGCAGAACTCTGGGTGAGGCTGCACCATTCATGCATAGGACATTTTTTCCATATTCGCCACCCAAGCATTAAGAGGAAAACTCCAATTCTGGTCTCCCTGCCAGCCCTGATTGCTTTCACTTCTATACACGCTGGGTACTTTAAAAGGCTGTGCTTTCCTTTTGGAACAGTCTGGTGATGCAAGGGAAGGAGGTGGGGAGATGTTTTAGGCACACAGGATATTGGTTCTATGATCTGCATCAGACATTCATATCATGGAGAAAAGAGATGGCCTATTCTCTACACACAGCAGGAGTGGGGCAGAGAAGTCTGGCTGTGCAGCCAGACCAGACAGATTCCTTCCAGAAACGGGATCTGTGAAATAAGCCCCACTTTTCACCTTCAGACAGATTTTGACCACCTTGCTAATGTCCAATCCCACTCTTACAAAAGGCCCTGAATTATTATGGCTAGTTACAAGCTAGGTAACCAGGGTTCAGGAGGAGGGAGAAGGAATCTCAACTCTAAGCTCCCATGTTGCTGGAAGATGTCACCTAAATTCCAAGATTTTTGCACTAGAGCCAGATTGTCTCCTTCCCAGCACCAGCTCTAAGTTTAAGGAGGGAACTGCACCAACAGAGCAATAAGTGCCTTCTTCCCTCCCACCTCCTCACTTGTGGGCGTGAGATGGGCATGCAAAGTGTAACTCCCCAGACTCTAGTCCTAGCCACAGTACATCTGAGTCAGGAACCCCAGACTCAGCTGCACAGAGCTGCCTTCTGTTGTGTATGGAGAGGAAGAGGTAGGACCCTGGTGATGTTTGACAGGCCTCTTGCTCAGACCCCCTGGACACCCTAGTGCAGCCTGGACTTACCTCACAGAGAACTATCCCAAACGAGAAGATGTCCACAGTCTCATCGTAACTCTGCCCTGCAGGAAATACAAGACAGGCGACTTTGTGAGCTGGGGGGTTCCTAGCACAGTCAGGCCGAATAGCATCCCATGATGCAGCAGCCTCTATGCCAGCACCAGGAAGGAGTGCAGAGTCCCAATCCAGGCCCAGGCAGCCTAGCGGGCCAGCGAGTGCTCCGAAGTGGAGTCAAGCAAAGCCGTGCTCAGCCAAGTAAAATGTGACTTTTTTCTCAGCGGCATCCTGGTAAGGGTGGGGGAAGAGGTTTCCCTGCCTGCACAGATGCACCCAGGACCATTTTACAAGGCTAGATTGGTTCCCCAGGCAGAGCTGGGGTTAGTCACTGATGTGGGGGAGCACGAGGGTTTCTAGCATGGCAAAGTAGCAATTCATGTACATCTAGAGCAGCTGAATCTAGTTTCAGAGCCTGATGGCTGCTCCCCTGTGCTTATTTTGCAAGGAAATGAGTGAATAAAAACCAATTATGTCTTATGTTCAATGCCCTCCTTAGCTGTTCTTTATCGTGCAGGTACAGGCTGAAGTAGCCAACAGCCCTCCCGCATTCCATGTTTCTGAAGGGATGCTCTGTGAGGGCAGAGCTCTCTGGTTTTGGCACCGCCAGCCTTTGTTGAGCATTTCTGATTAACTGTTGTGGTGCTGGCTTAAAGTAGCAGTTAATAAATTCACTTGCTGGCTCCAAACTTACTGGATGCAGCCTGGAAAGGTCAGGTGTATTCCCCACTGCAGGAATGGAAGCATGTTACTGTAAGAGTGAGGCACGAGCAGGATTCCAGGCAGCAGAATAAAGCAGTAAAGGTTCCATGGCAACTTTTGACAGACCACCACAAGTAAGTTTGTGCACCAACCATATTCCTGCCAGAGCCTGGGAAATGGGGACAGTATCTTAGCTGGATGACAGACACCATCCAACAACAGGTTGTTGGCTTCAGTTATCACAGGAGCCTCCACCATAACTGGCATTATCCACAGACTGCAGAGAAGGGAATGGGCCATGGAGTCGAAGGACTGCTTAGACGGAGGTTAGTTCAGAGAGAACAAGCAGCACAGTGGAGAGGCAGGGGTGGAAACTGCCACTGCTGTAGTCAGTCTGTGGCTAGCCAAAAAATGATCATTAAGATCAGCTTTCTTTCACTGCCATTACGCATACAAACAATTCGTTTCCATAAGGCCTATAATACAGCCCCAGTTTCAAGGGCAGAAAAGGGAGCTCAAGGGAAGAGAGAGGGTTCTATTGCAGAGTCCTAAACGGGGCCCCAGGGTTCAAGTGACTGCTGATGTCTAAACAGAGACCCTTTACCATTCACACAGATAGTCCTTTCAATGCATTTCTATGGTACGCTAAGCCAGTGCTGGCCGCAGAGGAAGCTGGATGCCCAGTTTCTGCTGCAGTGACTGCAGACTTAATAAATTAAGTACTAATGATCTCAGACAGCAGAGGGCTGAGACAGGGAAAGCAGGCCTCTGCGAGCAGACAGGATCCACATGGCTGGTCTGGCCAGGTAGAGATAGAGGCCTCCCTCCACAGCCAGGAATGGAACTGTGGCAGAGCCAAGCGAGGGTTGCATCTGGGAAGAGCTCTGGTACCCCAGGATAGGACGTCAGAGCAGACTCTTTTTTTAATATGCTACCTTGGGGACACAGCTGGCAGTTCTCTTGGCAAGTGCCAGGCACGTTATACATTAGCGTTCCTGCATCACTACTCTAATGCCTTGGAAAAGCAGGATAACACGTTGCCAGGCTCCGAAGGGCTCGACAGCACAGAGCTCAGAGGAAGAAGAGAGCAGCATTGAAAGTGGTAGCAGACAGCAGCAGGATAGGGGAGAGGATTGGGAGGGTAGAGGCCATAAAACCAGAGTCTTCCCTTTCCCAGGAGATTTCTAAGAACAGCCTGATGTTGAAGTCAGCTGGACACTACTTTATAGTGCGACCATGACCCTGTTTGCTCTTTCTGGAGGATTTAGTGGCAGTTCTAGTTGTTCACATGTTTGCCTTGCAGCCATGCCCTGGCCACAAGGAGGCCCAATTCACCAGAAGTAGCTGAGTTTGCATTCTCCCCTCACTCAGGTCCCACACAGGCAGCAGATCCAATCGGGGACACGGGTTTGCCCTTAACCCAGTGCCAGGGAAGATCTGCCCCTCAAGACATATAGCCACTGCCCTCCTCACTCTGAGTGTGGGGGGACCCACGCAACAGCTAGGATTCCCCTCTAGTCTGTCCAATACTCAACATTACAGGTTTGCCCCACAGTCCTATTGTACTTCAATTCACTGCATCCCTAAGGATGTTAGAGACACAAGACTGAAGTGAATTTCAAAGCCAGTCGTATTGTTTCAAGCCTCTTGTTCTGTTGCCTCTAATATCTGGATAGCAGCAGGTATAGGCCCATTACCCCTCCCAAAGAGTCATGACAACTCCCGGGAATGGGCTCCCCATTTCTTGCTGCTTACATTACTGGCAGCAGGGAAATTTAGCAGGGCTGACATGCAAGGGAAAGCATGTTCACCAGATGTGTTGACAAGAAAGAAACTCATGTATTAGAAGGTCTAAAGCCCAAGACAGCTAATAGATTTGATTGCTGCCAATGGCGGGAGTTTCCAGTAATCCTGTCATCCCTACACCCGTGCCTGGAGGTGGCTCCTCACCTGCCACAGTATGAGCATCTTACCATTTAACATCTCCGGCGCCATCCAGTACGGGTTCCCGACCACAGTATAGCGCTTCTTCCTATCGCTCTTGCGTAGGGTTCGCTTCTTGACAGATGGTTTTTCCAGGGTGGGCTTCTTTCTCTCTTCCATAATCAGCCGTGACAGTCCAAAATCAGCAACCACCACAGTGTTATCCTAGCCAAGGGATTTAATCACAGACAACTGATTCCCCCTCAGCTCCTCCCAGAAGTAACTCATTAGCACAGAGTGATTATATTTCCTGTCACTTATAAACTGCACATTAAATGTAATAATAGCCGCAGCTTTGCAGGCAGACAATAAGGAAGCCTCCTGCAGCTAGCTGGAAGAATGCAGTGAACATTGGAGCCCAGTAATCTCCTAGGGAGTAGGGGAAGAGGTAGAGGGAGACCAGATCAGAGAGGGTGAGTAAGGAGAGAAGACAGCCCATGAGTCCTCGTGCAGGGAAGGAGGAGTTTTAACTCCATTAACTTGCTTACATTTGCTATAATGCATTTGGCTCTCTCTATCCAGCTTATCTAATTGTACCCAGAAATCTTTCCTAGCAAACTCTCTGCTCAGATTTGACCTTGGGGTTTGCCACGCAGAGGTAGATCCAATATTCAGACTAAGGGGACATTGAGAGCCAGGGCTGGGGGAATGAAGTCCTTAGCTGAGATCTCACAGCATGTTAAAATATGGAGAGACACCCCAGGATTCTTGGGCAATGAGTGAGACAAAATGAATGACCAGAGTAGAAACAAAAGGGATGGTGGGTGCAATTGATGGACAAAGGTTAGGAGAGCCAAGTATATAGCTCCACAAAGCAACAACTAGTGGGGAAGAGGCTACAACAGAGTATAAAGGGTTTAAAAATGGGAGAGGACTTAAGGGTGGGACCAGGATTAATGGGGTGAAAGTAAAAGATTAGGTTGTTGAACTGTCATTTATTGGGACATTGAAATGAAAACTGGGATACACACTAGGTTTACAAGAAGGAATCGTCTTCATGCTGCCAGGGACAGTAACCAGAAGGCCTAGCTTGTCCATGGAAGTTAACATTACATGTAGAAGAGCAGAGAGAGGAGAGGTGAAAAGACAAAGGAAGGACCATGTTCCAGAGCTCACCAGTTTGATCAGACAGTTATGTGAATTCAGGTCTCTGTGGATGATACACATAGAGTGCAAATAGGCCTGAAAAGGAGGGACAGAAAACAGCGTTAGAGCAAGTCTCGTGAATACATCCTTTGGAGTTAACCCCTTCAAAACATTGGTATAAGCACTCAGTATTTCCCTAGCTACCACACAGCTTCTGCAGGCCATTATAACACATACTATTACATCAGCCCTCCATGCTTCAACCCAGAATCCTGAAGAAGCAGTCTCAACAGAAGATTGACTCACCATTCCTGAAGCAACTCCTTTGGCAAAGCTGACCTTCTGCTGCCAAGGAAAAGGGTCCTGCAAAACAATGACAACTCCTGAGTGATCAGGTCTCATCTCACTAGCTGGCCACCTCCTGCTAGATTGAGAAAGATGATACAGTCCTGGAGAGCAGAATGATCTATTCACAGGCCAGCTACAGCATGGGCACAAGCAGGGGAAGCTTCCCTTCACCTGGAGGAATCAGCTTCAAAGGAGAGAAGACAATCCAGCTAATTGGGCTCTTTGTGGACACTCAGAAGCAGAAAGACAGTGTTGTGTGGCCAGGGCACCTATTTCACACTGGCCAGAGAGCCATCAGGAAGCCTATACATGCTCCAGGAGGCATTTACTCACTGCATTGCGGAGGAAGTCCTTTAGAGTCCCCCCTTCAATGTATTCTGTGAGAAGGTTCAGCTTCTTGTCCTTGTACAGTACACCAATGAACTTCAGCACATTGGGGTGATCCAAACTGCGCATCACTTTCACCTGCGGAGGCAGAAACATCCCCCCGAACCCCCATGAAAGATTGGTACAGGCCTTCCTGAGATTCTCAGCAGCTTTACTTACTGGTCCCTGCACTGGGAGAGAAGGGGCACATACCTCCTGTGGAGCCCCACTGCAGCAACCAGAGGTATCAGAGGAAAGTCCATTCAAAACCCAACTTTAAGGCAATTCAATGATCATTGTTGCCCCTTTGTGTCCATTATCACTTGATTCTTGAAAGTGAGTGATCAGGCTGGAGAGCTCCTAGGCTCGTTATGGTTATGGACAAGACTTCCACACTGCAGCGAGTGTGCTCTATGACAGTTAGGGCCTCAAAAGAAGCATTTGGGATTAGGAAGAGAAGCATTAGGAAGTTACTTTTCAGATAAGCCTGACTTTGGGGAACAAGGACGGCAGCCATTCAAATTGGTTGATTTAATAATCCTCTTCTCTGGTGTAACTAAGTGGAACATCTTTCAGATCTTAGTCATTGAGTCAGCTGTTTCCTATTGATGTTTTATGCTGGAAAGCTCGCTGTACAGAATGCATCCTACAACGTTTTACACTTACATTCACTAAGCACAATTCAACCAAATAGCCTCTTAGGCTTAGAGTGCCTCTTAGACTTCCTATTCATTAATTTTCAATAAGAAGTCATTTTTGTTTTCTGAATCAGTCAGTCATGTCTAATTGTGACATACATTTTCAACCAGGTCCGTTCTTCCTCAACATGCTGCTTCCCTGCTAAGATCACTGGTATGCATTACTACCAAGGGGCAGGGAGGAGCTCTAACCCCCACACAACTGGCCTGGCCTTACTTGAGATCTTGCTCCTACCTCTGTCAAGAAAGTCTTCTGGGTTTCCTCATCGCAGCGAATCAGCTCCTTCATCACCATCACCTTCCCTGTTGCTTTGTGCGTTACCTGTTGGAAATGGACACTGTCCAGCAGGAAGGAAAGCCCTATGAAACCTATAGATGCTTTAGAGCAGGGTTTCCCAAACTGTGGGTCACATCTCCCTCCACACCTGAGCAGGGAGAAGAGAGGAAATTCAGATGGACCAGGTCCAGGGAGTTGCAGGAAACTGCCACCAAAATTCCCGCCCCCCCAAACAAGATTCTGTAAGTTGAAAGTGAGAAAATAGACACACAAAGGCCCATTGTAGTGTGGCCCTTTGAGTCCACAATACTGTTGTATCCCAAGAACCCCAGTTAGTGGTCCAATTTTAATCAGTGCAGGATCTGAATGTGTGCTGCAGGCTGCTAGAGCCTCTGCTAACAGTATTAACCCTGCACCTGCGTGTGCCTGGAACTACCTTAAACCATACAAGCACCACTGAACAAACATGAAAAGCAGGTCCCCAGGCACAGACCTTAACCAACCACTTCAGCTTGTATTCGTGAAATTACTGAGGATGGTTCCCTTTTTCATAGATCAAGAACAACTACTAAGCAATTCACACCAAGTCAACAGATATCCCTGCTGTCACGTAGCTTCCAGCAAGTGCTAGGTTTCTGATGGGCTTATTGAAAACTTGTTCTTTTGCAATGCTGTGTGGAGATGCACAACTGGAGACTGTCTAGTTGCGACAGCAAGCAGTCAAGGTTCCACATTTGGTGTGAACAGTGTACTGCAATCTCCAAGGATGGCACCAAGGTGATGACATGTGAGACAGTACCTAAAGCCTCATGGCTTCATTGTGTCTCAGTCCACCATGCTCTTAAATGCCTGAAAACCTGTGCCAGGTCCTTCATGAAAGTTGTTAAAGTCTTACCCAATGATTCCTGACTTTTTTCACATTGCTCTGTGAGGATCTGGGTGCCTTTTAACCAGCAACTCCTTTCACACCGAAATCAACCTGACTGGATTTAGAGCACGACTGCAGGTTTTCTGGAAGAACTTCTCCCGCTGTTGACTCCTTCAGTAATTCAGCTTGGGTGGCAGAGTCTACTTCGCTTACATTTCTGGGCACCTAATCTCCTCTTCTCTCAAAAGAGATGATAAATGTTCGGTCCATACAGAACAGGGTAGAAGCTTTCAACAGAACATTTGGAAATTGGTCTTAATCTCAGAGAGGAAACCAGAATAGCTTTCCTGTCTCAGACTTTGTGGGAACTGAAGAACCCACCAGAAACTCTCAGGCCCTCAACTCAGCATTGAGGAACATGAGATCCAGCTGCAGGACTATTCTCCTGGTGACCCAAAGAGAAAAGCAGTGGAACGACCAACCCCCATCATGCAAGAAACAGTGATTCAGTCAGCATTGCTGACTTGGCTATTAAAGACAAGCCTCTGTTGGGAGACGCTGGCAACTTACATTAGCCAGGAGCTCAGGTTTTTGTTTTTGTTTTGTTTTTGTTTTCTTTGGGGGTAGGGGGGCTTGAAGGAGTAATTCTGCGGTAGTGGCAGAAGCCATGGAAGTTCTCATAAATAAGAGAATGAAATGCAGAGTCCAGCTTCTCTTCAATTACAATTATAAACGAAGCATCACAACTGACTGCTGATCAAAAGTAACTAACTCCCCAGCTGAAATGCACATAGCACATCAGTAAAAACAGGCTCAGTCTCACAATGATGGGGTCCTTTTTGCACCTCTGTTTTGTGAAGCTTACTAAATAATTTCTAGTATGTTGTGGCTACAAAGCTTTACCTGCTCATGTTTAGAGTTCAAGGTCTTGGGAGACAAGTGTTGTAAAGAACATTAGGCTGGAAAGGGGCCACGAGCTCTGAGAACCTGGGAAACCGCTCTAATGGAAAGACCAGTTGTGATAAATGAAGGGGGGGGGGGGAGGGAGAAAGAAAGAGGAGAGAAGGGGTAGCTCCCTTGGATTCAGCCTTGACACCAGTGCACACTAATGCTGCATAGATTCAAAGGTGAGCAGTAGAATTCAGCGCTACTCTGATCTAGGTGGAGTGTGAAAGCTTGGAGACTCTGCCGTGGATAACAGGACCAGGCAGCAATACAGCATCCCTTCTCTTGCTTCTATACAAAGTAACACATCCAAACATTAGCAGAGTGCTGAGGAGCAGTATGCCATCACCTTCCGCAAAGAGGTTTAAGTGTCTAAAGCAGTGACAAAGGCAAGGGAAGTGAAGGGAAGTAATGAAGACATAAATGGACTCCTTAGGCTGGTATCAAACAAACTTAACAAGAACAGTGACGTTATGGAACTCACTGAGGAGATTTTATCTCCCAGTGCATGCACCAACACGAGAGGAAATGCCTCTGTGCTGTTAACCCCATGGAGATGCAGATGGCAAGACATGCTGTAGAGGAAAAGGTTTGCTTACTTGGACATGCTATTTGTCTATGAGCAGAGAAAAGAAATATGCCAATTAGTATAGTACCATATCAAAGATTGAACACTTAGTGCTATGAATCCCAGAGCACACTGGCATATTCCCAAGGCAGCACAGGAGGAGGATTGATACAACAGTGGTTAAGGAGAAACTGATTCCCACAGCATAGTAGGATAGAGATTAGGGTACTGAAGAGGTCACACTGGCCCTTGGAAGGTAGATAGCGTTCAGGAAACTGACTCAAGGGTCAGCTACAGTAATACCAGAAACCCGAGCAGACTGCAGAAACTCCAGTTACAGGGGTCGGGAGGAAATCTGTTGCTGCAGAATGCCAGGGAGGGTGCTCCTGAAGGGTCCACGCTCCATGGCGAAGATCAGACAGTTAATACAGGGAAGTGGAGAGTAGAGTTACTATTGCAAGAACTTTTTGTTCTCAAAGGGACTTGTGCACAGATGTGGTCAATCCTCGGGGGAGTAGAGTTAGACTGTTAAACAGTTTACCACAGTAACGGTCACTGGATCCCTTGTAAGTCCCAGTCTGTCTAGCACAGACTCTTGCACCGAGGGAACTCCACAATATTGAATTGGGAGATTGAGTGAGCACCTTCAGGAAGACATAATTAATGTAACAGTGAGTCTTCCTCTTGCCCCCTTGACTGAGGTGTGACCCATTCACTCTGCAGCTCTGGTTATACACAAACACCTCAGCACACTAGATGCTTGTTAGACTGGCTGCAATTTAAACAGGACAGTCAAACTCTCCAGCAGAATGTAAGCCATCTCTCCAGGATACCAGCTACACTCAAGCTGAGTGAGTACAAGAGAAGAGAGAACTGTGAATATGGTGAAACAGCCAATCAAGCCCCCAGACCAAGCATGCTACTGGGAAGGAAATAAAAGTCACTCAAGATTTTGTTGTGACGTCTGAAAGTTTCTGTAGGAGGCATATCCTCTCAGTTGGGAATTTGGCAGTAAGTTCATGGGTCATGGTTTTGCCCACTCACCTTGATAACTTGTCCAAAGAACCCTTTCCCCAGTACTTCGCCATGTGTCAGATCACAGGGCCGGAAGATCTGCTGGGAATAGCTGGAGGAGGAGTGCAGAGATTCAGAGCGACTGATGTCACGGCTCAAAATGAGAGGTTCCTTTGGGGAGCTGGGTCCAGGAGACTTGGAAATACTGTTACTTCGCCTGGAGAGTGAAACCAACAGGAGGATTAGGTCAGCTGCAAGGAAGGTATTACCCTAAATGAGTGCATGCTAGTAACCATCCAGCTCACTAGCTTCCCGCAATTCTGCGGATGTGGAAGGTGCTGCAGCATGTACCTAAATTCCTGAGTAAGCCAACAGCAATGTCAATGCTGGCCAGCCTCCACATCTCTATCCATTTGCATTCCGACTTCCACCTTACAAGGAACAACTCCTGATTGTTCTGAGCAAGGGATTCAGGTGTCAGGGAAGTGACTCTGGATGATCTGCAATTTTTGTAAGATGAAGGAAGTCGATGGGGGACAGAGGACCCCAGTATGGGGAGGGCAGGTTTTCTAACATTGAAGACCCAAGCCTCACTTAGCAGGGGCCAGTCCCTGAGGGGTAAGCTCTCATCACAGCCATCTGAGCCTGGCAGAAATCTGACTTTTCAATTTTTTATTTCAAGTGGTTAGCAGATTTAGAGCCCATAATTCAGCCTTTATTTAACAGTCTAAACACTGTTAAACAAGCCAGCCTGAAGGGGAGTCCATAGAGAATGACTGAAGGGATCTGCAGCTTCATCTCCTGGGCAATGCTTCATTGCAGGCTTGGCCATGACTCAGCCATTTGCAATTGCAAGACTGAGCATTGTACAGCCCAGGCTCCAGGGTGCGCTAAAACACACATAGCTAGAGGAGAGGTGACAGTCAGTGGTGGTATTCTCAGAGTCTAGAAAAAACAGTTTCTCAGAAGATTTGCAACTGCTGCTCTAGAAGCACTAGCTGCAGTGCAGTTTTCCTAGGGTTTGGTACCTGAGGGAGTGCCTGTGCAGTGTTCTTTCCAGATTCCCCTTAATGTCCAATGGGGAAATGGAGCGCGAGGTGGTGGTGGTTTTTATGTGGGTTGGGAGCCTAGGGTCCAGACGCAGTCTGTCTAGTCGCTGAGAGACAGGGTCATGTTCTATGAGCAGCTGAAGTGTCTGGCTTGTCCTGCGAATCAGGTCCTCCACCTGAACACAAATCCAAGAGCAGGGTAAGAGCCTTTGAAGGGGACTGTTGTAGAAACATGAAGCCACCTGGATGTCCTTCAGTAGACCACTAGAATCTACAGTGCCTCAACCAGGTCACTGTGGCTGTGTTTTAGTTACACACAATTTAAGTGTCCACCAGACCAGTCACAGTCTAGCAGCATGTAGATCTTCATTCTAGCTAGTGCCTCTTCCGCTCTGATCAGCTACAGGAGACCCAACTCACTATTTTTCTGGAATGAGGCCACATGTTACACTGAAGAAAGCAAGTCCAAGAATATGGAGATCATGCCTAACGCTGATCAATACACTTTTATAAGGGAAATGTAAAGCTATCCAGGTGTCTAAACCCAGATCTAATTATTCTGCTTTAGAAGAGAAGGCTCAAGGTATTAGCCAACATCAACAGCAGACAAAAAGTATTTGTCTAGCGACCAAAAGGGTAGCCTAATATCATGCACTGAGTGCTCAAGCATGACCTTGAAAGTGATTAGCTGTATAAAGCATTTAATATAGTAAATGAAGACAGAAAACTGGTCGCTTGCTACACCATACACAGCTTCCAGATACACTCTCAATTGACAATGCCTGGCAGCTGTCCTCTCTCAAAACGGGTCTGGCTGATGATACATGTACACTGCCTTCAACTCAGTCACTTGGTCAAACTCTTTCCCTTTGAGACAACCTGCACTCCAGGCTTCCTTAACCACTTACTAATTGTTGAGGTTCACCTCCTCTATTCTAAACTGCTTCTTAACTGCCCTCTCCCAGCTGCCACCTTCCCCTCCCCAATGGAGCTTAGATGCTGACTCCAAACTAAGAGGCCGCAAAAGCTTACTCTTGCATTCAGAGCCAATGGATTGTTCTGTAGTACAAATCAATGACAGCATTACAGCCCCACGCAGTAGGCACTGCTATGGGGGGAATATTGTAAAAAAAGTCCCAAGGTAGAAGGGGTGGGGGGAGTGGGGTATCAGTCTGGAGTATAGACTTTAGGATTACTCAAGATAAAACTAAACCTACTTCCTCCACTCGTAATGTGCGAATAGGGACTCCATTGATTTCCAGGATCCGGTCTCCAGAGTGGATGGCATTTTGGACATCGGGGCTAATATGTCTTCTGTTGACTCTAAATCAAAGTCAAAGGAAAGAGTCATGCTGGAGAATCTGCCTAAACACAGATTACCAGAAGTTCAATGGATCTCTACTTCCCAGCAAGTGTTCTTCCCTTTTAGGATCCAGAAATAAGTGAAGTGTTCTCAGGTCTGCTAATGTGAGATAACACTAAGCTGTGATGGTAAGCATTCTCTGAGGTGCCCAGTCCTCAGCAAGCTTGGCGAATAAAGGACCTTCTCGTATACCCACAGGAAAGGGAAACAAACAGTAGCTAAGCCATAGAGAAAGGTAACTAGCTTCTTTATTTGTTACTGCTATAATCCTGTAATTTTTTTCTGGACAGTGGAGAATCCCACAGTTTCAGTTAGCCATAACAATGTGGGAGAACAAAAGACTGCCCCACCAAGAAACACTCATGGTTTCATTTGCATCTCATTCCTACCACATGGTCACTGAATTAGAAATTCTATTTCAGCAACTGGAGAGATTCTCATAGAAATAAAAGTTAGTCAGAAGCTCCCACTTTCCTTTGCCCAGATACCTCTGCACAATTACAACTAATGTAGCTATTACGGCCTCTTCATACTCACTCTTTCACCTGGACACTGGTGGCATAGCTGGAGCAGCCACTTTCGACAGCCACAGAGAACCCTCTCTTGCCATCAGTGGCTGCAGGCATAGAGATGAGGGTCAGTGTATATGGCAGCTGTTCACGCAGAGATTCCGTGGAGAGAGTTTCTATCATTGGTGTCAGCACAATCTGGTTATGGCATTTTCCACTACAGAAAGAACAGAGGAGAGTCACTGGCCATTTCCCATCCCTTCTTGCCAACCTACGTAGCCGGATCCTGCTGCCCCAAAAGGTTGGAACAATGTGATTGTTCTTATCAGCTATCAAGGCTTCAAGCAGTGCTCCCCTACCCCTAGAAATGTACTTGATCATTCCATTCTGGTGTTTACAGATTCATAGATTCCATGGCCAGAAGGGACCACTGCGTTCATCTAGTCTGATCATCTAGTTCATCCCCTGTATAAGCAAGATGATAGAACTTCCCCAAAATAATTCCTAGAACACAAGGTTTAGAAAAACATCCTCTCGATTTAAAAATAGTCAGGAATGAAGAATCCACCACTACTGTTGGTAAATTGTTCCAATGGTTAATTACTCTCACCATTTACACCTTATTTCCAGTCTGAATGTGTCTAGCTTCAGCTTCCAGCCATTGGACCACATTGTACCTTTCTCTGTTCGATTAAAGAGTCCATTATTCAATGTGATCCATATGCAGATACTTCTAGACTAATCTAGTCACACTTTAACCATTTCTCTATTAAGATAAAGAGATTTAGATCCTTGAATCCATCACTATAAGGCATGTTTTATGATCCTTTAATCATTCTTATGATTGAGAACCCTCTGAAGCCTCTCCAATTTTTCAACATCCATCTGTGTTTAAACTACACTGACCCACTAGACAGAATGGGGAAGTGATTTGCACGTACAGCAGGCAATGGAGCGCACAGTACCACAGGATCATTTTAACAGGACAGCAATGGAGTGTCATGTGCCCGATCTTACCAGTAGAGTGTGGAGTGTTGTACTAGCGCATACGTGTCTCCATCTTCAATGATTACTTTGCAACTCATACAAGCAAAGCATTCAGGATGGTACTTGTATTCTCCAGCCACCTACACAGACAAGCAGAGGAAGTTCTGATCAAGGAGGGGACACTTAAATCGGGGCTTGGGAAGCAATAACTGCACCTACTAACAGTAAGTCTACATGGACTCCAAGACTAAGCAGCGTTCATTCTTAAATACCGGACAGAGCAATGCAAATCCACCCTGCCTTTGCTAAATCCCCTCCCTCAGTGCCTTGGTTACAGTACACTGCTCTTAAATTTTATTAGCCTGGAGCAAAGTAGGTATTTGAGTGAATATTAGACTTCCCACTAGTTACGATACAGGCGAGAGTAGATATTAAGCCTTAATTGATAAATCTGAGAGATGATTTTGCAAGACTAGTATTAATGCACAAGATTCAGCTACTGCCGCCAGCTACCAGAAACCAGACGACGACTTAAAAAAAAAAAAATTGGCTTGTTCATATTCCATGGTTTGCAATAGTTCTTACATGAGACCGTTCCCTACTGTTTGTATTTTGGCAAAAATTCCATTAATAGTGAGAATTCATCTGCACTATTTTCACTAGCAGATGTCGATACTGCCTCCAGAATAGTGTTTGTTGGCTGGTACACAATATACTGCTTTTATTTAGCCTACCTAAATATTGGATACTTTTCATTCTTGAGAAAGATTGATTTAAGAGGGTTAGGATTTCCATTTTGGTGGGTTACTTGGGGCAAGACAATATTTTGTTACACTCGAACATGTGAGAGGTGCTCGATCATTTAGAAATGCTTGAGGGACTGTGGCTCTGCATCCAGCCACTAGAGGGCTTGGAAAGCCATTTTTAGACATGGTCCCATTTTATCATGTAGCTTCAGAAATGCTTCAGTCTAAACCTACATCTACACTACAGCAACAGCACTGTAGTGCTTCTGGTGAAGATGCTCTAAGCCAGGGGTTCTCAACTTTTTTTCTTGCTGACCCCCCACCAAATATACTGTAAAAACTCCACAGCCCACCAGTGCCACAACTGTTTTTCTGCATATACAAGCCAGGGCGAGCATTAGGGCGTAGCAAGTATGACAACTGCCCATGGCCCCATACCACAGGGGTCCCACCAAGCTAAATTGCTCAGGCTTCGGCTTGAGCCTTAGGTGGTGGGGTTCAGGGCCCTGAGCTTCAGCCCCGCATGATGGGGCTTCAGCTTTCTGCCCTGGACCCCAGAGAGTAACACTGACCCTGCTTGGTGGACCCCCTGAAGTCTGCTCACAGCCCCCCAGGGGGCCCCGGACTCTTGGTTGAGAACTGCTGCTCTTGGCCGATGGGAGAGAGTTCTTCAGTCGGCTTAACTCCTGCCTCCATGAGCAGCAGAAGCTCTCCTGCTGACATAGCGCTGTCCACACCGGTGCTTAGGTCATTATAAAACTTACATCACTCGGGGAGTGGATTAAGTTATACTGAAGTAATTTGTAATGTAGACATAGCGTAAGACTGCAAATTGACAATAGCAGCCTTTCGTAAGGCAAAGAAAAGTGTAACCCCTCACTGGATATGAGACTAACTCCTCTAGAGGAACTTGAGAATCAGGCGACAAGAGCGTCTCAGTTCCCTTAACATCACTTTCATTGACGCACAGCTTGGGAGCAGGATGGAAAGTGTTTTGCCTCATCTTGTTGGGTTCTATGCATTTCAGCTCCTTGTCATCTTCCCCAAAACGCTTCTGGTCCTCACACCCCTCCTTCACAAGTTGGCCTACTTAAGGTCATCTATATCCCAAAAGACGCATAGATTGTGCATACCTTTAACACTTCATATCAACAGTTGAATTTTAAGACTAAAACCCCCAGTCTGCTGCAGTCACCAGGGTACCTGGTGACTGACACTCCTGTCAGTCAGGGGTGGCTGGGCAGAAAGAGGCATAGCAGAGTCCTTACCATCACAGGTCCAGTCATCAACAAAGAGCAGCCATGGCAAGATTCCCCAAATTTCCCCCAGTAGTCTTTGTGACAATAGAGCTTCCCATCCTTTTCATAGTACCAGTTAGTGAGGGGGTCCTGACATTCAGAGCACCTAGAGGATGACAAAGGGACATGGCTAGCAACTGTTCATCATGGACTAGCCCCAGTCAGAGTTAGTTTTCCTCCAGCCAGTCTTTAAAAATCACCCCAAGCAGAAGGAACCCTGTAGTGAGCAGGAATTCTGCTCCTGAATTTTTTGTGTAATACTTTATCCTTTGAAGAATGAGCTTCACAAGACATTTATCCTTTTAAGCTCATGTTTATTCACATAAAGTAGTGGATGCTGCAGGTATTCACTCTCCTTCCTCATGTCGATAACCGACCCCAAGGAAAGATTTAGTACTTCTAGAGCATCTTCCAGCCAAGGGTTTCAATGCACTTCAGACATAAATTTAGCCTTAAAATCTTTGTCAAGCAGACAAATATAATCAGCCTCATTTTACAGATGAAGAAATAGGCACAGAGATTGAACAATTTGCCGAAAAGGAAAATCTGCAGCAAAAATACAAAATGGAATCCAAATCTGCAGGCTCCTTCTGCTGCTCCTTAAGCACATTACTGTTATGTTCTTAGCAGATGCACTGGAGTAGAAAGAAAGATTTTTCTTTTAAATGCTCTCTCCCTCTTTCCTCAGTTTGCATCATGTGACGTTCATTGAGCTAGGAGGCCTGTACAGGTGGGGGTGTTGCTGAAAAATGCATGCTGAACACCCTGTTGCCCAGGGCCGTACACATTCACCCCTCAACCTGAGAAGCAAGATTAGCCATTCACATGATCGTGCACAGCACTAGACAGATTAAAAGAATACCTTGAATCATTTAGAGTAGCAACAGCTTTACTAACATGACATTTTCATTAAGATCCATGAGGCAGGCATTGGACGGCCTCACCATTAGTAATGGGATAAAATCTTATCCTGGCTGGTAGTGACCAAGACTATCATCTACTTGGTTTCCCTAGCCTCTGTTTGCCAGAAGCTGAGACTGAGCGATGGAGGGGTGGATCACTTGATCATTACCTGTTCTGTTCATTCCCTCTAACACACCTGGCACTGGCCACTATCAGAAGACAGGATACTGGGCCGTTCTTACGTACTTGCAATTTTAGACCAATTCACAGGAGATGTCTATGGCACTACTGGCACTGACTGACTCCCTTGGCAGCAGAGGGGCCAAAGACTGAAGGCTAATCTACACTTAAAACACTACAGGGGGACAACTGCAGCAGCACTGCTGTAGTGCTTCAGTGTACCCACTCATTACAGCCCTGGGAAGGGTTCTCCCATCACCCTAATTAATCCACCTCGTGGAGAGGCGACAGCTAGGTTGACGGAATAAGTGTCGATCTAGTGCTGTCTATGCCAGGAGTTAAGTCATGTTAACTATGTCGCTCAGAGGTATGGCTTTTTACACAACCCTGAGCAGCGTAATCTGTTGACCGAACTTTTCAGTGTAAACCAGTCCTGAGACCATGGAGACAAATTCGCTCTCACCTCCTAAAGATAAAATTCCCAGGTCCTTGGGAAGGAAATTACTACAGTCACCTTGCAGATAGACTCTCTGCCATCAGCATCACCCTGTCATCCTTCACACAAGCACTACCTTAAGACTCTTCCTGGAAGTTTAAGTTAATTTGTGCTAAGCTTCCACTTGGGAATTCCAGCTAGTAGAGATAAAATTGGAATGTGCATATTCCGAGAGGAAAACCAGATTTTGCCTCAACATGAAAATCCACTTTCATTCCATTCACATGGATGCAGAAGGAACAAGATGAAATTGCTTACAGATAGCCAGTGGTTTGAGGGAAGTGACTTCATTGTAAGAGGCATTTGGAGCCATTTCCCCCCCATGGATGAATAAACTTCTCCTCCCAAACTAGATTAATGGTTCATGAATGTTGTGAACATAGAGATGCTCCCAGCTTGGGGAGCGCAAATCCTTTTCCCTCATGAGGGGACAGAGCTTTGATATGTGCAATAGGCCCTGACAATTTCATTAGCAGGAGGAGACTCTTTGTGCCTTAAGATACACAGTGCATTTGTTAAAAGAAAAGGAGTCCTTGTGGCACTTTAGAGACTAACCAATTTATTTGAGCATGAGCTTTCGTGAGCTACAGCTCACTTCATCAGATGTATACCGTGGAAACTGCAGCTGCAGTTTCCACGGTATACATCTGATGAAGTGAGCTGTAGCTCACGAAAGCTCATGCTCAAATAAATTGGTTAGTCTCTAAGGTGCCACAAGGACTCCTTTTCTTTTTGCAAATACAGACTAACACGGCTGTTCCTCTGAAATCAGTGCATTTGTTATTACAGCCTCCAGACCTGGGGCACTGTAAGAGTTACACCCTCATAATGGTATGCATACACTCCACCTGCAGGGCATCAGAACAACGTCTTTCCTTCACCCGATAGCCTTTGGCTTTCATTAGCTGTAAGCATACCTGGCTCAATGATCAAGCGGGTGGGAGGGAAAAGAGCAAGTGGTGACTAACAGCAGAGATACACATCAGCAACACACTGCAGGAACATCTGGTCTAACACCAGCAAATAAGATCCTTCAGAGTTATCCCACCTCCATGTGCATGCCTGTACCAATGTGAAAACCTAGAGCTCGATTACAGCTTTCGACAAGTAAAGCTCCATGATCAGACTTGCACTTGAGAGGAATACAGTAATATTGGAGAGGACAGGAAACACCTACACAGCCACTTAAAAGTTACACCCAAGTGTTGAAAATACCCAGCAAGGTCACAATTCAGCGATATTTTTCCTTCCTGTAATTCCCCAGTTTCAGTAAGAGCAACATGGCTGCAGCTCTAGGCAGTGCTGCTGCTCCCCTAATATTACTTAGACTGGATCCACTGTTAAAATTTAGGCTGATATAGCTACATCATTCAGGGGTGTGAAAAATCCACACCCATGAGTGACCTACATATGCTGACCTAACCCCCCATGTAGACTTGATGAAAGAATGCATCCGTCAATCTAGCTACCATTGCTTGGGGAGGTGGCATTTCCACACTGATGGAAACACCCTTCTGTCACTGTAGGTTGCATCTACACAATGGGGTTATGCTGGCTATGGTGCCATTAGTTTTATGCCACTGTAGTCAATGCTACAGAGGCGTGGCCTTAAGGAGGGGGCATACAAGGTGCTCCCCTACCTTCCCCATGCTGATTTAGCAATTGATCCCAACCCTACGACAGTGTGATTAGCTGTTTCTACCAGGAAATAGGAACTCTGGATACTGCTGTTGCAACAAATCCATAGTAAAGAGAAGGTGAAAGGGGGTGGAGTCTGTAAGCAGTCAGCTCTTTGCTATGTAATTAAACAAATCTGGGCAAGATAAATTTGCAGCTGAAGGCTCAACACCCCACTCAGAACAATGAGGCAACAATAAGTATGTCAGGTCCCAGAGAGACAAGACTTTGTTCAACGGTGCTAACTGGCTGCCTCAGTCATGAATCATTGTTGGCAAGAACTACCTCACTGAGTAACACCACAACGCAGCCCCTTCTGCCACCATTACACTTTATATGTTCTAACAAGGAAGATGCTTAAAGAAATCTGAAGTCTGAAAATTTGTACATAGCACAGAGCTAGTCACCAGAGCCAACCCCTTGACTAAAATCATGTCTTTGGCCAGGCTACAGAAGCACCATGTGATCCTCAAGTCCCCAGTTAGAAAGATTAAGAGGGGATCTTTATTCATGCAAGACAGTGGGACAAACTCCCCTCCATCTCGCTTGATGTGCATTAACTTTAGCACTGTTCGTTTATGAGTTCATCTTTCTAGGTCACCACATCCAGAAGCAAGGCTGATTTCACTTTTCTGTTCAGGATATGGATAATGGGAAGGTCTAATCCCAGATTTACTTTTCTCCACTGTGTTGAGAGAATATCCAAAACATGACCCATACCTCAGGGACTGGAAACTACCACAGCTTACACCTGATCATGTCCCCCTTGCTGGCTGGCTGCTGCTAACCCCATCAAGTTCAGGCAGGTTCTCTTCTCACTCCATCAGGTAGCATGCTTGAGCCCCTGGTAAGGGAAGCAAATCTCCATGAACAGCTCTCAATCAGTCCATTTTTCCTGGAGCTGCAGACATGGGGTCATATTTGCCAAGATTCACAGGGGCTGGAACTAGGGGTGCTGCTTGAAGCAATTTCTATCATATAGAGGGTTTACGGTTTGATTCAATGGCTCTCAGCATCCCCTCTATACAAATTGATCCAGCATCCCAGACAAAATTCTTGTTTTTTGGACATCGTTAATGGCGACGATACTTATCCAGTCCTGCAGCGGCAAAGTAGGAGATGAGGGCTACAACAACCCTCTAGGCCTAACAAGGGAAGGTCTTCACTGCACATGTGAAAGCCCCCCATCCCCACATCAGCTGACCAAACATGTTCTTGAAAAGCACAGCCACTTCTCCACTAAGTGTGAAAATCCAACACTACTGGGGTTTAGATGAACAAGGTTGGGTTAGGGCAACACAACAGGCTGCCAAGGGATCAGGTGAAGCCAGTTTGGACACTGAGCTCCCACAGGTTAGGAACATTGTGGGAGCAGCATGTTCAAACCCCAAGGGAAGAGACAACCCTCCAAGTGTTCTAGTGACTGATGGAGCAACAACCTTGATGAGTATCCAAGGGAGCTGCAACCATCCCTACTCAGAGGGAGGGTGCCATAACACGGGCCTTATGGAAGGGGAAGAGCTGGGGTTCCTATGGATCCCCGAGCCTCCTAAATTTTTTCTAAAGCAATTCGAGAAGCTTTGATGCTGCCTTTGCCATCACTTACAACCATGACATGTGAATAGAGGCTTTAAACTGGTAGCTCCTACCTACTCATTTAATGATGCCACAGACCTGCATTTAAAGGTATTGGAGCTGCTTCCATGGCAATCATATAATCAAGAATACTAAACTACAGCTGAACCAGCAGGCAGCAACAGCCAGACAGAGAAGTGTGTGCCACTCCATGCTCAACTCCCTCCCTTCCCCATCCATCATTCCTAAGACTCTAAAGAACTTTTCTAAAGCCACATTAAAATGACCATTTATTGAATTATTTTACAAAATATATAGTCCTTTAATAGCTGCCTCTGGAAGGCTACACCTTTGTTTACCTCACATGGGAGCGAGGGGGAAGATGCAGCAAGAGAATCAGTGGCCCCAGGAGGAGGGAAGGTTTTACAAATGAAGCAGACACTCACTGATGTAACTGACCTGAATGCCCAATCCCCACCATAGCCCATTCAGTCCTATGCTTTAGGCATACCTCCCAACATTTAAAGTAGTTAACGCAGGATGAGTTCTGCCTCCAGGGAGTAGGAACTGTAGAGTAAGCCTGCCTCACCATCACCCCACAGTGCCATTCAAAGCCCAGCTGCCCATTCCCTCCCCATCAGGGGAGCCAAGCCAGGCCAAATCAGAGCAGCACTGTGACCCCATGGGCTGTGGCCAGGTTGCAGTGCATGGAGCAAGGAGCCAAGCCCAACCAGCCCCACAGGACAGACACCACTTCAACAGTATGCATCCGATGAAGTGAGCTGTAGCTCACGAAAGCTCATGCTCAGATAAATTGGTTAGTCTCTAAGGTGCCACAAGTCCTCCTTTTCTTTTTGCGAACACAGACTAACACAGCTGTTACTCTGAAACACTTCAGCTGTGATGTGGGTTTTGTGAGTCAAAGTGTAACAGTCACACAAAACTCCGGAGGTCTGCTTTAGGTCTCCATGGTACTTGGAAAACTGGTCACATCTTGGTGTGGATCTGGGTGTTACTGTGTCTGTGCTGCTGAGTTCTGTAACTGAGCAGGCACAGAGATGTCAGAAACTCTCACCTGCAGTCAGTTTGGTTTTTGGGGGATGCTAAATGGATCAGACTACAACAAGAAACCAACTTGACCAAGGGTGAGGGTGAAGATTCAGCGCACAGGACAAAGTCTCCTTTACATCCAAAAGGACGCCAGTATCTTAATGAAGAGAAACCTCACACTAGCACTGAAACGGCTGCACCCTCTCAGTGAAGGTCACTAATGGAAACCCTCTCAGTGAAGGTCACTAATGGAAAGCCTCATGGATCATCAGGTGAGATAGGTCAACCATACACCAGATAGGGTGCCCAAATAGAAAGTGTGAAAAATCGAGACAGGGTGAGGGGTAATAAGTGCCTACATAAGACAAAGCCCAGAATATTGGGAATGTCCCTATAAAAATCGGGACATGTAGTCACCCTTACACTAGGTCTACATCTCCAAAGATGGGGAAGTGAAAGAACTGCCATGCTGAGAAAAGGACACTTCCAGGACATAGCGCTTCCCTAAAACTAAAGCACCAAACTGGCTAATGCCCCAGAAACCTCCAGGGCAAAGAGACAACAGAAAGCATATCTAAAGTGCTACAGACAGAAGGTGGGGCATAGAAGCTCAGCTTCCACATGCACCTCTCCCATGGCACTTTTTAGGCACCAGCAATTGTAGCATGTATTTGTGAATAATCCCCATATATCCCTAATACTAGTATGACTCTACATAGTGTTAGAGGGCTATGGCTCTGACTGCACTTCCTCCCAATGGTAGGAAATGGGTTTTTAGAAGCCTGCTTGTGAAGTTAGGTCAGTCGTGTCTAAACTGGCCTGCCCTTGTTCCACATGAGATAGGAACTTCAGTCTTGAGGATTTTAAGACCCTTTTAGCAGAGTTTTCCCAGGCCTTACTGGCCAACATAACTGTGTTTGAGGGAACAATTTCAAACTTGGCTTGCTAACATGGAGAAACCAGTGCAATCAAGGCCTTGCTCTGTAGCCATCTTCTTCCTCAACCCTGAGTCATTTAAATGGACTGAAGTTGGACATTCAGATAAACAAAAGGGGTTAATGTAAGCAAAACATCTGAGATAAGAGCTCATTCCAAGATAACCAGGCATTTACTGTTACTAATTGCCTGCAAAACACTTGATTTCATACATTAGATATGGTCACACCCTGCTGCCTATGGATTATGTCACCTTCCCAAACTCATCCCAGTGAGGAGCATATGGCACTCACAGACCTCATATTCTGTGTCATTCCCATGGACACACACAGTCTCCCTTTCTATATATCAGGAGCTTTCCATGAAATCCTATTCTTTCTGGCTGCTGCCTGGAAGACAGTGAAGAAGCTGACATCTATGGTTTGAATCCGAAAGGGAGCCTGCCAGCACACACTTGGGCTGTGCACATAAGCACAGTATTACTGAACAGATATACACACATGCCACCCCCTCTTATCAATAAGAACATGTATACAGATTAGTTTTCAAGAACTCTGCCTAGTCCCTTCCAGTTCACAAGTCATAGAGCTCCTAGCTTCAAGCCTGCTGCTCCCCATACACAAGCAGCTGAAGTTCATTCCGAGAATCTCAAACACAAGGCACCTAGGACGACATTATAGGGTGCCAAGTGGAGGGAAGAACTGGAAGGAAATCATCCGTGAGAAAAAACACTTACCGAAAGGGATCCTTGGGAGTGAAATAAGCTAGGGCAGACAAGTAACTTCCCATCTTCAAGTACTGGATAAACCAGCTCAGTTGTAAACCTGTCCAACTGCCTCTGAACAACTCCACTTGGCCAGCATGGCAGCTGGAAGGTCTCACTTCACCTTGTGCTGATTCAGGCTCCTCTCCCCTTTCTGAAACTGCCTAAGGAGTGCCAGGTCTCAGACACTCGTTTCTTTTCAGATCCTTCCTGGCTCCCATGGCTGTAACCATCTCCTCCTCCTCTACTCAGCAGCAATTGCACCCTTGGGTGGGATAGCATAACCAATAACCTTGCTAAAATTCTGACATTCTTGTGCAGGAGCTGGTAGAGTTTGCAAGAACAAATTGCTGTCAAGTTAGTTTTTCCTTCTTTGGTTCCACCCCTGAAAGTGCGAGGGGAGGAGGAGTCATCCTTCACAAAAGGAACATGGGCAGTTAGAAGCACCAAGGAAATAGACCCTTTTCACAAGGGGTGGAGCTGTGATCTAACGCCAGAGAGAGGCTATGTGACAGACACCCTGAAAGGTCTGGAACTTCTGTTACAATAAAAGCCAAGTGTATGAACACAAAGCTCCTCTCTCAGTACACTAATGGTACTGATACTGAAGTCAAGCAAGGGCAGAGTCAAATGCAGAGAGTTAAGCCTCTGCTTATATCAGATAAATGCTAATCAGTTTCCTAGATCACAGTGGAGTGTGCGCGTTCCACCCTTTACAGTCCCTCCAACCTGCTTGTTGATCCTTTGCTGCACAATGCCCTTCACTCTGAGGAAGGCTAATCTGCTCCCAAAGATACAGCCTCAGCTGCCTCAGAGCAGAAAGAAAAGACCAGGCCTGGCAGCTCAACACAGCCCAGGGCTCCTGAATGGCAGTGCAAGATGTAACATTAAGACAGGTCAAAGACTGGTTAATCTGAGAGCAAACAAGTCACTTGATCCTTGACTTAAAGCTGCAACAGCTGCACAGAGAACTGCTTCAACCTGCTCGGCCTTGCCCATGCCACTGACTGATCAGTGGACAGAGTTCTACTCAGAGCCCTGGTCTACCCAACACAAAGCACTGGTGTTTGTACAGTGCTCTGTCGATTGGCTAGCCTGTTACACATGCTACTGCTGCTATTAGCCCTCCCCATATTTGTGCAGTCAATAAAACCTGCCATTTCTCACAAGAGTCTCAAAACCCTGCCGTGCACCAGAGATGAAAGTTCCCAGATTTGCTCTGACTGAAGGTCCTCCATCTCACACATCTGGCACTCTGCTCAATAGAGGCACTGGCTGCAGGTTTGACAGCTGTGGCTGGCTTTTCAACTCCATTAGAGAGCCAGACACCTGATTTTGTAATGACAAGATACAGCTACATTTATGGGAAAAAAGAAGCCTGTTTCTCCTACTCAGTTTGATTTTTAACATAGACTAAGAGTGCAGAGAGAACCAGGACTGTAAAGCCTGAAGCAGCCGTCAATTCTGATGCAGGTCTAATTCCTTCTGACATTTCCGACAGCTTCACTGGAAGCAGCAATGCTGTGAGTCTGTGTCTAGGAATGCACTCCTTTCTCCCACATTCCACATACATTGTATGCTGAAAGTGGGCCAGTGCTCACATCCCAGTGCCCCCTTACTATCAACGCCACACCACAGAACAGGCGTCACCATGGAAAATTGGAGAGCCCCTCCTCCCACTGCATAGCACCTCCTGACAAAAGCAGCCCCCTTAATGCCGCTGTCATGGACTGAACCCCCTCCATGGTTGAGTCCATGTGACCCCATAAATCTCGGCTCTTCAGACTAGACCTTTGAAGATCTGATCCAGAGATATGATAAGCAGCCTACTAGTCTGTGAAAGAAGCCAACAGATAAAACCCAACTTCAAAGTAATAAAAGGCACCCAGACAGCTAAGAAACTGGGAAGAGATTTTGTCTGGGGTTTCCTTAAAGCTAGGGAACATATATTCAATCTTCTATTTAAACAGGAAATATCTTATCAAGAAAATAATTCTACTTTTGAAACAAATGCTGGCCATCAGGCAGCAGCAGTTACTTCCCTTCTCAATTGTTTTATCAACCAATTATGAACATTATAGCTCTGATAAAGGGGTTTCTCTCAAAGAGGTGTTAATCTGTTTTTTACGTCTCAGGTTTTAGTTCTGAACTCCTGGCCAGAACCACCAATCTTCCCCAGGTAACTTTGCAGTTACCACTAATCTATGCTGGACAAACAAGTTGCACTAAAAGGGAACACACAAAAAAGTCAAGAAATTCCAAAGTTAACATTCCTACAGCTAAATTAGGTGGACCACCTAATGTGGGGTTTTGTGGCAGGGGCCAATATTTCCAGCTTGTGCATTTAAAATAATTCACATAGGTGGCCTTAGAGTGTGTGTTTGCAAACTGCATCTTTATCTGGTTTTGGGAGGTTGTCATGAATTCTGTGTTTCTCCTGCAAGGGTTGGGGACAGAATGCACTAACAAACTTGCCACAATAGAGGCTGCTTTCTTTACAATGCTTTTAGACATTTGACATTAACTGTTGCAAGAGAAAAAGAAACCTGAACTCTGGCCTTGACAGGTAAAAGGAAAACTTCCATTTACAAATTAATTCCATTTTAAATCATTTTCCAGGCTCCCCACTAGTTCATTTTAGATTTAGGAACTCAAACAGATAATCCTAGGGGTTCTGAATGGCAAGGAGTTACATGCTGCACGTTCTAAAATGCTCTGGGGTTTTTAAAGTGGCACTTTAGATGCCAGGGATGGTAGTGAACAAGCCATGGACTGTGGGACTCCTCAGCACTTCCACCGTCCTATAAGATATGCAGATCACTGTCGATGCACAGAGGGGCACTTCAGTTTATTCATGGGACTGGTAGTAACTGGGGGAGGAGGAGGAGCTCTAAGCAGGCTTGCCATCTACTGGGGAGGCTGTAGTGTGCCTTTTTTTCCTGGTCCTGGAGGCACTCCAAGTGTCTTGATGCAGACCCAATGCCTCCTTATACTTCCAAGGCATTTACAACACAAGATGTGCCTAACAGGGGTCATATGGTATAATGGAAGGTCTGATCGCAGTGATCAGCTACTGAAATATTTCATCATGTATCCGAGTGAAACTCCTGTAAGCAGTCATACCTCTCAAAAGGTACAAAAACAGGGAGTGAAGTACCACACGTTTACTATGTTATTACCTATTGCTTCTAACTTTAAACCATAACATTCTCAAGCCGTGAGTGACAGCTCCTCATAGGGGTACACAGATAAGCACGACGCTCAAAGAATGAGCATCTGAAATAAGCAGCAACAGATGGATCTCTCTCATCACCACCACCACACACTTGCTTAACTCAGAAAGCTTAAAAGCTTCCTGAATGTATTCATCTGCATGCTAAGAAGCAAGCAAGAGAAATTCTGTAATTGTCTATTAGATGTGTTTCTGGGCACAGCAACAGGTCCTTCGTAAACAGTGCACATCTCTTGTAACAAAATGTGCACTAACCTCACTGCCCTCATGCTTTAGGGACTTCCCAACCCATAGCTTTTGTCTATTTAGATTAAATTCTTCAAGCACCCCTTTGTCTCATTTGTTTGTAAACCACCATGCACACTTCGGGCACAGTCAGTAATGACTTTGATAATAATGCCCTGGAAGACAACCTGAACTAGACAACTGAAAATAAAAGCTCAGAATGGAATATCCAACTCTACCTTATATAGAGTGGCCACCGAGATCTTGCAGCAGCTGCACCCTCCCTGAGGAATTCTAACTATTCAGATGACAGACCACCTGCAAAGTGCTTCATTGTTTTTTTAACCCCAATGAAAATTCAGGGCGACCTGTGGGCAAACAAGCACTTAGGAACGGTTTCTCTCTAAATCAGATAGCCAGAGTGAGATTCAACAGCTAAACACCTCATCCACTGCCCAGACATCTCTAAAGAGACACTCCCATGAGGATGACTGGATAAAGCATTGACCTTTCACCCCTGGAACTCTACCAGGAGTTTACTGTAACTGCCAGAATATGCAAGGGGGTGGAAGGGAGGAAGAGAAGAGAAGAAAAAGGACAAGAAGCGGGTAGAGATGAAAAATGATGCATTTTGTAACTTCCTTTCATTACAAGGAACATAATGACAGGTTTCAGAGTAACAGCCCTGTTAGTCTGTATTCGCAAAAAGAAAAGGAGTACTTGTGGCACCTTAGAGACTAACCAATTTATTTGAGCATAAGCTTTCGTGAGCTACAGCTCACTTCATCGGATGCATCCTTTTCTTTAAGGAACATAATGAATCTCAGCCCTAAATATACCTGCAGCACACACAAACCTGGTAGTATTTACAAGTAAACAGCAAAAAGAAGGCCAGAGGAAGTGTTAGATATCTGTCCGACATCTTAAACTGTATGCTATATTGTTTAGTTTGAATCTTTATCCCACAAAACGTAGCACATTAGCCTTGGAGCCATCTGAAGTCCTAATCCTGTCCACAAAAAACTAAAAAAAAATTTTTTTTTTTAATTTATTTGACCACTTGTCAGTGGAGGGCAAGCAGATTTTCTTGGAAAGTGTGGAGTCTTAAGTCAATTTCTGCTAAATTTAAGCAGGAACTTAAATGTTTCTACTTCCATGATGCAGTGGTGTCTTCCTGTTTCATGTTGCAACTTTACACTGCTCCATGGGGTAGCTATGAAGTACAATGGAGGAAAGCACCAGACTGCTATTCAAAAAGTGAGGTTGCAATACAACACCATCCCTCAGCATGGTCACAGAGGTGTGTTGCTGTCCCCAATAGTAGACAGCATTAAGATATGGACACAGTTATGACAAAATTGTGCTAGGAGCTTCCCCCCCCCACCCCAAACTTTCCTGAAGGAAGAGAGTCAGAGAGACTACAGCACACTGCATCCTTTATCACAACTGTTTTTATCTCTTTCAAACCACAGAACTCATTTCAGATGGCCAGCTCACCGCTCACCTCTGCCCCCCATTTCTGATCACCCACTCTCATTCAAAACACATCCAATATCCCTATGGCAAACATAATTCTTTATACAGAAAAGCAACATCAGTGACGTATTTTTAGCTTTAGTAGGATATTTTCAACTAGGAAAAAGGAAGAGAAACTAGCAACAAGTAACCAACGCAGGCCATCAGTAGCCTGATGTTTTATCTACTGTCTAGCATAGGGTGATCTACCTACCTTAAGGTGATACCATGGAACAAAGTCACACTCTGAAGGCAACAGAACTTGCGTCTCTATGTTGCTAGGGTAGGAAGTTTAAAATTATGCCCAGACACAATTAAACAGATTTTCCTTCCAGTAATCCTATTGATGATAATTCAGAAATAAGCATCAGCAAGAAGGGGACACCACTATGCCTATTCAGACATTCCTGAAATATAAAGGAAAGCCTGACAAATGGAAACCTGGGCAAGACCTCATATGGCCACTGCCCATGGGACTGAATCTCAGTGGTGGCTGGGGACATCTGGAAGCAGAAACAGGTGGAAATGGCCCCATGCAAAGGCATATTTAGAGTAGACAAATGCCTCTCCTAAAAAATATCAGCAAATAACTCAGTAGGTTCAAGCCAAAGCACTAGCTAGCCAACAGACACAATTTAAGATGTCCAAGCTACATGTCAAATAGGAACTTATCACTTTCCTCTCCAGCCATACCTACAGAAGATACAGAATCTACGGACACAGCCTTTGCATGCTATTCAAGAAAGGAGGGAAGTGACAAAGTTTAAATCCTCAGAGATGCACAGGTGTCAGTTGCTACCAGCTTGAAGTGTTATCAGAAGGCTAGCCTGACTGAGGATAAACAAAGCTAACGGGCCTGGAGAGGCGCCAATCTGCATGATGGGAAATTATGTGCCAGGCGAAAAAGTCAGCTAATCCACAGGAAGCCTGTAAACAACTCTCCAGAAGAGCTGCCGGAACTCTCAGCTACCAGAGTCTTCCTTCCAGTAGAGGCCTTTTAAAGTTTGGCATTGGGATATTAAACACAAGATTAGAGACAAGCTGAGCTGCAGAGCGAGAAGAGAAAGGGCGAGTCAGTCAATTAAACCTGGAATTTGTTGTTTTAGCATACAGCCCCTCCCTGGAACAAGAAGAAAGGGAAAGGCAGTTTCCTTGGTTGTAGTTTCTCACAGTGTAGTGTAGTTCAGCACAGTAGCTTAAGCAAGTGTTGTAGCCAGTCAAGGGAACAAGGCAGAAGGGAAGCACAACATCAATCAGACCCAGTGATTTGATGCATGTCACAGGACAGGAGAGTTTGGCATCTTTTGTTGGCCTGGTATGATTAGACTCTTCACTAGGAAATCAAGCTAGTGCACAGCACAACATCCTGCCTTTATTTGGACTCGTGCAGCTCCACTGAAGGCCATGCAGGCTGCGCAGGTGTCACTAAGGGCAGAATTTGACTGTCTCCATCAGCCCATTATGAAGATCATGTGGTTCACATCTGCTACGACATCACTTGAGAGCTGCCCCACATCTTGCATAGTAGCCTGAAAGGTCACATAGCAAAAAGCACCTAGACAAGTGTAAGCTAAAACCTGTATTCAAAGTTAGTTTACTCCAAGGAAGCCCTACAGGCATCAGGTAGGGAAGTCTTTGCTTTGTGATGGTGCTCTGTACCGTCATGCACATCTGAGTTTGACTACTGGTACCAAGTTGGCAGGGGCTAAGGGAGAGGAAGCCTGAGTGCTTAACCCCAAGGTTGTTTTTGAGTGTGGACAAGAGAAGACAGAGTTCTGGGACGCTTATCGTCCAGTACCTTTGACTTGACATTATGCCACTGAACCCTAGCTCTCCAGTGCTACGGTATTTGACAAAGTATTAGTTTCCAGTATTTGAAAACTGGGAGATAATCTAAATAATGACTAAAATTAACATCTCTTATGCCCTGCCAGAACTAGAAACATTTTGCCAGCCCAATATGTTTTTCTGGACACCAGTAACCAGAATGTAGGATCTTTACTTTAAAAACACAGGACAGACACTTCTCCTGGCACATATCACCCAGCTCCCAAACCCCCCTTTCCCTGGGCACAGACAAAATAAGCAAGGGTGAAAGGAAAAAGCCAAATGAAGCTAGAACCTTAAGAGACAGATCAACAGCTGTTATACAACTGCTACTCATAGTGGAGTCAGCAGAAGCTGCATGGGTTCAGAATCAGGACCCCTTAGAAAATGCAATTAATGTAGCAAGAATTGGATAAATTGCTCATGGAACAGATTATATGCATGAAATCCTGCTGCCAAGGAGCAGAGGATTTCAAAGGCCTCTTCACTCTCTGCTGCTAGCAATGTGGCCAAAGGATATTATGGCAAACTCTAGATATAAATAGCTTGACAGGAAGAAAGTATGTTTGGGGAACTCAAAATCTTCCTGCACATCAGCACCTCTCCCCGCCAAGCCTCAACAGCTCCCTCAAGCCAAAGACAAAGGCAAAGAGAGGGAACCACAGCTACTCAAACTGCCTATACCTAGTTCAATTGGCACTATCTTGGGATGTGGCAGAAGAGAAATATGCAGCATCTCAGCTATCTGCTTCCACCACTAAATCAGAGTTTTCATTTTTAGTTTAATCTTAGTTTGTGTGTTGTACATGTGTAAGCAGCACTTCTCCAGATTGTTTCAAATGGCTATTAGAATTGCAACCGAGTTTCAAAGTGCTATGCCAGCATTAGAATATGGTAGTGAGCAGGAGCACGTGATCATTCTGCAAGATTTTCCTGAGTTAGGCATAAAGGTGGCATAAAGGTGGCATAAAATACTGCAGCCAGTTTAAACCCTGTAAGTGTCAATACTCAGCATACAGGCTAACACACTGGTGGATGAACACAGGGAAAAAGTAATGTCTAAAAACAGGCTAGATTTAACCTACCGGAAGCAGGAGCTGTGCCAAGCTTCATTAACAGTCCTATACAGTCGTTCACCAGCAGCAATGCTGTCCCCACAGCCCAGACATCTCCAGACCTCGTCACCTACACACGAAAGCATAGGGTTATTAGAATGGCTATCAAACAGCATAAGCTCCCTTCATGCTATCAGGCAAGAATTCCCATAACCTCTGTTAGGACAATCCTTGAGTTACATGTTCAATGTCAATTCCTCCATGGATAGAAAAGTAAAAGCCAGTGCCACTCTCTGACAGCCAACCCTAGAAAATGGGGGGCATTTCCAACTGGAACCTTAACACACTTGTGCACATTTTTGTCTAAAGATCTGTATGCCTCACTGTCATGGCCATCAGTGTCATTGTGCTCTACAGTATAAAGCAGGACGACTCTCAGCAAAATAAATCAAGCAGTCACACTTGGGTGCCTTTCTCCCATGCACAGAAATGACAAGGACAAACTGGTTCAGTATTTCAGCTCTTACTCAGAAGCGTTATATGCTATTTTCTAGCTACACAGAGCTCTTCTTCAGGAACTGATGCTGGTGTCTTTCCCCAGCAGAAGTTGGTCCAATAAAAGATATTACCTCACCAATCCTGTCTCTCTAATATCCTGGGACCAAGAGAGCTACATCACTACTACAAGGCATTTATATGGCCTAAAGACAATTCCAGTTGAAAGCGGCAACTGGGTTTTGGAAAAGATTAACAAATCCCATAGGCTTACTGTTTCCTGGGGTTACCAACCCTTCAGAAGCAGCTAGAGACTGCCAGAAGGATTTTAAGGCCTCTACTAGAACAGCCATGATGATATGACAAGTTCCCAAGGAGTTTACAAGCTTGAACAACAAAAGGATTTTAAGGATGGGGGAGTGTGTGCTTGGCGTAGGAGGACAGACTACTTCAAGTGTAGAGGGCAGCCTGGCAGTCATGAAGCTAGGACTAAAGGAAACTAAGGAGGAGCTGGTGGGGGAGGTTCTGTGGCCTGTGATGTGCAGGAGGTCAGACTACATGATCATGATGGTCCCTTCTGGCCTGAAAGTCTATCCATCTATGAGGCAAAGAGATGATTGGGAAGTGAGAGCAAAGTTTAGGTGGTGTCAAGAGTGTGGAAGGACAAGGCACATAACTGGGCAGTTCTAAAAATGCACCTTTTTTCTACCCAAAGTTTTCTTCAGTTGAGGTTGCATGGAAATGATATGCTAAAAGAAAAAACTCACTCGTTGTTAACCAAGCATTGATCTCAAAGGCCAGACTTCCAGTTTATGAGCAGCCAGTTTTAAGAGAACAAGAAAGCCTGACAGAAGCTCAGTCAACCTCACCACCACCACCCCCCTGAGCAACATGTAACAAGAGTTGGCTCCTGTTCAGGGTCACCTGTTAGCACTGAGTGTCTGCAGCAAATTAGAACTGGGCAGAGTACAGCACTGACATATGCAATGGCTTCCTGGGGAGCAAAAGCCATTTCCAAATGTCTTTCTACAGTTACCACCCTCTGTGCATTCATAAAGAGTGGCTACAGGAGCCGGAGTTTCTGCTCAGTGGATTAATTTTTCTGGGACTCACAAACTGCAGGTTCCTTGTTTGCTCAAGACGCAGAAGCAAAGATTCCACTCAGGATCCCCCAGCCTCAGATTCAGCATTAATCACTCTGAAGGACTCAGAGGGCTAGAAACTAGGATGCACATGCATCTATTTACAGGTTATATTTTCCAAATCTTCAAGATACTGCATTTGAGACATAGACCCTGGGTATAAGACCACAAACACTGCAGGGTTTCTACTCTTCACTAGAAACTTAGAAAGAAAGAAATTTAATGCTTGAAATCCATCCTTCACTTGCTTAGGTAACCAGACCAAGCAGAACAGAGCTCCTGTGTTACTTTTCTCCTCACGTATGATCAACTCCAGCAGAGACACTCCATTGTCCAATGCTGAAAGGAGAACACACTGGTGTGTTTCAGGATTCACAACTGAAGTCTCTTTTCAAAACAACCCCAGGTGTCAAAGGGAGTCAGGTTTATTTCCTCATCTTGTCAATTCTTTGCCTGGTTCTCCAACATCAAGGTTTGGGATGGAGATGAAGTTGCGAGATCAAACTCTCAATCTCCACAACAACCCACGCACGTTGAGAAATGCTTGTCTAGAACAAGAATGAACAAAGAGAAGACTATATTTAGCCGTTACATAGCTCTTCAGAGTTTGAAAGCACTGTATGATGGACTAGCCAACTCCTGTATGAGGACAATTACCCTTGTTTTACAGATGGAGAAACTGAGGCACAGAGACAGGAAATAATTTGCACAAGGCCACAGAGCAAATCCGTGGCAGAACTGAGATGCGAACCCACAGTTCCTGGCTATTTCCCAACATATTCTATCTACTGAACTATGCTGCACCACACAAAATGCTGAAGGAAATCACTTTAAAAGAGTTAAGTTAACCCAGCTGCCATGAGACTAGAGCGCCTAAACTGACATTTTGAATGATAGCATCTCTCAATGAGCCCAGATGCCACAACAAGCAGCACACTTTACATCACTGAATAAATTGCTTCAGGGTCAAGCCTTTTTGGTGATCCTCTTGCCCAGCTGCAATTAAGCTAAAGGCTCCCTTGTCTTTAAATGCTTGTGATGAGTGGCCCCACTGTAACTATTCCCTCTCAGCACCATTAGATGGTTCATGTCAGTGAAATTTTAAAAACACAATCCAAAAACACGACAGTAGTGATTGGGGGGGGGGGGGGGGGGGTTGCATTTCCAGTGTCCCAGCTTTCCTTTATGCTTTGAAGAACTAATCTCTATTACCTTGGTGTCACACTGCCTGGGAGATCCCACCTCAGGGTACTGTTCAAAAGGATGATTAAAAGCACAAAAGCAGGAGCATGACACTGGGCTGCAGTTCCCTTAACAGTGTCAGCACTAGAAACCTCCAACATCCCAACAGCTGCACTCCTGGAAACAGAGTGGCAGTGGGGATTATGAAGGAGACTGAACTGTTCCAATTTACTCAGGCCGATAAGCTCTCTCATGAAACACTATGGTCCTCTTTTGCGAGTCCATATTGGACGAGGCAGCTCAATTGCACTCTCAGCCTTGCTCTTTGGATCACACCTAATAGCTAGGGAATTTTCCGTCACCAGATATGAGAAGCCAACCTAAATAACCTGCCATGGACCTCTAGGCACAGTGCATTCTGCACACCTCAGATGAAAAGGTCAACAACTTGCTCATCAAGGACAATGAACAAAGAATTTGTGCATTCATGACAGCTCAAGAGCTAGCAGTTAGTTTCTATTGCACCAGGTAGAAACAGATGAGTAGAGTTATCCTGACAACCTATGGCAAAGAAAGAACCTGGAAGAGTAGACAAGGCAGGGCACCACAATGGAGAGGAGCCAAAACTAGAAGAAAAACCTGATTCTATAAACCATTAATTAGACTTAAATAATTATTAACATTTGCTCTAGGTACTCTCCTCAAGCACCCTTAGGAGAATCTTTCATTGAAGAACCTCTCCCCCTAAGTTGCTTATGGCTTTTCTAAATATTAACAGATATTTAACTCAGTTTCCTGGTCTCATCCTCAGCATTCGTAATGGGACAGGAAGCTGCAAGGGATAGGAAGTCACGAGTCTCTCACCCTTAGTGCAGAGATCAATATATGTACACGTATCTAAACTTTTCAAAAACAGCAGCAATGTAACTCAAGCCACTAACAAGACCTGCCCTAACAAAAAAGTGTTTGCTAGTTTAAGTGACACAAGTGACACTATCCATACAAATTGAGTCAAGCTCATCTAAACTACAAATGTATCACATAATCAATTCTTCCTCCAGTTACCTTTGGCTCAGTACCATAAGCTTCTTTACCCCTTTCTGCTGGAATATAGGACTCCAGTTGACCTTATTCACAGATTCCATGTTGATCTAAAACCCAAAAGAAAGCTGCAGAAGGCCACAGCTTCTGCTTCATTCACTCAGTATAGGAATGCATGTTTCAGTTTCCAATAAGCCGAATGCATGTTCCAGAGTAAAGGGCGAGTCCCCGAACCCACGTGCCTGAAAACTTACACATGAGGACAGGGAACAAAACCGCTCAACTTCCCCAAAAATGTAAATAAAAAATGCAATAGGTGAACTAGTTCTGGACTTCCTGCCTTCCTGTTGGATAAAACAGTCTCTGTGCATGAGATACATATTCTTTACATCCAACTCCCTCTATTTAGTGCCATAAGCATACAATTGTACTGTACAAAACAGAGCCTTCGCTCCGAGGAGTTTAAAGGCACAAGTTACCACACTGTTAGTTAACAGTGATGGACAGTCATCCAAAAGGCTGATACAGGACTTTACAAATTCAAGTAAGTTCTCACTAATCACCTCACTTGCTAGGCAAAGTTAAACAGCTGTTGCATTGCAGTGGCAAGACTACACAATCGTTCAGGAAAACAAGTGAAAAATTCTGTATTCAGCTGAAGCAACCTCTTGTTGGCTTAAGTATCCAGGAGAAACAGTGAGGATGAAAAAGACAACAGAAGTATGTAATCAACAAAGTATGTCATTTAACTCAAATTCCCCCTGGACAACAAGAATGCTGCTGGGTGAAGGAGCATAGGAAGTGCCTCACTGATTAGCAGTGTACCCTCTGCAGATAATCTGTAAGGCTAACCCTCAACTAGAAAGATGGTAGCTACAACGGAATATCTCAAAGTGAGAGGAGTATAAAGCATGGGTGGAACCTCAACAACAAAGGACCCCATTGGGATTTTGCATGTCTAGGAATGCATGTCTCTGCATAAAGAGAAATCAGACACAATAAAAGACCACAACTGAGTGCCAAAAACAGATTAGTCTGGATGCCTACACAGAGAAAGAGAAAACAGCCACTTGTGGAGCACGGGGGCAGGAAAGCCATTTACAACGCGAGACACCACTGAATTCTACTCTTTTTTTCAAGCTTTCTGTATGACTGCCGGGCCAACGTATCTCAACAGATCTGTCTGTATGCCCAGCTCACTATGCCTGCAGGACAGGTTGGAAAATTCTGCTGAAATTTTCACCGAAGCTTTAAAAAAAACTGTTATAGATCAAAATTTAAGACCAAGAGGGAGTTGCAATAGCCAATGAAAGAAACTATAAAGATTCAACAGCAATTTTACATTACCAAGGGAGATATTTACATAGTCTTTCAGCAGAAGTAACACTGTGCAAATTAAGCCTCAAGTTGATGCCCAGGTTCCACTGCCCAGAAAAGGATGTAAGAAACTGGAAAACATAAAAATATTTGCAGTCTCCACCACTAGAGAGAAGCAGGGTCACTCTGAACTTACATGTCAGCTATGACATGTGCAGCAGTTCAAGGAGCTCCACACCCAGCCTTTAACTGGGTTGTTATTAGGCACAAGCTCATAAGTGACTTCCTGATACCATGCATCCACTTCTGTGTCAGGCTGTTCTGCACTCAGCTGGCAATTCACAGCCTAAACCAGTCTCTCCCACCCACCCACATCAGTGTGCTCGTGATGGAGAAAAAGCAAAAACTTATAGCCCAACACTCATACAGATGGCTTGGCTGGCCCTGTCCACCAAGCCCTAAAGGTGGTGTGTGGAGATTATAGGGAGGATGTGAGGGGAGAGGCTTCGCCAGGACTCCATGGAAGGGGTATGGAAGGGGCTATACCCTGACTATAGGGGGATGTGAGCAGAGAGGCTACGCCCGGACTCCGGGGGGATGTGAGGGGAGAGGCTGTACCCGGACTACAGGAAAGGGGCTAGGCCCGGACTCCGGGGGGATGTGAGGGGAGAGGCTGTACCCGGACTACAGGAAAGGGGCTAGGCCCGGACTCCGGGGGGGGGGATGGATGTGAGGGGAGAGGCTGTACCCGGACTACAGGAAAGGGGCTAGGCCCGGACTCCGGGGAGGGGGGGATGTGAGGGGAGAGGCTGTACCCGGACTACAGGAAAGGGGCTAGGCCCGGACTCCGGGGGGAGGGGGGGATGTGAGGGGAGAGGCTGTACCCGGACTACAGGAAAGGGGCTAGGCCCGGACTCCGGGGGGGGGGATGGATGTGAGGGGAGAGGCTGTACCCGGACTACAGGAAAGGGGCTAGGCCCGGACTCCGGGGAGGGGGGGATGTGAGGGGAGAGGCTGTACCCGGACTACAGGAAAGGGGCTAGGCCCGGACTCCGGGGGGATGTGAGGGGAGAGGCTGTACCCGGACTACAGGAAAGGGGCTAGGCCCGGACTCCGGGGGGGGGGATGGATGTGAGGGGAGAGGCTGTACCCGGACTACAGGAAAGGGGCTAGGCCCGGACTCCGGGGAGGGGGGGATGTGAGGGGAGAGGCTGTACCCGGACTACAGGAAAGGGGCTAGGCCCGGACTCCGGGGGGAGGGGGGGATGTGAGGGGAGAGGCTGTACCCGGACTACAGGAAAGGGGCTAGGCCCGGACTCCGGGGGGGGGGATGGATGTGAGGGGAGAGGCTGTACCCGGACTACAGGAAAGGGGCTAGGCCCGGACTCCGGGGAGGGGGGGATGTGAGGGGAGAGGCTGTACCCGGACTACAGGAAAGGGGCTAGGCCCGGACTCCGGGGGGAGGGGGGGGATGTGAGGGGAGAGGCTGTACCCGGACTACAGGAAAGGGGCTAGGCCCGGACTCCGGGGGGATGTGAGGGGGAGGGGCTGTGCCAGAGTCCCAGGACAGAGAGGTTATACCACGACCCGAGAGGAGAGACACTGGGGGAGAAAAGAGGGGCGCAGAGCAGCGGCCCCAGCTCCTCGCCAGCACCTGTCCCCGCTGGGGCGGTCCCGGCGCGCAGAGCGCTCAGCCCCTCCGGCAGCCCAGCCAGTGTCGGAGCCGCGCCCTGCAGCGGCCCGGGCCAGCGGGGCCAGACACCCCCAGTCCCAGGGCGGAGCCGAGGCAGCGCAGAGACCGGAGCTCACCTGGCGGCCCCTCCATCGCCCGGCCGGGCTCGCTCCCCTCAGTGCGGCACGCAACCAAAGCACCCCCACGCCTCCACCGGGTCTCCAGACCTCACCCGCACATGTGACGTCAGCCTCTACGGAGCGCGGGGTGGGTCATACCGCACCTGGCCCGGGGGACCTGCAACGCCCGCCCCGGGGCAAACACCGCCCCGCCCCTTCCCCGCCGCGGGCCAATCACAACCCCGCCCACCTCTAGAAGCCCCGCCACTTCCGTGCCACAGCCTCCCCCCTTTTCCGGTGTGGGCCAATCACAGCTCGGCTTTGCCCGCTCCCACCTCCTCCCTAACTCCACACGTGCTAAACCAGCTGGGAGATTGGGGGCGGGACGTGGCTGCATCCTATCGCCGCCGCTCTCGCTCCGTGAGCGGGGGAAGTTGTAAAGGGAAGACACTAAAGGGTCGACCCCCATAGAATCATAGACTATCAGGGTTGGAAGGGACCTCAGGAGGTCATCTAGTCCAACCCTCTGCTCAAAGCAGGACCAATCCCCAATTTTTGCCCCATATCCATAAATGGCCCCCTCAAGGATTGAACTCACAACCCTGGGTTTAGCAAGCCAAAGCTCAAACCACTGAGCTATCACTCCCATCTCCTGCCCTACTCTCAACCCCAAACCTCGCTCCCAAGCTGTGCCAGCCCCCCTCCTATTCCACCTCCAGGCACCACAACCCTCTTCCTGTTCTCTAACAGCATGGGAAAGGCTTGATGCCCTCTCCTGGTACCCCCTGTGGCCCTCCTCGTTTTAATCTGGTGCGTGTGTGTTCCTTCTCTGTTCAATAGCGGTTTCTACTCCGCTCAACCCCTCCCCCATTCAGACTTTTATCCTATGGTTTAGGTTTTTTGGTTTTCCTCTGAAATGGCAGGACTGTTAGTGGTGGTGCAACTCTTTCAACTATGTAAATGACATTAAAGGATAGGAAAGATTGAGTCCAGGCAGAAGTGCGAAAAGGCCATTCATGGGTCCCCACCCTTGAGCAGATTCATCCCCATAGGCAAGATAGCTTCCCCATTTTAAAAAATATTAATGTTACATTATTTGTTTCTCAAGACATAAGTAATAAACCAAAGGGATGCCTGCTTTTTTACTTTCTCTGTTGAAAGAGGCATAGTTCAATCTCACAGATGGCCTGTTTAGACTAGAAATAGCTGACCTATATGCTTGTACAGGTAACACCTTCAACTCTAAGGTACATACTCTGTGTAAAAGGATCAGTGAGTATAGAAGATATCCCTTTACTCCCTGAAAAAGCACAAGATCAAATCCGCACAGACACACCCCTGGAACCCCGACCTGGGATATTCTATCTACTACCCAAGATCCATAAACTTGGAAATCCTGGGCGCCCCATCATCTCAGGCATTGGCACCCTGACAGCAAGATTGTCTGGCTATGTAGACTCCCTCCTCAGGCCCTACGCTACCAGCACTCCCAGCTACCTTCGAGACACCACTGACTTCCTGAGGAAACTACAATAAATCGGTGATCTTCCTGATAACATCATCCTGGCCACTATGGATGTAGAAGCCCTCTACACCAACATTCCACACAAAGATGGACTACAAGCCGTCAAGAACACTATCCCCGATAATGTCACGGCTAACCTGGTGGCTGAACTTTGTGACTTTGTCCTTACCCATAACTATTTTACATTTGGGGACAATGTATACCTTCAGATCAGCGGCACTGCTATGGGTACCCGCATAGCTCCACAGTATGCCAACATTTTTATGGCTGATTTAGAACAACACTTCCTCAGCTCTCGTCCCCTAACGCCCCTACTCTACTTGCGCTATATTGATGACATCTCCATCATCTGGACCCATGGAAAAGAAGCCCTTGAGGAATTCCACCATGATTTCAACAATTTCCATCCCACCATCAACCTCAGCCTGGTCCAGTCCACACGAGAAATCCACTTCCTGGACACTACGGTGCTAATAAACGATGGTCACATAAACACCACCCTATACCGGAAACCTACTGACCGCTATTCCTACCTACATGCCTCCGGCTTTCACCCTGACCACACCACACGATCCATCGTCTACAGCCAAGCTCTGCGATACAACCGCATTTGCTCCAACCCCTCAGACAGAGACAGACACCTACAAGATCTCTATCAAGCATTCTTACAACTACAGTACCCACCTGCGGAAGTGAAGAAACAGATTGATAGAGCCAGAAGAGTTCCCAGAAATCACCTACTACAGGACAGGCCTAACAAAGAAAATAACAGAACGCCACTAGCCGTCACCTTCAGCCCTCAACTAAAACCCCTCCAACACATTATTAAGGATCTACAACCTATCCTGAAGGATGACCCAACACTCTCACAAATCTTGGGAGACAGGCCGGTCCTTGCCTACAGACAGCCCCCGAACCTGAAGCAAATACTCACCAGCAACCACATACCACACAACAGAACCACTAACCCAGGAACCTATCCTTGCAACAAAGCCCGTTGCCAACTGTGCCCACATATCTATTCAGGGGACACTATCACAGGGCCTAATAACATCAGCCACACTATCAGAGGCTCGTTCACCTGCACATCCACCAATGTGATATATGCCATCATGTGCCAGCAATGCCCCTCTGCCATGTAGGGAAGAAGGAGGATCCTGGGAACTACAGGCCGGTCAGCCTCACTTCAGTCCCTGGAAAAATCATGGAGCAGGTCCTCAAAGAATCAATCCTGAAGCACTTGCATGAGAGGAAAGTGATCAGGAACAGCCAGCATGGATTCACCAAGGGAAGGTCATGCCTGACTAATCTAATCGCCTTCTATGATGAGATTACTGGTTCTGTGGATGAAGGGAAAGCAGTGGATGTATTGTTTCTTGACTTTAGCAAAGCTTTTGACACGGTCTCCCACAGTATTCTTGTCAGCAAGTTAAGGAAGTATGGGCTGGATGAATGCACTACAAGGTGGGTAGAAAGCTGGCTAGATTGTTGGGCTCAACGGGTAGTTATCAATGGCTCCATGTCTAGTTGGCAGCCGGTATCAAGTGGAGTGCCCCAAGGGTCGGTCCTGGGGCCGGTTTTGTTCAATATCTTCATAAATGATCTGGAGGATGGTGTGGATTGCACTCTCAGCAAATTTGCGGATGATACTAAACTGGGAGGAGTGGTAGATACGCTGGAGGGGAGGGATAGGATACAGAAGGACCTAGACAAATTGGAGGATTGGGCCAAAAGAAATCTGATGAGGTTCAATAAGGATAAGTGCAGGGTCCTGCACTTAGGACGGAAGAACCCAATGCACAGCTACAGACTAGGGACCGAATGGCTAGGCAGCAGTTCTGCGGAAAAGGACCTAGGGGTGACAGTGGACGAGAAGCTGGATATGAGTCAGCAGTGTGCCCTTGTTGCCAAGAAGGCCAATGGCATTTTGGGATGTATAAGTAGGGGCATAGCGAGCAGATCGAGGGACGTGATCGTTCCCCTCTATTAGACATTGGTGAGGCCTCATCTGGAGTACTGTGTCCAGTTTTGGGCCCCACACTTCAAGAAGGATGTGGATAAATTGGAGAGAGTCCAGCGAAGAGCAACAAAAATGATTAGGGGTCTGGAACACATGAGTTATGAGGAGAGGCTGAGGGAGCTGGGATTGTTTAGCCTGCAGAAGAGAAGAATGAGGGGGGATTTGATAGCTGCTTTCAACTACCTGAAAGGGGGTTCCAAAGAGGATGGCTCTAGACTGTTCTCAATGGTATCAGATGACAGAACGAGGAGTAATGGTCTCAAGCTGCAGTGGGGGAGGTTTAGATTGGATATTAGGAAAAACTTTTTCACTAAGAGGGTGGTGAAACACTGGAATGCGTTACCTAGGGAGGTGGTAGAATCTCCTTCCTTAGAGGTTTTTAAGGTCAGGCTTGACAAAGCCCTGGCTGGGATGATTTAACTGGGAATTGGTCCTGCTTCGAGCAGGGGGTTGGACTAGATGACCTTCTGGGGTCCCTTCCAACCCTTATATTCTATGATTCTATGTACATTGGTCAAACTGGACAGTCTCTATGTAAAAGAGTAAATGGACACAAATCAGATGTCACGAATTATAACATTCATAAACCAGTCGGAGAACACTTCAATCTCTCTGGTCACGCGATTACAGACATGAAAGTCGCTATTTTACAACAAAAAAACTTCAAATCCAGACTCCAGCGAGAAACTGATGAATTGGAATTCATTTGCAAATTGGATACAATTAACTTAGGCTTGAATAGAGACTGGGAGTGGCTTAGTCATTATGCAAGGTAGCCTATTTCCCCTTGTTTTTTCCTACGCCCCCCCCCCCCCCCCCCCCCGCAGACGTTCTTGTTAAACCCTGCATTTGTGCTGGAAATGGCCCACCTTGATTATCATACACAATGTAAGGAGAGTGGTCACTTTGGATAAGCTATTACCAGCAGGAGAGTGAGTTTGTGTGTGTGTGTGGGGGGGGGGGGGGGGTGAGAAAACCTGGATCTGTGTTGGAAATGGCCCACCTTGATTATCATTCACATTGTAAGGAGAGTGGTCACTTTAGATAAGCTATTACCAGCAGGAGAGTGGGGTGGGAGGAGGTATTTTTTTCATGCTTTGTGTGTATATAATAAGATCTTCTAAACTTTCCACAGTATGCATCCAATGAAGTGAGCTGTAGCTCACGAAAGCTTATGCTCAAATAAATTGGTTAGTCTCTAAAGTGCCACAAGTACTCCTTTTCTTTTTGCGAATACAGACTAACACGGCTGTTACTCTGAAACCTTTACGTCTAGTCTCAAGCAGTCTCAAAGACTGTTTCATTGCCATTTATCAGAAGACAGCAACAGCTGGTTTCTTCTTTGCATGAAGAATACATCATGGACGTACATCTACAGAGCAGGTGTACCAACAGCGGCTCTGATACTGCTAACATTTCCCACAATAATATTAGGTATAATTTTTTTTTCTGCCACTGTGTTCACAGTAGTGCCTCCTACAGTGATAATTCTAAGTAGCACAGGGCAAGGGCACTGCACTTCCTTACACAAAAGGAATCCACATAGGCTTAGGTCAATGTAAAACCATTTTTTATTCTAAATCACTTTCACAACAGTGAAAATTAGTGAACAGTAAAGGGTTGCACTGTATGTGCCATCTTTCTCTAACTGCAGGCCATGTGCAGTCTGAATACAAGGAAGGGGAAAATGATACAATACAAAATGCACACTAAGAAAATCAGAAGCATTAACACTTAAGCTATCTCATTCTTGGATTGCCAGGAAACTAACGACTCTAAATTCTATCATTGCAGCCATTTCAGTCTTCATCCCTTCAGCTTCTCAAGAGCAACTGGCAAATTAAGCTAAAAAGTTTATATTTTAAAATAAAAAAATGTTGTCTGGTTTAATACCTCTTTTGTTCATGTTACAGCTGAATTTCTCACTGTCATCTTTAAAGGATAAAAGCTTTGAAGAAATAAACTTCTTAGCAGATTACTTCCGGAAGAACACTCTCTCTTTCCTAGCATAGCAGTTTCTCAGAATAATGGGAGAAGGGAAGGAAATAAAATCCCTTTTACATTAGCAGATGAACATTCCCTTTTCACCAGTAGGTGGAGCTGCCTCTCAATAAAATATCAAGGCAGTGAAAAAGCTTCATAATGTGGCCAGTTGATGATAAAAATGCACTTAATTTCCAAAATATGCACTACAGAAGCCAATTAGAACGGATGAAGCTCCTAAAGTGCCTGCACTGTTCAAGCAGCACTTGAATTACCTATACTCAACCAGATCTTGCATCTTGGTATACGATGGATGAGGTAAACTATTGAAGAAGCCAGCTTTACAAAATCCTGCTTGCTGAGACTTTTGGGGCAGGCAAGCAAAACTCCTAACTGCTCCTCCCCCCACATCATCATGCTACAGATGGACGAACAGTTTGTGTTTAGGCAAGTAAGTTTCACTGCTACTGCTCACGGTTGTCCTGCCCAGGCACTTCATCCTTGTACATGCAAAAAAGCCTAGCTCCTGAAGCAAGTGAATGAGATTCTATATATTGATTTGTTTTGTCAAATATCATGATTTATTGCCCAGAAAGTCACAAAATTCCTCTCTACAGAAGGTTAATCTCTGACTACTAGTGATCTGAGTCAAACAAACAGCACCTCAAAATAAAAACAGAAGAGAATCCTTTTGAAAGTGTCCAGTTAGAATTAGGAGAAAATCAAACAGAGGTAAAAAAATCCCTCATATTTCAGGTACTGTGGATCCAGAGAATCAATCAGAAACAATTTTTAAAGCTTCATACCTAACAGAATTCCATAAAAGCTTTCAGAGTTGTGGGCACACCTTCTGCAACATCCTGCTCCAGGCACAAAAATATTTATAATCTGCTGTCCTTCAAATGATCATCTTTGGTAAACCTGCAGGAGCTCGTGCACTACAGCCATTCCTTATAGGCTGGAAGCAGCTGTGCACTACCGTACAGGAAATGGTCTTACGCTATTCCCTACAGTGGCACCTGCTAGGCAAGTTTAGATTTAATTTTTTGCCAAAATAAATGTGTTTGAAAAGTTAACCTCACAACTCACTTAATAAATCCCCATTGTGGCCTCTCCCCCAAAACAAGATGATCTCAGATCTGTAAAATGATTTTATTCAGAGTACACAATAGTCCTGGAAGTCTCAACTTTGGAAGAAGGAGTGAGTGCAGCTACAGTAACAGAGTTATGAAGGTACTATCCATGAGTAAAGACCACTGCACAAACCCAAGAAAAAACAAACACTGCTTTGTCACTGAGGAACAGCACTGCATGTGACCAGAGAGGTACTCTACTGTCCAACAACCCTACCCAACCCCATGATGAGAGAATTTTCAAGTGTCTAGCTCCAGAAAATTCAGATTATTTTACAATTTTAGGCTGAAGTTTCTTAACCCCTCCTGTTACAGCCATTCAAGTGCCATTGACTTTTCACAACTCTGGTGAGTAACAGCAAGTATCGAACACTGGTCTCCAAAGCTGATTCCATTTTCAGGCAGATGCCCTCCCAAAGAAGTCTTACTGGTGCTGCAAGATATTTCCTGGCAAGAACTGGACTTTGATATAAAAAGATTAAAAAATGTTCTGGAACTTCAATTGATGCATTTCTTTCCAATCATGGATGTTACACACGTGATACTGATGAACAATGCAGTAGGTTCCTTTCCTCACCAGCCCACACTCCTTCAGTACCAGTGCCTTCCACATAAACCTGGCCTAGCTGATTGGCACAGGATTTCAAAGCAACGCTCCCTTTGAGAGTGAAGCTCAAAGCTAGGTCCATGGTTGTATCTGGATACCAGTGGTATGACACATGGCTGAGGTAAGATATGCTTTTTAACTGTTATTTAATTCCAAGGTTCTGGTGCAACACGCGAGATTCCTCAGTGTGTTGTGGCACCACTGATTCCTGGAACTTGTGATTAGCTACGGAACCAGACACCAAAAGGTTTAAAGTGGGATGGGGGAGCAGTTTTTAACTAGTTCAGAGACCCTGATGACCAGGAATATACAGGGTATAGAGCAGTTATGCAATCAACAGCCAGAACATGATCACCAGAGCCACAAACAGGAAGAGGCGGGACAGGAACTGCTCATCCACATACTGGGGTGTCCCTGGAACAGCTGAAAAACAGGAAGTAAAACAGTTCAGTTCTTTCCTCTTCTTCAAGATGTAGTATATACTGCACATAGCATATTCATAAGTCTAGTGAGATTTGCAAGGAACCCACCAGCTGACCGACTGTTACTGGCAAAATTTCTCTGTTACAGGAATGATTCAGACTGCCTCGCTCACACTGGGAATTAGGAAGGAATGTAAAACGTCAGCTCCACAAAGCAAGATTTAAGTAGGCCTGGGGACGTGACCCTACTCGAGCAGGCAGCCCTCACCAGAGATTTACAGAAGACAATGCTGAAGTAAGTCTACCTCAGCCAGGGGTTTCTACACTACACCAGGACCTTTCTCCTTCACAAGAGGAATATACCTCAGAATAACCAAGTTATAAACAGACAGAAAATCTTAAGGGGAGTCTTATACCAATAAAACTAGTGGGAAGCTTAAAGGAGCTCAAAACTAAGTGTCCCCCCTGGAACAAAATACTGAGCCTGCAGATGAACAACAGATTTAAAAAAGGATTACTGGCAATCATTAATTTCCAGAAGCTGGGAGTGGATAACAAGGGATGGATCACTCGATTTCCTGTTCTGTTCATTCTCTCTGAAGCATTTGACACTGGCCACTGTCAGAAGATAGGCTACTGGGCTAGATGGACCATTGGTCTGACCCAGTATGGCCATTCTTATGTACTTATTTAACCCGAACCACCACAAATCCACACGGTCTCTAGCTCCAAACAGACACACTCTTACGCAAGCAGATAGTACAAAGCAAGGTACAACTAATGGGCTAAATCACGGGTAGGCAAACTTTTTGGTGTGCAGGAGCGTGCAGCCCCACCGCCCAGAGCACTGGTGGCACGGCTGCAGGGAAAGGGGGAACAGCAGGGGAAGGGCCGGGGGCTAGCCTCCTCGGCCAGGAGCTCAGGGACCAGGCAGGATGGTCCTGCAGACCAGATGTGGCCCACGGGCCGTAGTTTGCCCACCTCTGGGCTAAATGCTAAGATGCCAAAGGGTATACAACTTAGCAGCCCTTTCAAGAGCTTAAGAATCCAGTTCAGTTTTCTCTCATTATTCCAAATGAAATACATGTACTGGGACTCCTTTACTCTAAACACAGTATGGCAGACTATTGGCTAAAAGATTTAACATAGGCAGCCCTGGAAATCTTGGGCTGTAGATTTTCTGCCCAGAACAGGCAGGCTCTTGCAGTTTAACTACTGTGCAGAGGAGGAGAAGTTCAGCTTTACAGGCTGTTTGGCAATCCTCAGAATGAAGCCACTGTACTAAAGTAACCCAACTGGTTTTATTCAATTGACAGCATTGAAATTAATTCACCAGGAAGTTATTTGTTGTAGCATACAGGTGATCATCTTGAAGATGAACTGCAAAGCAAAGAAAGTAGTGTTCTTGCTTTTTCTTCATGGTACATAAAGACCGACAACGTTTTTCATCCCAAAAAAGTTCTCCCACATATACAAAATATGATTTTTCCTTCTTTTTAAAAATGCTAGAAATTCAGGTCTCAACTTCTCTGGTTTTCCTGGAGAATCTTTTGGAGGACTGGAATGGAAGCGCTCAGATCACTGAAGGGGCTTTCCCAGTTCTCACTTGAGGGGAAGGAATGTTCAGTCGGACTGTTTTAAAACGTTTTTTGTTAAAACCTGTTTAACTTGTAGTGTCACTATTGCTCTCTAGTTCTTCAATCCTCCAAAAAGTCCTTCAGCAAAACAGAGAGAAAAGTCATAAGCTGGTATTTTCTAATGTAAAACCACCAGAAAAACACCTTTAAAAATGTAAAAAGAAAAGGAGTACTTGTGGCACCTTAGAGACTAACCAATTTATTTGAGCATAAGCTTTTGTGAGCTACAGCTCACTTCATCGGATGCATCAGATGAAGTGAGCTGTAGCTCACGAAAGCTTATGCTCAAATAAATTGGTTAGTCTCTAAGGTGCCACAAGTACTCCTTTTCTTTTTGCGAATACAGACTAACACGGCTGTTACTCTGAAACCTTTAAAAATGTATGTATTTTATATAATAAAAACACAGCAAAGGTTTTCCCTTTGTTGTTCACCCTTAGATGATTAGCTCTACAGTGCACCAACACTGTGTGCTCAAAAGGGTATTTCCCGACATGTGGCTTTCACTGGGTTACTTTGGCATTCAGACAAGTTAGTGATTTAAAAGGTTCTTTGCTTGAAAGATACAAATTAACCTATATGAAATTTATTCTCCTGTGGGATTTCCCCAGAAGGTGAGATGCATAATACCTGGTGGAGGCCGCCCATCATTTATGTTGAATGCTGTGGCAAATATACCAAAGGGAAATGCCCCAATTCCAAATGACATTTGAAAGCCACCATCTCCAAACCCAAAGCCCTGGAATCCCTGCAGAGAAGAAAAAAATGGAAGTGAAACATACTGTCATTTATACTGCAAGACAGAGTAAAAGCCAAATATTCCCTGTCACTGGACTTCTTTAGGCTAAATGAGGATCACAGTGCCTGTCAGTTTTCAGTTTGTGCCTGTATGGTACCACCCCTCACTGCAGCTCATGTTTGAGGTCTACAGGTTAGCAAATGCTAAATGTTTTTGTAATTCTCTCACCAGATATCTGACACTGTATCATCATTTATGTAAGTGGATATCACTTACTGTTTGTTTTTTTAAAAAGCTTTGATGGATAGCAAATATTGACTCATAATTAATCTAAAACAAAAGTAACATCAAAAATTACCCAACATTGCTCCTCGAGATATATGTAAAGTGTTGCACATAGTCACTTTAAAATTGTGTTCCTACAGCACCATAGGAAGCTTTATGGGGAGGAGGGAGAAGAGTTCTTGCCCCAAGGAGCCTACAATATAGGTTATATACAACATAATGTGATGCAGGGAGACGTGACATCAAGGAAGGGGGAGGGAAGGAAGGGTTGCTTTATGATCCAACATCACTGACTGACTGACTGAACAGGGTCCAAAGCAAAATTACAGGGTTAGTCTAGCCAAGCAGAAAGATGAAACTCCTGAATCAGGGAACATCCAAATCCTTAAAATGGATGCAATGTTTAGGAAACAACTAGTATGAAACAAACAATGATACTGTAATTAATGGCTGTGGGAGAGCAAACAGTTAGCCTAGTCCTAGACTCCACCAATCCACAGAAGATTGCCTTCTTGTTTTAGAATTATGCCAGTGGTATCAGTTCCAGAGGATACGCTAATTTCTAACCATCGAACTTGGAGTACACAGAACTGATCCCAGTGACATAATTCTTAGACCTAGAGTTTCTGGACTAACCCCTTGATTTGATTAGTAAAGATTCTGACTCTTCTGCCTATGTTGTCAGTTGTCTTGTCATCAACTCCCTATAAAAGGGGCCAGTTGCAGCGATGCTTCTTTGCATGGGAGCTCCTGCAGTTTCAGAAACTGGAGAAGCAGCATCACTGCTGCAATGTCTTTATGTCAGATTCCTCCAATTAATGGCAGCACCTGCTAAAAGGTTCCACCAAGACACAGCAGCTGATTTAATAAGAAGGCAACGCTCCGCGGAGAGAGAACTACTGAGCTCCCATTTATTCAATATAGAAATGTTCCTTAGTCATATCCAGCAGGGCTGTTTGTTTGAAGCAATGAGGTATACAAGTGGGCTCTGGGGACTTGAAGCTGAATTACATGGAAATATGCAAGTGTTTCATCAGGTCACGCTCACTTCTTACTATGCCAGGAAACTCTGGTCAATCCTGATAACTGTTCCCCATGTACAGCCTACTATTTATATTCACTGTATTTACATACCTGGGCTGCTGTTTGCATACACATACCCCACTCCATTCGGATGTGTATACATAAACATGGCTAAGTAATGTTCTATAGCAAAGTGGCTATCAGCATACAGCAGCAGTTCCCAAACTTTTGAGGATCGCACACCCCCCCACCCCACACACACACTTACCCCTGTCCACACACCCCCAGAGCTAGGAGCATGGCTGCAGCTCCGGGGGAGTCGGGGAGAAGAGGAAGGATCACAGACAGGGGTGAAGGGACCGAGGCTGGGGCCACAGCAGGGGGTAATTCTAGGGCCGGGAGTGGGGCCACAGCAGAGCTGTGGTGTAGGCTGGCAGCTGGGCCCGCAGTCAGGTACGGCTCCACTCCCAGCCTTGCCCCCAGCCTCGGCTCCAGGCTGGGAACGGAGCCATGGCTAGTGGCGAGGCTGAGAGCTGGCGTGGGGCCATCAGCGGAGCCGCGGCCAGGAACAGGGCATGGCTGGGGGCAGGACCGGAGCAGAGCTGGGGGTGTGGAGCGGCTGGATGACACTCCCTCCCCACCCCGCATAGAGGCTGGCCTGGACTTCAATGTGCCCCCTACACATTCCTCCACACCCCCTTAGGGGGGTGAGCCCCACTCTTTGGGGACCTTTGGCATACAGTGACAGAAGTAGACCCAGTGTACATTTCCAGGACACCTCTCATTTGACAAAAAGGAGAGATATGTCCCGCACCATTTTCAGAAGCACTGCACCACTTATGCATGGGGAGCATGTTCTGATTATGAAAGATAACATCCCCAGCAACACCACACTGTACGCTTTAATTGTAAAGTTTGAGTAAAGTTAACTCATGCTGTAGAATGCTGAGTAATGGAGGCATTCACGACACATCATCAGGTATCAAGACACTTAAAATAGCCAATATAAAAGGATCTCCACAGTTGGTCTCCCTCCCCGCCAAATCCTAATCCCATCTTTCCACTTCAACTTGTGTTTTACTTACCCCTCTGTTCTCTGGTTCAGGTCTCTGTCCCTGTGGTCGTGGTGGAGTTTTTTCTCTGGAAAAGACAGTAGAGTTAGTATAAGCATAGTGATATATGGTGTAATATTTGTTTCCTGTCCTGGCTAGTAAAATAGAACAAACATTAATTGCTCTTTCACAGATGTCCAGAGACCACTGAATTGTTGCAGCAAAGTTGCGTGCAGTTAGCTTACTAGCAGGAGCCAGCAGGCCTACCACTTAGTTGAAACTCCAGTTCCAAATCCACAAATTGAGATTCTACATTTCTGTGCAGCAACATCCTTGTTACATTTCACAATCAAGGGAGCTTGAAAACTGTGATCAGTCCCATGAATGTCTTGTCCAAGTTGTCCGAGTCAGGTAATATTTTGCACAATGTGCTATCTTCAGTTAGTAATTAGTGTTCAATTCAGTTAAAATACATTTCCACAGATAAGCAAGAAACGGGGTGTGGGAATCCAGGCCCTGGGAGAGCCAGGATGTATTTGGCAGACATATCGTCTCCACCTAAGGTTTAACCATCTCTTATCTGACACATCACCTGAACAATAATTAGGTTTGTGGTTTCCACAAAGAAGTGGCTGCATTTGGATTCCTTACCTGGGGTCCTGCTGCCCAGTACTACCCCTTCCATACAGAGGAATAACTTTATCTCGACTGATTCCTGCTTTACATACTGGACACACCTGCCTGTTTGGCCTGGTCTCTAACCACTAAGAGAGAAAAATAAAACAAAATAAATAAGGCACCATGAGAACAATGGAACAATGGTAACATGCAAATGTATCTCACACAGCCACACAAAAGCCAGCCAAATAGAATTCTACAGCTATTCAGAAAAACAAGGAGGCAAACTGCCTACCCTTTGGAAATGCTGAAGTGCCTCAGATTTGGGCAGTACTTGCTGTAGTTTAGTATTGTACACTGCTATATCACATCTGCTGAAGTGTACATTTGTAATTTGGCTGGGAAAACTCTGACAACTACACTGTAGAAACAACCCTGCACTGGCCTGGGGTAGGACTAGTCTTGTCTCATCTCTAGTTTCTATGATTCTAACACACAGAGTAGGGGTGTAACAGTAAGCGTGGCAAGAGAGCTTCAAGTTTTCATTCTACATATTAAGCCCCCTCAGCTGTCATATGTAACCTCTCCTCCCTGGATCACTGAAATATTTGAGTGGTCAAGACCCTGAAAAAAATGGACTTTTGTCTTATACTTTTCTTTCTCTGGAAAAGTGGATTGCAAATGATTGCATGTTAAGTGTAATTAGTGCATTCTGGTTGCCCTGGAGAGAAGGAAGTGTGCTTAGAAAGAGAAGGGGATATTGCAGCTTCTGACAGAACACCCTAGAGGACTGAGGGGGTTATTGTGTAATAGGAGCTGATGAAAGACAAAGTAAAAAGAAAACGATCTTACCTGGTGTAAACAAGGCCAACTGTTGGTATTCCCAGGGTGATTTGATAACAGTGCAGAAAGAGAGAAAGGGAAAAAACGTAGTTAGTAACCTACATTGAGATTTGGCAAATGTAGAGAGCATATTGGGGACAGCACACCTAAGAGACAGCAGAAGGTTAAAGAATCAGCAATGTCAGGACCATAACTTTGCATTAGAACAAACTGAACTTCTGAAAGTATAGCCGAAGTCAGACCTCCTCTGGCCCTTCCAGTTTATACAATCTGACACTAGGTTGCCAAATGGACAGAAACCACATCACAACTCTTGGTCCCTGTAATCTCACCATCTAGGAGTTCCACAGCCTTAGACATCAGCACAAAAGGCATACACAAAGGCTTAAATACATCTTTCTGGGCCTTTTTGCACCGATTCTGCTCACCAATCCCATGAACTCATGTCCTACGCAAAGATGCAAATTAGAAAGATGCCAACAGTATGATGTTAGAATCTTAAGAATTATAGGGAGGAACACGTGGCTAAAATATTGGGAGAGATTTGGAGAAATGTACATTATGCATCATGCTGTTAATTCTAAAACAGGTACAAAGTATGAGGAACAGAATAGGGTTATTCTAATTTCTCCTTTAAGACACTTTACTTCAATTAAAGTCCTTGTGGCAACTTTAAAAAAGTCAAAACCAAACAAAAACAGGCCACAAGATAAGACTACTTATAAAAAAAACACTGCAATGAACTGCTCTCCAAGTGGTATAAACAATATGCAGATTGTCCACCGGAAGATTGGACCTTCAATCCTGGTGTAAAAAGTCACTCCACTTAGGTGGTCTCATCAAAAAGCTGTGATCACAAGAAAGTTTCATTGTAAGAAAAGTGAGGTAACAAGGACCTCCAGTTGATACCAAATTCTACTTACTTACACCCATACAACCACACAGGTTTAACTGAGACCTGAATTTAATCCATAGTATTTAAAACCCCACACAATTAGCAATGTCAACCATTGATAAACTGTTACATTTAACAAAAAATTGGGGAAAGGGGGTTATTTCCTGTATAATTCCATCTTTCAACTACACCAAAACAGTAACATTTGAGGAAAAAGATACCCTTGCAGCCCACTGAAGTATTGTGGAAAAGCAGGGCAATCTACTTCAATGCTCAAACCCAGACAAGACACATGGGAGGCATAACATTTTCACCGTGTTTGTGGGACATCTGCCCAAATTGGACAGACGGTGGACCTGAAGAGCTAGTGCCACTGCCATGATGGTATGGGGAAAGAAAAATAACTTAACAAAAACGGGCTCTCTACAACATTTCTGCCAGTACTTGCAGTGAAAGAAAGCCTGTGGTGAGGGTGTGATTTGCCTAAAAATTCATAATTTCGACTCTGGAGCCTGCTTCAAGGACAAGATGCAAAGCAGTTCCAGGTATGGGTGGGTTACAAAGGAATTTAAACCCATATACAGTGGGTGTGTGCCAAGCCAGAAGGCATGAATGAGAATAATATTGCTCTGCCAAATTATATTAATCAAGGCTGTGCAATTCAGTTTTTAGCACAACAATCCAGAGGACTACCAAAAGCAAAACTTATGGAGACCAGCACTAGTCTGGAGTAACTACATATTTAACAGAAAAATGGATCTGAGGACAGAACAGTAAATTAGCAAATTTCTGTTTATAGCATTCAATTCCAAATCCATAATCCCATTCACATTTTAAGATTGCAAGGCTGGACTTTTCATCTGACATTTAACCTCGTTATAGCCTCGGCTCCTGGATGATGAGAGTGTGTTTGTCCCAGCCCCATATTCTGGTCTACCGAAGGAAAGTAGTATACTGACCAGAAGAGGTGCCCACAGAGACTGATAACCGCATCCTTGGCAGTGTCTAAACAGATGTTGCATTCAAAAGTGCTGTCCTGATTAGTATTGTCCCCAGCACCGTTACTACTGCTGCTGCCACTGGTCCCTCCGGTACTGGAGTTTTCAGTGGATGTAGACGCCGTGGGCCCTTTACTTGCCATCCTCAGGAATTAATTAGATCCAAGGTCAGTAAAATCCTCCAACTGGAATCCTATGAGACAGAAAAAGAAATTCCACTTGCATTACACTGTTACATTCTTGTCCTATTTGAAACTGAAAGAAGAAAAATACTATCAAGATTACTTGCCCAAAGACCATTTGGATCCCAGATTCCAACATCTCAATTTTATGGTAGCCAAGAAGAGTCTTTTTTAGAAGTTAAGCTGTCTTTACTATCTGTCATATGGCCTAGCTGCTGACATCACCTACACTTTAAAATTCTGGGTGCACTGACTGACTAGCACACTCAACCCCATGGCTGAAAATTAAGACAGGTTTCCCATCTCCATCTTCTTGTAAATGTTACCAAACAGCAGTTACTCTTTGCCAAGTGTATTGTTGATGCATGTACATTTAATCATATGTGCTCTTCCCAAAGTTCAGTACAGGGCACAAATGTCTGAGCACAGCCTGAAAAGGAGTTTAACAGAGGTCCATGTCAGGAGAGCAAGTCACACCTTTCTTCCAGAATTCAGTGAGGTTTACAAGAAAACTCAAGAGGTCTTTTTTATCCCCACCCACACAGACTCAGGTGGAACATACTGGTCATTCAATGCCACTAGGATTTTTTTTACGTCCATTAGTTCAGGTTACCAGGATCCCGGAAAAAGAAGGTGAATGGAAGTGATCTTCATACCAAGGTGGATTGATTTAAATCATCAATTTTAGATGTGTTTCACATTGGTATTTTTCTAAAGACAGATTGATTCTCATTGGTTGGTAAAAATTAAAACATGTTGACTTGCAACTGAATTGCAGCCTTTGTGCTAAATTTGGTACTTCTTTTTGCTAACCATGGGATACAGTGCATCTATACACATTTATTTAAGCAATTATACAGCTTAATTTACATTTATGGAGATTCTTAATTTTTACATTTTTATTATGTTAGAAAATGGTAAATGGGTTTTTTCCTATTTACTAGATAAGTTTTTTGTTTTTTTTTAAACTTGTGATTTGTGTCAAGCTCCTTTTGGAGATTGAGTGGAATTCACTTAAAATGCACAAACAGCATTTTACATTTTGTTTTTAAATAGAACTACCTTAAATGTACTGGATTCACAAGAAAAAAAAGTTGATCAGTAATGTTTTGCATTTTAAACTAGCTGATGTATTAAACAAAGGAAGTATGATCTGTAGTTAGTGAATGGACGTGAGTGTTTCTGGTCACCATGTCATTCAAGATTTTTAAACCAGTCGATCTCATCTTCTCATACCTGATTTTTATTCCTAGATTGGGAGAGGAAGACAAGTTTTCCTGTTTTTTCCTTCCTAACTTTGACTGAACTAGCTGAATACATGAAAATGTAAAAAGTTAGCCTCTTCTGCAGGTGCAGAGAATCTGCTCTCAAAATCTGGTTCAGCACTTCAACAAATTTTGGTTCCAGACGCTTAGCGACAAACTTACAACACTTCAGTAGTCCAACTTTCTTTGAAATTCATCAGCAAACATGTACTGCTTAATATTTTTTGTATTTAATTTAAAATTATTTAAATATATTATAACAAGTTTAGGCCTTAACATAGATTGTAAATTTCAAATTTAACTAATTATGTTTTTTTTAAATAAATATAGAATTAAAATTTAAAAATCCAATATATTTATTTTAAAACATCCTTAGTTTCTTATCCACGCTTCCCTCCTGCTGCTGTCATGGTATGAGTGGAAGGAAGTGAGCAGTAAATATTTCTAGCAATTATGTTGCAGAAGCACCCAGGATATACTGAGGACTGAACATCCCAGTCATTTGTACAGCTCACATGCTCTTGACTCATGTTAACATGTTACCTGTGCAGCACATATCATGTATGTCTGCTCAACAGGATTCTCTCTCTTTTTATTTCTCTGCTAAAACATAACTGCCATAAACCTTAGTATGGGATTTCCAGAACATGCAAATCCAAAAGCACTTAACAGAATGGAGACAGCATGGGCAAAAGACATGTACATCTCAGGGAATAGAGAGATACTTTTACTGTCCAATACAAATACCAAAAGTCTACTTGATTTTTTAATCCAAAAGTCAAGAACAAATCTATACCTGCCGAGTCAGTCACAATTAACCAAGACAGAACAATTTAAATCTTAGTTCATTGCACTTTCCATGAGAAAAATACGGAGCTCAGATAACAAGATGCTGAAAGTCTATAAATCCTAGATACCCATATGAGACAGAGAAACAGATGATTGTACAAAACTTTCACAAGTGCACAGAAATTAAGTATTTGGAAAGGGCAACCAGAACCTTTCATAAACTACTGACTGCAAAACTTACCCCACAAGTACTAAAAAGGTCACCTCGGCTTCCTGAGTAATGCTGAAGCACACATATGGAGCTGTAAAACAAAATTTCAGTCTCTCCAGCTTTTATTGCAAAGAGTTCTTTTCATACAATGTAATTCCGCTGCAAGACTAAAGAAGTGCCAATCCGGAGCCCAATTAAAGTACTGCATTAATGACAGCACAACAGAACAAATGGGGAAGGAGAAGAGATTTATTTCTACAGAGCTTTTTCACTCAGTTACATCATTTTGTATGGGGTCCCAGAAGGACAGCTCAGTGTTCACAACTACTATGCCTTAATGCACACTGCCTCTCAGCACTGCTGACTCCTAGCATTTCACAACATGGCTTCATTTACCCTCATCAGCAAGGCAGTTTGCCGTACATTTTAAAAAAAATGCTTTAGTACAGTACAGGTTGAAATGCTACCAATTCCCAATTTTCACTGTTCTCATGCATCCTTTCTGCCAGAATCTTTAGCAGCATTAGCTTATCTTGCTCAGATAATGAACGTTTAAATGAACCCCAATAACAAAACAATCCAAGACTGAAGCAAGAAATTAATGTTCAAAGTTCCAGGTTTCGCTCATATGGTATTCTGCCTTAAATACTGGTTTAATATTTTAGGAGGAGAGATGGGGGGAAGATTTACCCCTACAGCTTTGGGGATCCATAGCATGAATTTTCAGACCTTTAATTTAATTTTCTTTTTAAAGCAGATTTGGTCATAATGCAAGAGAGAATCCAGATGAACAAAAGGGTGTAATTAGTTCTGTTCCAGCCAATATCTCCCTTCACCTCACTTGAGTTGTCAGGTGACCCAGTTCAGCTTACTTTCACATCTTTTCTCCCACAAAAGTCTTTGTACTTTCTCCAATGCTTACCCATACTCCTGGAAAGACCTTCCTGACACATGGAGTGAAGTGCATCCAATGAAGTGAGCTGTAGCTCACGAAAGCTTATGCTCAAATAAATTGGTTAGTCTTTAAGGTGCCACTAGTGTACCTGCACCTCCTTCAAGTCTCTCTTCAGTACCCTCTTTCAGCTCTAATCCCCCATTAGGAATTCATCAATTAAAAAAAATAAAATATTACAAACATAATTAATAAGCTGTGACAATAAGAAAAGAAGTAACCTCATGAGCATGTACTGTGCAAGACTGTCTCATTCCCACCCACTTCTCTGTTGTAATCTCTCACTGAGGCAAAATGTGTCTTATTTAACCTAGTTTGTAATAAACTTTTTGGAGCAGGGAGGGACAATCTTATTTATTTGTCTGTAAAGCACCATTCACGCTCCTATGGTATTGTACAAACATTATTATTTATACATTTGAAATTAAAGTGAGACAGGATTTGATAGCCAGAGGGTAAGAAGTATATTTGATCATTCCGTAATAACTGGATCACTTATGTTCTAACTAGAACAGACTCATAAGTTTGAGAGTAAATTCCAAGATGATACCAGCTCCAGTCAAGCACTTGAGCTTGTTAAAAGAAATGCTAAGCAGAGAAATAGACTTAAAAAAATCAACTAAAACAGGACAGACCAACCCCTTTTTGTATTTGATTCGGTACTCAGATGAATAAGACACCATAAGCACCTCAGGATCCATTGTTGCTTTTAAGTTAAATTAAACACAAAAGTGTTTATTAAAAGTGGGTGTACAAAGGTACTGTTGGGGACACTGGGCATGGCCACTAGGTAACTCGAGGGGGTGGAAGACCATGAGTGTTGATGAAGCCCTCTTGCACTAGGCCCAAGTGTTCTTGCCCCCCCCCCCCACCTGGAGGCACTCACAGCAGTTATGCGTACTAGGCTCAAGTGTCCTTGGCCCCCCTTGCCTAGAGGCACTGGTAGCAGTTATGCTGAGGATTTGCAACAATATGTTGCAGAGTTAGACTGCCTAAAACTAAACAAGGCCAAACAGGGCAAATATGAAAAAACAATGTTAAATAAAGCAGCTTTATATATGGTTTAACAGATGGTATAAAAAAACAAGGAAACTAGCTGGTAACTGGATTGGCTGGCTATATGAATACTTAGGGCAGCTTGCTATTAAATAATTTTTATATATATTTTTATATATATTATTTAATATATATTAAATATATTAAATAATATATATAAAAATAGCCTGTGTAACTTTTTGCTCTGTGTGCAGGATTTGAAATTCTATTCTCCCTGTACCTTGTTTGCAGTGCAAATAAACTTTTCTGCTTCTCCACCCCATTGTGATTATTGGGTGACGCACACCTGGTAACAAACCCCTGCTGTTGCCTCTGGCGCTGGGAGCCGGCAACAGTACTAATCTAGGTTTGCTAAACCTTTGCCCTTTTTACCAGCTCTTCAAGTCCCACTTCACAAATACCAGGACCATTAAAGAAATTGAAGGCAGGAGAAGGTGCAAGAGTTAGTTATGACCTCATGGCAAGTTTTCAAAGATTTTCCACTTTTCTTCCCTTGTTCTTTGTTATCAAGACATTTCCATGAAAACAAAATATTTGTTTCTTAAGTGTCCATCTGTTCTTGCTGTTTATTCCCCCATTTGAAGTCACCATCCTCTGTGATATTACAACTGGTTGCTGTGGAAATGACTTATATCACAGTGTACTACCACTTGACATGGGGAACAAACAGCAGGAACAGATGAACTGTTAAGAAAAAAGTAACTTGTTTTCATGCAGATGTCCTTAAATAAACAAAAAGGGGGCAGAGGGGAGAGAAGATATATGGGAAGGGATATAACATGCCTCCCTTTTGGTTATCCAGGTTTTTCAGGAGCCAATCTGGTTGAAAGAGCAGATGAATACTTGAGGAGAAGGGGGGCTTTAAGAAGCAGATGGCACTCTGGGGCCTGAAGGTTCCATGACAGTTGAGAGCAACAGATGGTCTGAGAGATTGAGGAGGAAATAATAGCATGGGAGACTGGTGAGGTTTATGTGCTCATCTGTGCGCCTGCAAGAAGCAACTGAGGAGAAGATACTCACAAAATATTTAGGAAATATATTCTAAGGACACAGAGTGGAGCAGAGAATTGGGGGAGTGGTGCACCAGGAAATGCAGGGCTGGAGCATCAGACAGTGAAAGAGACCAAGTGTATGGATCTAAGAGGAATGAGAGATTTGCCAGAGATACAGTGATTTGCCTCTGAAAATTATGAGGAACTTCACAGAAAAAAAGGGATCATGACATTTTAAATTAAAGCATCCAAAAATCTCATTGACAAAGAGCAAAGATAGACAAAAAGAAAAGGAGTACTTGTGGCACCTTAGAGACTAACCAATTTATTTGAGCATGAGCTTTCGTGAGCTACAGCTCACTTCATCAGATGTATACCGTGGAAACTGCAGCAGACTTTATATACACACTGTGTGTATATAAAGTCTGCTGCAGTTTCCACGGTATACATCTGATGAAGTGAGCTGTAGCTCACGAAAGCTCATGCTCAAATAAATTGGTTAGTCTCTAAGGTGCCACAAGTACTCCTTTTCTTTTTGCGAATACAGACTAACACGGCTGTTCCTCTGAAACCTGTCAAAGATAGACAATAATTCAGAGTGCATGATAGAAAGCATCAAAAATAACATCACCTAAGTTATAAATTATATTTGTAGGATATATAAAATGTTTAGAAGTGTTTACTTTTTAATGTTAGTTATTTCATAAATATTAAGAATAACTGCTTTCCAATTGGGTTCTAGGTCACTGACTACAGATTAACATTTTTAATTATTATTTCTCTTTGCTGTATATCTTACATATGAAATTTAAAGGAACACTGTCAGGTTAAAAAACCTGTATAGAAAAGTAAGTTTCTTTGCTCCCTTTACTAATGTCACACTGTTACATTACTAAAGAGATTACTAAAATTTAAAGAATTCTTCAAGTCTAGTTTGCTTCTCATGACAGATTCTGTTTTGTTCAGGTTCTAAATTTCTCTGTGCTTGGACAATGAAAATTTTGGGTTCACTTTCTTCTGATGTACTCACACAATATTACAATGTTTTTGTTGCAAATATGGCGATCCAAATTTAAAAATAATCAGTTTTCATTATTATAATAAAAGTTTCAAGAAAACCTCTCTCTTGACACTAGGCTTAGAAGAATACCCTCACACATAAAACAAACACAAATCTGAAACCTACAATGTGAGACTTCTCTGAACTTTAAGCGTACCGTACTAACATATGGTCACAGGTCACTTTTTCTGCAAGAGCTGACATTTGCTGACAGCCCCATGAAAAACAGTAAGTTTATTTCCTGACATTCTCAGCATGTACATTCCTGCTGAAGTAAAACTGTTAATTATTAAACATATATTTACTTAGTTGCCTCTTTATTCCCTTCCCCCATCTCCTGATTGATTATCTAAAGAGTGAGTTGAAACATAACCTGTCATGCATGTTCTGTTCTCCTTTTGTGGTTTTTATGTTGCTGTGCTCTATATGCCTTTCAGTGTTATGTGAAGTGGTCCCTACATATAGGCTGAACATCAGCTTAAAACACCATCCTGCATATTAATCTACTATCAGGGACCCATGCAGCAATACAGAGACACATTTAATTCAGTGGGACTCTTCACAGACCTGTGCTAGGGGATTAGAATGCAGAATTGAGGCCTATGTTTAAAAAGTAATTTGGAATCCATTGAGATGAAATGTGCTATACAAATAAAAGGTTCTTATTTTTTTATATGAACATATTGTGAACACCAAGCATGTAAAAGACAAAGATAGCGGAAAACAGAACAAAGCTTTCTCCCTTCCATTAAACAGATAAAAGACTCAAACAGAACTTGGAATGAAGCCTATGCACACACTTCTTTTTTAAACCTTGGCAAATCTAAGGGAAAAGAAAACTGATATAATCAGTTAGAAAATTCCAGAAAAATATTCAGATGACATTAGATTATGTAATATGTTTTATAGCATTACATCAGTCATAAATGTACTATGTGGACTAATTATTAGAACTTTATTAGGTTGGCAGGGGAGGTTTTATTTTAAATTAAAAAAATAAAAGACTCGATTGTTTTTATGTGGTTTAAAGTATATAAAGCAATCCCAGATGGCAATTAAAATATATCAGAAGTTACTACTTTTGAAGATAAGAAATAAAACCCAAATATGAATCTATTTATAAATAGCCACATCTTTGAGGGACACTTATGACACATTTTAGGTCCCCGGGGAGAAAAAAAAATCTAAATATAGAGAGCGACAAATAATGTTAAGAGGCTGAAGCACTTTACAAGGGAGTGTAAATTATCCCAACTTTTACAGATGGGTAAAACAAAGAATTGTTTCCCTGCAGACACACAGGAAGCCAGAAGCAAAAAGGAGAACAGAATCCAAGTCTCCTCGCTATTGGACTCCTGCTCCGACCATTAAGCTGTGCCATCTCCCTCAGTTACAAAAGTAAGAATCATGAAGTCCCACTGTTACATATAAACCTATCTGCTATTCTATAATTCACTAAAGAAAAGACAAGAGCGATCTTAGTCTGTTTTGATAGAATCTCAAAACATTTTGGACAAGAAAATCGAAGGATGAAATAAGAAAAGGAGTACTTGTGGCACCTTAGAGACTAACCAATTTATTTGAGCATGAGCTTTCGTGAAGTGAGCTGTGGCTCACGAAAGCTCATGCTCAAATAAATTGGTTAGTCTCTAAGGTGCCACAAGTACTCCTTTTCTTTTTGCGAATACAGACTAACACGGCTGTTCCTCTGAAGGATGAAATGTAAGACAAATAGAGAGAGGAATACAACACAGTCAGTAAAAAGAACGAGGAGTACTTGTGGCACCTTAGAGACTAACAAATTTATTAGGGCATATGCTTTCATGGGCTAAAACCCACTTCATTAGATGCATGCAGTGGAAAATACAGTAGGAAGATATATAGATATAGATATTCAGAGAACATGAAAAAATGGGTGTTGCCATACCAACTCTAACGAGACTCATCAATTAAGGTGGGCTATTAATTATTATTAGCCCACCTTAACTGATGAGTCTCTTTAGAGTTGGTATGGCAACACCCATTTTTTTCATGTTTTGTGTGTGTGTGTATATATGTATATGTGTGTGTATATATATCTTCCCACTGTATTTTCCACTGCATGCATCAGATGAAGTGGGTTTTAGCCCATGAAAACTTATGCCCTAATAAATTTGTTAGTCTCTAAGGTGCCACAAGTACTCCTCATTCTTTTTGCTGATACAGACTAACACAGCTACCACTCTGAAACCTGTCACAACACACTCAGTGCTACAGAAAGAAGTGCAACTGGAACAAGCGACTGTTTACCAAAGAACATTTTACAAAGAGCCACACACAGAGGACGGATGGGGGTAATTATTTCTCTCGTGACTCAAGCCAGATACTAGGGCGCCTTGTGCTAGTTTGGGAGAGTATGCATTAACAAACTGTGATTTCCAAGCATTTTCTTGTTAGACTTATGAGTTACCCAGTTAATGGTCTCAGGTAATAAAAACAGGTTTCAGAGGAACAGCCGTGTTAGTCTGTATTTGCAAAAAGAAAAGGAGTACTTGTGGCACCTTAGAGACTAACCAATTTATTTGAGCATGAGCTTTCGTGAGCTACAGCTCACTTCATCACGAAAGCTCATGCTCAAATAAATTGGTTAGTCTCTAAGGTGCCACAAGTACTCCTTTTCTTTTTAGGTAATAAAAAGTAAATGTAAGTTCAGTGTATCAGTGAGGAGGACCCCCCCACACACACACGAACGGACGGACAAAATAAGAGCGAGAGGCGCCTGTCTGAGGAGCCAGAGGTTTCGGGCTCTCCTTTCAGCTCCCGACCACCTACTGCTGACTTGACAGGATGCCCAACACACCCACCCGATAGCCCCGCCCCACAGACCCCCTCCTCAGCCCGCTTCCCGCCTCAGGCCCGCCCGCAGCCCCAGGCAGGGCCTCGAAGCCGCCCCCCGGCAGTCTCAGGCCCGCCCCCCTGGTGCTTACCTGAGTAGCGGGTGCCGCGACCCCCACGGCAACTACAACAGCCCCAAGTCTCAGACTCCCAGCTGGCTCCAATCCGCGCTCCAGCTTCTCCTCCCTGGGCCGCCGCTGTCACCTGATCCCCCGGAAACCCAGCCCCGCCTGCATTGTCCGCGACCAGCGTCTCGGCCTGCGCACGGGGCCGCAGCATCGGGTTCCGCCTGCCAGGGAGGGGGGGCGGCAAATGATCTGCGCCCCAAGGGACGGGGCACGTAGATCCCACGCCCCGGGGGGAGCGGGGCGAAAGGAGTGCAGCTTCCACATGGGGAGCGGGGAATGGAGGTTGGTTCCACACACACTGGTTCCTAGGGCAGTGGAGCGGGGTTAACTTGGGGTTAAACACCAAACAATGGTATTGTTTCGACTAAACTAGAGAGACCAGACCAGCGCAGCACGCTTCAGAGCCTGGATTCCACACACACGGGCCTCGCGGCGGTGGGAGAGGAGTGCAGCTTCTGCATGGGTCTACATACAGAGAGAGAGGAGATGGTTTAAGCCATAGCGGTAGTGTCCGTCCAACCCCCCCACCTCCGGCCTTATTGTTTTTAAACAGACCATGAGCTAACCTATGGCTTCAGACTGGGAAAGCAGAAGCCCTAAGAGCCAAGAAGTCAACACCAGTAGCAGATGTCTACCGCAAGATCCACAGCAATGCTACAAACAAGCAGCCATGCTGGAATTTCCACTTGTATGCAAGTGTATCAACCAACACATAGTTAAGGTGAAGATGTGTGTAGTATCTAAAATGGGGAGCCATACAGGAAACCAATTTTGATCCTGCCCTCTGGCATGGGGCAACACATTATGAAATTAATTCACCTACCTACACTATATTCGCAAAAAGAAAAGGAATACTTGTGGCACCTTAGAGACTAACAAATTTATTTGAGTATCAGCTTTCGTGAGCTACAGCTCACTTCACGAAAGCTGATGCTCAAATAAATTTGTTAGTCTCTAAGGTGCCACAAGTACTCCTTTTCTTTCTACCTACACTAGTAGATTTGCTGTCTTTAGAGATCGGTCAGAGGAGGCAAACTCATTCATCACAGTTTTATGACACTTAAAGCAGCATGTCAAGGTAACATAATGGTTTGACACAACAGGACAGGCCTAACAAAGAAAATAACAGAACGCCACTAGCTGTCACCTTCAGCCCCCAACTAAAACCCCTCCAACGCATTATCAAGGATCTACAACCTATCCTGAAGGATGACCCAACACTCTCACAAATCTTGGGAGACAGGCCAGTCCTTGCCTACAGGCAGCCCCCCAACCTGAAGCGAATACTCACCAGCAATCACATACCACACAACAGAACCACTAACCCAGGAACCTTTCCTTGCAACTAAGCGCGTTGCCAACTGTGCCCACATATCTATTCAGGGGACACCATCACAGGGCCTAATAACATCAGCCACACTATCAGAGGCTCGTTCACCTGCACATCTACCAATGTGATATATGCCATCATGTGCCAGCAATGCCCCTCTGCCATGTACATTGGTCAAACTGGACAGTCTCTACGTAAAAGAATAAATGGACACAAATCAGATGTCAAGAATTATAACATTCATAAACCAGTTGGAGAACACTTCAATCTCTCTGGTCATGCGATTACAGACATGAAAGTTGCGATATTACAACAGAAAAACTTCAAAACCAGACTCCAGCGAGAGATTGTTGAATTGGAATTCATTTGCAAATTGGATACAATTAACTTAGGCTTGAATAGAGACTGGGAGTGGCTAAGTCATTATGCAAGGTAACCTAACTCCCCCCTCCTCCCCTTCCTCAGACGTTCTTGTTAAACCCTGGATTTGTGCTGGAAATGGCCCACCTTGACTATCATACACATCGTAAGGAGAGTGATCACTTTAGATAAGCTATTACCAATAGCTTATCTAAAGTGAGGTAATAAGGTGAGGTAATAAGTGAGGTAATAAGGTGCCACAAGTACTCCTTTTCTTTTTACCAACAGGAGAGTGGGTTTGTTTGGGGTGGGGAGAAAACCTGGATTTGTGCTGGAAATGTAAGTTTCAACACTCTGATGCCATATCAAACAATTAAGATCTTACATGGGCCACAAAGGTACTTTTGTGATTCTGAGATAGCCCTGTTAAAGCTGGGATGATCCCAGAAAACTTGGACCAAGCAGCAACAATCACCATATAACTACTGGTTTCAGAGTAACAGCCGTGTTAGTCTGTATTCGCAAAAAGAAAAGGAGTACTTGTGGCACCTTAGAGACTAACCAATTTATTTGAGCATAAGCTTTCGTGAGCTACAGCTCACTTCATCGGATGCATACCGTGGAAACTGCAGCAGACTTTATATATACACAGAGAATATGAAACAATACCTCCTCCCACCCCACTGTCCTGCTGGTAATAGCTTATCTAAAGTGATCATCAGGTTGGGCCATTTCCAGCACAAATCCAGGTTTTCTCACCCTCCACTCCCCCACACAAATTCACTCTCCCTGCTGGTGATAGCCCATCTAAAGTGACAACTCTTTACACAATGTGCATGATAATCAAGTTGGGCCATTTCCTGCACAAATCCAGGTTCTCTCACCCCCCTCCCAAAAACCACACACACAAACTCACTATCCTGCTGGTAATAGCTCATCCAAAGTGACCATTCTCCCTACAATGTGCATGATAATCAAGGTGGGCCATTTCCAGCACAAATCCAGGTTTTCTCACATCCCTCCCATACACACACAAACTCACTCTCCTGCTGGTAATAGCTCAACCAAACTGACCACTCTCCAAGTTTAAATCCAAGTTAAACCAGAACATCGGGGAGGGGAACAAGAGGAAATAGGCTACCTTGCATAATGACTTAGCCACTCCCAGTCTCTATTTAAGCCTATTGGATACTATTAATTTAGGCTTAAATAGAGACTGGGAGTGGCTAAGCGGGGGAGTGGAGGGTGAGAAAACCTGGATTTGTGCTGAAAATGGCCCAATGCACAAAGGCCGTTAAAAATAAATTAGATGTTAATTTATCAAAAGAATGGGATAGAAGACAATATTACAAATATTGTAATGCCATATAAATCCATAGTACCTCCTCATCTGAAATGCTATTCACTTGTAGACATAATTTCCTCCTTTAAAAGATAACTAATAGAAGAGATCCAAAGATAGGCAACAAAGATGATCAGTGTGGAAACACTTCCATACTAGAAGAAGCTGAAAAAGTTAAGCTTGTTTAGAGAGAAGGTGAATAAGAAAAATGTTATTCAATGTATTGTTCATAGAAAGTGAACAGGGACGTAACAAGGTCGTCTGCCCCTTAAGGGCCTAGAGCCAGCCCTCTTTGGTTATCAGATCTTGCTGGAAAAGTGTCAGGTGAATGGTGACTTCTAAAGGGCTAAAGCTCAGTTGAAGAAGAGCTGCTGTGACTCCTGTGGCAGGCCCTAGACCAGAGGCGGAGCAGTTTCTAGACCCCTACAGACTGCTTTGGGCAGGAAAATTGCTTTGTTTTGGTGTTATTTTGTGATTTTTTGTTGTTGTTTGTTTGAAGAATAAACTACGCCCTGAAGGAAGGGCCTGAGCTGAGAAAACTCTGGGCCTTGAGTTGGTCCTTCTTGGGCTGAGAAGACAGGTCAGCATCCTATCTGTGGTGGAGAATGTGGGCAGGTGATCAGCCTTTGGAACCGAGGCAAAATTGAGGCAGCAGAAGAGAAAGTGCAAGAGAAAACAAAAGCAGCTACAGAAAAGACAAAGTCAGAAGAGACAGCTAAAGGGTTTTTCTGGTGGACCCTCCCCTTCCTTGGGATTTTTAGTACGGAGGAAAAAGATGGAAGATGTCCCTTTACTGGCAGAACAGCAGCAACAGACCCAGGCACTCCCTGCACTGAGTCACTCAAAGCAGGAGGATGTGCACCTTGTCTCAATAGTGACAGGATACCCAACACCAGCAACTGGAGACAGTCCTGCAATACCTGGAGAAATGGGCTCCAGGAAGTTTTTCCAGACCTGGAGAAGATAGCTCAGGTAGGCCTGGCCCTGGGTTGGTGAAGCTAGAGCTAGAAAATGATCCCAAGGCCTCCTTCCACACCTCTGAGCAAGTGATCAGTGGTGTTGGCAGGGAGGAATCAAGTTGGGAAGCTAGTGTGGCACCATCAGTACTGGTAGCCTCAAGAGATCAATAATTTTGAGGTCTGGGTTTTTTTGTAACTATATGGTGGGGTTTTTTTTGGCTGGTCTTCTGATTTTGAACTCCCCTGCTAATCCCCAGTTGGTGGGACAATTAGTGTTGCCCACTCTCCTAAATCTATTGGATAAGGTGATTTTGGCCTCCATGCAGGATCTCTCACCCCCACATCTGCCCATCCTCTGCCAAGCAATTAATTCTACTCCCAACCTCCAAATCAGTCCTGTCCCCCCATCAATTCTGCCCCCACAATCAGTTCAGTGCCCTGCACCTCTGTTCCTCCTGGGGTGCTTCACCCGCTCCCAAACCTGTGGGGCTGCATTGCTGATAGGAGGGAGCAGAGCAGCTGGGCATTTGCAATTCCCTTCTCTCCTCCTATGAGAACCGCTCTGAGGGAGCTTTTCCTACAGCAGCTCTGACTGGTTGTTGGGCTCCAGGAGGCAGGCAGGTGGGTCAGGCACAGGCAGACAGTCAGAGGGATTTTTCCCTCAGGCAGAGCTCAAATTCACCTGAGGGCTGGAATTCCTCCTGTTATGGCCAGATGGTCTCCAGCTAGGGTGACCAGATAGCAAGGGTGAAAAATTAGGATGGGGGGTGGGAGGGTAATTGGCACCTATATAAGACAAAGCCCCAAATATCAGGACTGTCCCTATAAAATCGGGACATCTGGTCACCCTATCTCCAGCCCAGGCAAAATCCTGTTCCTTGTGGAAAACATGTGAGAATTGGCAATATTGCACCATTCCTAATGGGAGAGGCCAGGCAGCATCTGGAACCTGGAGTCATGAGCAGCTTGGCTCCTATCCTGAGGCAAATGCTGCCATTTTAAATACCCTGGGACTGATTCTGGTGGCCTACTGTCACCAATATCAGCTCAAATCATTTCCAGCTGTTGCAGGAGTAGCTGTGTCCAGAGATGAGGTTGTGTCCTGCAAGGGTATAGATGGTAGAACTTGTGGTGGGGCTGGACAATGTTCAGGTGTGCGTAGGGAGAGAGGCGCAAAACAGGATGGTCTGCTCCTTTCAGGGCCAGGGGCCAGGGGGGACACCCCCCCCCCCAGGGACATCAAAAAAGGCAACAAGGCTGGTAGTGAGATGTTGAACATTTCCATTACAATCTAAAGCAAAGAAAATCTCATCCCTGCAGTCCCTGCACACCTTTGCCTTTCAAGGTCAAGGATTCTCTGTCAACTTCTCAAAACACATACACAAATACATAGGCTTGTCATTGATACATTTTTCACTCTTACAGTAAATGTAAGCAGCTAATGATTTTTATTTTTATTTTTTACTTTGAATAAGGGGTTGCCAACCTGCAAGGTTGAGAAACACTGTCATAAATCTTCATATGGTCCCCTTCAATTAAACGATCATTCAGAACAGATTTTAAATGGATTAGATGAAACAGGACCCCTGCAGAGGGAGATACAAGCATGCCAACCCCACCCCACCCAAACCAGCCCCACTGAGGAAGTGCTCTCCACTCCTTCACCCCTTCCACTTGAGGGAGAGGCGAGGTCATGGAGTCTCCCCGCCGGAGCAGGAACTTGCAAACGCATGGGATCAGCAGAGGGCTCTCGGTCCCCGTCACTGTGGCCTGGACTACAAGTCCCAGGATGCTCTGGGGTTTCCAAGATGGCGGCGCTCAGGGGTGGCTGTGGCGCGAATGTTTCGGACTCGGAGAGCAGCAGCGCGGAGGACTTGGAGCGGTTTCGCGAGGCCGCCTGGGACCCGGCTGGGTGGCGGGCGGCGGTGGTTCCGCCGGAGCCCGGCAGCGGTAGGGCGGCTGGGGGTGACGCTGGGGTCCTGTGTTTTGGTGGCGACAGGTCCGACCGAGAGCAGGCGCTTCCCCTCCTATGGGTGGGGGCAGCACCCAGGGAAGCGGGGACTGGACTCCCCTGATCCGGTGGAGTGCCCTAGGCTGTCACACCCCAATTCCGTTCCTGCCTCTCTGGTCCCTGGGTAGTAGCCGAGCCTGTGGCTGGCCCACATCTCAGTAAGAGCAGCCAGACCCCAAAGCAGGCGAGGTGGCTAGCTCTGGATTTTGGGTGCTGGAGGGCCTTAAGGGACAGTAGGTGGGTGCAAGCCCCTGCCCCCCACACTGTGGCCTCTCAAAGGCAGTTTTGCTCCTCCATTACTAACTGAGCAGCTTTATGTGTAATTATGATTGTGTCTAGAGTACAGTTGGTGTAGGAACTAAACTAATGGTGAACTCAGACCTGACTCAAGCAGGGATAGATTATGTTAAAAAATTAAAAAGTGGCATATTAAATCTCATGCTAACCTGCACTCTCTGTAAGAAAACACTTCTTAAAAACGGTCTTTAAAAGAAGTCTGAAATAATGAATCTCAAAAAGAAAGAATTGGGAGGACTGAGGATTCTCTAGCATCATGAATCATGTCTGGTGTCTTGTCTACCTTTCTTCACTGTACCTGACCTTGGTATAAGTCACACAGTTGAGTTATGGATCATACTTTGAATTACATCTGAGGAATTAATATACAGAAGAAAAATCGTTTTGCTATGCTGGCTCCTTACTCCCCATGCTGTCCTACCACTGTTTTTCTGGATAAGTGCAAAGAGTGTCTTGCATGCTGTCCAAGTCTGCTTGCTTGAATGCTGAGAGAGTAGAAAATCTGGAAATCTTCTAAGATCCTGTCTAAACTTTGATAGTTACTGCTTTGTAGACAGGGTTTTAATACAGTATTCCCTTGTTATGGTTAAAATATAGTTCAGTTCTGGAGTGTAGACCGCATCCATTGATGTTCCTGACCATACTAAAGCTTTAATCGTTTAGGACAGTAACATGATTTGGGAATATGCATCTTGGCTCCCTCTCTGCTGCAGAGTGACTCTTGCAATAGTTCTCTAGCATTGCAGATGAACCCACCCACCAAAAAAAAGTCATTTGTTACAATTTGGATGGGACCCTCAACAGCCCTGTTTTAAAAAAAAAAAAACAAAAAAACCTTGCCTCATATTAAACGCTGGACAATGCTTTGTCTCTGCTGTTTAATCAGACAGAAGGTTTAAAATGTAGGTGTTACCTAATGTTCTTGTTTCTGTGAGAGAACCATATACTTTCTTTATACTCTCAGCAGAGGTTTTGACATGTTGTGACTGAAGACTTTCTTTCGATTTTTCTTAGAAAATGAGCCTGTACAATGTAAAAAATCAAAGGCCCAGTAATACAGAGGTTGCTGAAAGAAAAAAATCATCTTTATATAAATTAAATCAGTTGGCTCCACTTAAACTAGACATAGTATCCAGCTACTCAATCCAGACTGAATTTCTGGGTAACTTAATCAGTAGCTAACTAGCCAGATAGCTTTAGACTTACTCTATCTTGTGTCTTCACCCTGCCAGTGACCTTCATCTGTACCTCACCCTACTTCTAGGAAGCCCATCTAAAAATGCTAATCAGATTTGGCAGCCTTTCTGTCAAGCCCCAGAATTCAAACTTCAAAGTTTGGCTCTCCATGGGGCTCTGTGTCATAGAGTATGTGATATATGGTACTATCAATGGAGGACTTGGCTTGCCTTCCATTTAGGATCATAATAGAAAAGATATATTAGATTCTTGCCATAGCTGGATACTTCCCTCCAGTAGATGTTGGGTTCAGTATTAAACTCGTGTTGCATTATTTTAGCAAGTGGAGTTAGTCACTTGACATGTAGTTTGCTTGAAAAATGTTTCAAATCATATCCGTATCCTCCTTTGAATGCGACCACTATTCTATCTTCCAAAAATTACTTTTACGCTGTAAAATCATCTGCAGTGGAATTAGGATTAAAGATGTTTTAGTCTTGGAGATTTCTAATTTGCCTTTGCTTTGTTTTATCAGGTGGCTTTGGGAAGGACAAGTTATTATCAGTTCAGCCCAGTCTCAGGTATTTTTTCTGGATTTCAGAGTGCTGTTTGCGTGAAGAAAAATGAAACCGTGATTATAGGCAGAACTTGTGCTGCCTATACAGTAGTTAAGGTTACCTGACCCTTTCCATTATAAGACATTGTCTTTTGTCCACAACTGAATACTAAGTGACCAAATATTTCCCCTGATTAATGGGGGAAGTAATCCCTGGTTTAGAAGCCTTGTGGTGGAGTCCACGTTCTCCTGTCTTCATTCTCAATATTTTTCTTTGATAGGCTTGGAGACTATGCTTACAATCTGGCAACTTTTAATAAAGTCCTCCCTTCAGGGGCAGGTTTGGAGTGAGCAGCAGCACATTGCTGATATACCCCCAACTCTGTTCTTCAGGGACAAAGGAATGAGAGGAGCATTCAAGCTCCAATCCTTGGCCTGTGCTGCTGAGACTCTCAGCAAAAGGTCAGTTAATACCAGTTATGTTGTTGATGCTTAGGGAATGTGGACATCTGTCTTTTGGGAACCATACTGAGACCACCCAAGCTAGCTTCACACATCCTAGTGAACAGTCTTCCGATGGTAGTGGCTTTTGGCCACTATCAGTCTGAGCTGGATTTGAATCGCTCACTTAGTGGTCTAAGGTGCTCTATCCCATTGCCAGTCCCCAGTCTTCAGTTTTAGGTGAAAGCAGCAGATGGTTACTGGGTCTGAGGGAGATCACACATTGTTTTTATTTCAAACAGACAGAAGGTGAATGACCATGACAGAGATGGCAACGAATTACAGACCACACCAGAGTTCAGAGCACATGTTGCAAAGAAACTGGGAGCAATATTAGACAGGTAACCAGTACCAAAGCACAGCGTTAAGAGATTAAATCAGCCTTAGTCAGAACCTTCCCTTGCAAGAGCAGTGTCAATACCCTTGAGTGGTAGAAGTGTGAATAACTGAAGAGTTAAATACATCTTTTTTTCATGGGAAACATCTTGTATTTTGAGGAAAGATTGTTTCTTTTCTTGTTTCTTACATCCCTGTGCATACTGCTGGCTTGTGACTGAGCTTCTAATGCTCGTGAACTGACCCTTGTCCTATTCACCCATTGGTAATGTAGTAGACCTGGTGTGTGCTACAGAGCCTTTCTTGTTAGCTTCAGTGCTCAGTGTTCTGTGTTGGGTAAGGGAATAGATAGGATTGAGATTCACCAGAGCCACCTCCATTTATGACCAGGCTTTGAATCTGTTCAGGAAATTATCTAGTCCACGTGTGTGATCTTTTTTTCAACTTATCCATACAACAAACAAATTCAGCCTAACGCAGAGCTGTGCTGGCATCATGGTAGGTGTTCAAAGACTTCGCCTAATTGCAGATTACTGCTGCCTTTCTTTAATGTGGAAGTATGGCCCATGGGAACTAATGGGCTTCAGATACAATGTGGGTTGGCTGCTTGGAATGTTGCATGTCGATAGTTTCTGTGTGCCACACTTCTGAATGAAATGGCTGTGCTCTGTGGAGTTAGCTATGAAAGTAAAAATATTGAAATTAACTGAGTGAAGGTTACTTAACTGCTCACTTTAATCTTGTTTAACATTTCCAACTTCTTAAACTCAGCCTGGCTACATAAAATTGAATATTTGTTTCCTTTCCTAAAATCAGACTGTGGTCTTCCTTATAGCTACATCACTGTCTTGGAGGATTCATCAGGTCCTGCACGGAATTCCACGCAAACAGCTGACTCTGAAGACGATGGTGAGTTCCAAGTACAATCACTGTTGTCAGCACTCATCTAATAGCTCACCACTGGCACAAATGTAATGAATTCTATCTGGTATTAGCTCATACAGTGCTCTAGATTAAAGAAAGAGTGCGGTAGAAGAACTTCCTGTTAATATCAGCAGGGGTTGTTACCTTCATGTAATAGTGCAGAAAGCTTAACTAATACCTTCTAGTTCTTCAGGCCAACGTAAATTCCATGTGAGGATTGACACCACTGTTGCCTCATAGAGGGATTGCTGCTGCTGACTGTTTTATATCTTGGCTAAAATCGTTTGCTAACCTATTTATTTCCCCCTGTTCCTTTTTGTATTTCTTAGGTTTTCGCTTATTCTCTTCATCTGTTCCAGGAGATAGTGGGAAATCTAAACCTCCGCTCTTAGCCAGGAGGCGACGACCTTCTAGTTCTAGGTGAGATGTTAGTCTGCTACTTTGTTCCTAAAAATATTCCATGCTGTTTCAGAGATTCCTTTTACATTTGACTTTGGAAAAAGATTTTTCCTAGTGCAGGGAAACTAGGAATTTTAACTAGAGGTTGCATTCATTTTTCCAATGCACATAATGCATTTAAAGGGCAGCTTGGAGTACAGACTGGTTAAGTGGTCACTGGAATATGTTTTTGAGTCACAAATCCATTACATTTATCACGATTATGCTAATCTCAGAGTCTGTGTTTTGGGTGAATTCAGAATGAAAGTGTAACATACTTACCTCCCACTTTGCTTGCAACCCTTCCAGTGAGCTGGACAGTGACCAGGAATGGCAGAAATACCAAGAGGCTGCTGTGTCAGCAGCAGATATCTTGAAGCAAAGTGCTTTTTCTGTGATGCCTCCGGATTCCAGCCAGGCTCACAAACAGGAGTGCAAAGAGGACGACCAAAAGAAGAAAAAGAAAAGAAAGAAGAAAGCTAGAGGAGAGCATAATAGTGAACAGAAGACAGCAGGATGTTGCCAGATCAGCAACGAGACTCTGTGCTCCGTTGATGGAGAGTGTAAGAGGCAAGAAGGCAGATGTACAGAGGACACAACATTGCCCAGAGTAGTGAAGAAGAAGAAGAAGAAAAAGATTACCAGAAAAGAAGCGAATGATGATTCCGCTCTATGAACCACATATGGTCAGGATGGAAGAAGGATGGTGAAAAGTTAACAAAGGTAGTTCCTGCACGTTGTCCTCTGCTGGAAATGTGCAGAAACAATTGGCAAAGCTTCTGTTTTAAGGGAGTCAAAGGAGTAAGAGTTTAAGTGACTGTCCTTGTTGGGGGCATCCCTTGGGGAACTCCCCTTTTCCATTCCATCACAAAACAATTACTTGCATTGCTGGTTATGCAGACCTTGCACTGAAGGATTTTGTATTCTGCACAGACTTGGGCGATACAGGGACATACTGAGAGTCACCTCCGCCCTGGTCTGATCCTTCTGTGTATCAAGCCCAAATCCTGTGTCCCAGAGCTAGTATACATGTGTGATAAACTGATTTTGGTGGAGATGGTGATAGAGAATCAGTTCCTATTTCACCTCTCCCACCACCTGGTGTCAGAACCATGGGAGAAACGGCTCCAGGCTGTGAGAGACTGACTTATCCACAAATATCCTGGCAAATCTTGGGGACCCACCTACCTCTCCTATAATCACCAGAAGTACATTACCGAAACCTGCCATGTTACTAATTCCCATGGAATATACACCTCTCCGGGGGTCCTGTGCAGAACTATGAAAAGATTGTGCAATGGTGTCACTTCATCGTTATAGGCAGGTGTTTCTTTCAAAACTGACTCCCTCAGTGCTTTATTTTCACGGTATTACATCTGCCAGTGTGCAGTAGAATTCAATAACAATAAATGCCTCATAGTCTCATTTAATATAATGTCTTATGCACAACTGCCATCTTCTTCCATTAGGATGGGCACAGCTAACAGAGGTATTGCACATCATATGTGCCTTTAGTTGCACAATTGTCTGTAGCTATTTGATGATGCTGTAGAACTGCCAGAAATAGGTGTCTTTGAGCCCAGCATGGCAGTAACTGCATTTAAGTCCTTATTTCATCAACCAGGTCTATGTTGTCTCTCTGAGATGCAGCAGCAGTTTTTGGCAGCTTTCAGTACTGTTTTTATTTTCCTAATATTGGCCTGCAGCTCTGAGATTTCAGGGAAAGACCTAATATTTGGATGGGTGGAGGAACTTGAGATGCTAAAGCGAGAAAATATTGCTCCTTGTAGGGTCCTGGGAGTCACCTACATTTTGTGCAAGAACCCCAATATTTTTCACATAAGGAAATGCCCTGCAGGCATCTAAACTGCAAAAGTATTTTGAAAATCAGCCTGTGAATTAACCTAATACACCAACAGAAATCCCATGCCTTATGGCCATCATTACAATTATAAGTAATTTTAACTTCTGAAAATCATGTGACTTTTAAAACTTTTTCTGGATTCCTCATAAATTTGACTTCACTTATACAACAGTCTCAAATGGTTTTCTTTCAGTTTACTGAAAGTTAAATATATTTACAAGATAACACAGAGTGGAGAGGGGCATCAGTCCTAGAGACAAATTCCATTGAGATTTTTGGTTACTGAAATTAGGCTCTAATAGTTCATAATATCAGAGTCCAGGGAAAAAGTCTTCTGAATACTGGCACCAAATTACATCTATATGTTTTAAGTCATAAGACATGGTGGCTATAGGGACACTGTCAACTTATTTGTATGGTTTCTTTTATTCTCCATTGTTTCTTACCCTTTTAGAGGCTTGATCATATTTTTCCCTCATTGGGTTTTGTCCCCTTTACAGTGTAAATTGATAGCTTCAGCTCCATTAGAACCCCAGAAAGAAGTTTATGATGGCTTCTCCTATGTTTGTTTGCAGCTCTTCAGTGATATGAAAGTACAAGCAACAAGGAAGAAGAGGAATTACTAGAAGCATTTATAACTAGGGACTCAGGACCCAAAGTGTTCAATTTTACAAATAGATCCATGGAAATCTGAGGGGTTATTCACAGAAGTGAGGGCTGTAGCATCAGCACACAGTGAAGGGCTAAGAATTAAGGATGTGGTTACACTATATTCATACTAAAACAATCCACCTATATGGAGATCTTTACAGAGAAGGTCTGATACGTGTGAGAGAGACCAATACACACAATCCCTGTTAGAAGGGGCAATGGTGTAACATGAGGGACAGGGCTTAAAGAGCCTTGTTTCTGAACCATTATTTTCAGATGTATTCTGTTGAGCCACTTCTTTCTCCCTCCCCATCCCAAATGCTGACCACACCGGCTCCGCTGATCACCCTGTGAGGGGCGTGAGAGACCAAGAATCAAGCCTGCTGATGTGGAGAAATAAACATTCCTTTCTCCTCAGCTTGAATTTCTGAATTTAAAACAAAGTAGAACTATTGACAATACTCAGGCCTCTTCCACTAGGCCAGGGCTGTTTTAGGGTAGGTCATATTTCTGAACCTAAATAAATTGACAGCGTCCCTTTTAAGTTAAAGAAACGGCAAGTTTTTAGTTAGTGGCTCTGTAATGAGAGGATAGTTCTTATGTGATCCCTGGCTCTGTTTCTCAGGGTCTTTTTAGCTGCAAGGCCAGTATTTGGGCTCTTGTACTGTCTGCCCCTAGAAAAGTTTCTCTCTCATTCAGTTTCCATCAGTCTGTTTGCAGCAGTGGTGGGTGTTTAAGCGGTGCTCACCTGCCGTTAGCTGCTCAGCTCTACTGACTTGCTGTGGAATTGGCAGGTTTACATATATGCAGCCCAGCTAAGGTTAAGAAGAATGAAAATTCCAGCTATCCCTTTGCAATTTTGCCATAGACCATTCAGACCCTTATCCTGGTGGAAGTCCTCAATTTCTGGTCTCTATGCTGGCCACTGTTCCCTTTGGCAGTGGAAGCTAGTGGTGTCAGCCCTGTCCTCCTCTGTCATCCGCTCTGGATGTGTGCTCATAGCTTTGTTCTCAAGAAAAACCCCCTCCTGTGTTGTGTTTGGATGAGGGTGAGGACTTTACGCAAGGCAGTGGAGAGGGGCTGGAGGCCTCCGGACCTCCCTGTGGAAGGCAGCAGTGACAGTGAATCACAAACACAGATGGAGGTGCTCCTGATGGCTCAGTCATTGCAGTCGCCTGTGAACTGGTCACCATGGTTACTGAGTGGAGGATGCCATCTGTGTGGGGATGAAGGTCTCAATAACGCTGTGAGTAGATGGCAGCAAGTGGCTGTGGCTGTTGGTGGAGTCAGAGCTGTGGTAGAGCACCAGGCTGCTAGAGGAGACTGTTAAAAACATGCAGTTTTAGCATGGTAGTTTCCTTCATCTGTTCCTTCTCTAATTCCCCTCTCCCTTCCCTCTTTCTACATGGCATCTCAGGATTCTTCATCTCAGACACTACGGTCTGATATCTTCCTGTCATCACTGAAGAGTTAGGGCTTGTCTACACAAACACTGAGTTTACAGCAAACTGGGGTGTAAATCTACCCCACACCAGCTTGCCACACACTAAGTGTCTGTGTGGACCCTGCTGCAGTGTACTAAAAGTTCCATAGTGCACCTTGATCTATGCCTCTTTGAAACAGGCGTAGATTAAAGCACACTGTGGAACTTCCAGTGTGCAGCAACAGGGTGCATAGCAGGGTAGATTTACGCTCCAGTTTGGTGCACACTCGGTGGTTTTATAGACAAGCCCTCACTCCTTTATCCCATTCCTATTTCATATGCAAAAACTTGCGTGCCGAGATCCAAAGCTGTTCTCAAAGTATCATGGGGATCAACCCATGTGGAATTAAAATGACTTGCTAATGTCCTCTCAGAGTTGGTAGGCTTTACCCTATATCCTATCCCCGAAGGAATCTCTGCCTCCCCAGCCCTGAATGCCTTCTGCAGGTTTGACTGTGTAGGGACACTATTCCTGCCTGTGTTCTTCAATAGGCCCCATATCCACACCCAGACCTCACTTTGGATATGCTGAAAAGTCCTTGCTATGGACTGTGCTTTAGACCATCCTTTCATGATGTCATTTTCTGTATCCCCCAGGACCTGGTTGGAGTTGTGTCGCAGAATAGGAAGTCCTGGATGCTATTTCATGTCCTACCATTGGGGTATTGGTGGATGGAGGGACAGTATAAAATGATAGTTTATTGATCTTACCAGCTGGGCTTGGGGTGAGGCGATGGCCTGGCTGAAGGTGCTGAATGGTTGTGTCTTGGTTCTGTAAATGTATTGTTGGTGTCTGTGACACTGACGTGTGGATCCCGGACTCCGTATGGGTCTCTGATTCAGATGTAAACACCTGAGAAAATTAATGTTTCCTAAGCTTTGGAACAGTGCCTGGGTCAGATCTGTCTCCTATGAGCCTTCCAATAGGCACTTACATGGGCAAGCTGGATTGGAAACAGCAAGCGGGTCCTGTTTCCAAGGAGACTCATTGCTGCTTGGCAATGCAGAAAGGAAGCTTGGGTTAATGTTCCCAGTGTTCCAGCTGGTATTGGGGTGAGGAAGATTGTCCTGCTGGAGTGGCACGGACAGGGGGCCAGATATGCTGTACTGGCATAGGCAATATGCTACGTGATACACAGTGCAGTTTTAAGTAGGGGAATGAAGGCATATGATAAACACTATTCCCTGCTTTGTTACCTGTTTGGTTGGTGTCAGGTTAGTCAGGGCACTGAGATTTGCTGTATCAGTTATCACCATGGTCTGGGGTAAAAGGCCAGTGTGTCCATATTGGGCCACTTCAGACTTGTGGCTGTAGAGAGCTAGAAATGAAAGAAAACAAGATTGTGTGGATGCTGGAGCTCTGAGAGTTGTAACCAGGAACAGTTAAATGGGAGATCAACTTAGCCAAAGTGACACCAACATGAATCTGCTGTCAGTCAGTCCTGAATCTCAGACACAACCAGTGGGACATGGATCCAGGAGAGGAATCACCTACCCTCTTCTGTTGTTCTTCTGATAATAAACAGAGTGCTGCAAGCCCAGAGGCCATCAATAACCTCCCAAGCAAAAGGGACTGTGGAGTTTGGGAAATCCAGTTTGAACCCTTACCATGGGGGCTCTGTATCTGGGCCATGGTGGCCATGAAGGGGCTCTGATTGATGTGGCTCTGGACCTGCTGCATGATGGGCTGCTGGTAAGATGGGTGGAGCTGCTGGGAGAACTGGACAGGCTGAAGGGTAGTAAGGCTGCTTCCCATGCTGTTTATCACAGGAACACTCTGAGCTTGGGTGGAGGCTAGGCCTGAGAAATAAAGACATGCATATTCAGTTCCTTGTTTCATCTCATCTCATACTGGGAGTGCATGACTGTTCCTTCTGCTAAAGTGAGGTCTGCAGAAATTCTGGAGTGTTCTCCGTAGCTGTGCCTAATCTACAATAGTAGTATGAGCTAGGACTCTTTGGGGCAAGGGGAGCTGCTTTACAGCTGTGCCTTGTCGAGTTGTGAATGAACTTAGTGTCTCAGAAAGTCAAGGTCTATCAACAGTAGTCTGAGCAACCTATCGTGCAGAAAAGCCCCTTGCAAGCAGCTCTTACCACCACTGCTTGTGCCTGAGCTGAGGCATCCTGTTCAGCCACAGATCACGCAATGCAGTTCTGTTCAAATCTGCTGTTATCCTTCACTGGAGAGACCTTCTTTAAAAGTGAGAGTGAAGTTTAATGGCCCAGTCATTATTTTAACCTCACCTCAGACTGCTGGCAAAAGAGGCAAGTGTGCTATGTGTAACTAACCACAACAATCTGAATTTAGACTCATGGGGTTCATTTTGTTTAGGCTGCCAAACAGCTGGATTTGAACCAATGACATGGAGACAAAAGGTTTTATATCCCTTTACTCAAGTTCCTTAGCCATCCGTTCCCCACTTGTGACATTTAAACTGGTAAACTCTACAGGAGCAGAACATTTTCCTATCATGTGGACTGGTGCAAAGTACTAATGCTTCCGAGGAGCTCCTGACAATCCCCATATTTGTGATTGACTCCCCCACCCATATATTTTTCCTTGCAGCCTCAAAGCTTTTGACTCAGGAAATGAGCAACAATTATGATTGTAGATCCTTTTTTTCCTTTCTGGGTAAATCCTGATAAACGGAGCGTGGGATAGAAACCACAGTGAGCCCTCCACCGTCCCCACATTGTTCACTGCTCACCTATTACCAGGGTGGAGGCCCCTGTGTTGGTGAATGCTGGTGCCAGGGATGAGGTCTCACCAGCTCCAATTGCCATAACACCAGGCAGTGAAGCCATGATTAGATTCTGGGTTTGCTGGCTCAATGTGTGTGGATTTTGCTCTAGGCTGTGCAAAGCGGTCAGGGTGCTGACAGGAGGGAGAGGTCCCCCGTGAGCAGAGATCTGTGCATGAGGAAGAAAGAAGAGCTGTGAAAATGCCATCCACAACAGCTGGAGTATGGTGAGCACTTTAAAGTTCCAATCTGTGATCAGTTTCCCACCCAGCTGCTGACCGTTTGGAAGGGACTTCATTTAGCTGAGTACAGTTTGTATGCTTCCTTTGATGCTGCTTCCATGCTGATTAATTAACCATTAAAGAACACTGTCACGGTATGAACAGTAGCACTTTTCCCTGGTCAGTCTACTCCCATCTGAGAATCTCAAAGTGCATTAGAAATATTTGTGAATTCAGCCTCTGTTCCCATAGAGTGAAGTATTCTCCTCAGTTTACGTTAGGAAGGAGAAAATCAGGTACAGAAGTCGATCCATTTACCCTATTGCTGCTTAATCATATTTAAAAATTCCATGCAAATTTTTATGTAAAAAAGTTTCAATGTTTTTAATATGTTAAAAAAAAATGTTCAGCTTTAGCAGCCTAATACTTATACTTGTTTAGCACTTTGCAACTAGGGACCTCAGAAGGCTGTACAAACTTTAACGCTCACAACCCTGTTAGAAGGTAGATATGAAGTTCATTTTAGAGTTCGAGAAGTGAGGCACAGAGAGGCTAAGTGACTTAAGGAACTCATGAGTCCTTCGTTTCTTAGGGTTTCTCTACAGTCTATGTTAGTACGCACCAGAAGGGTGTAAATTCTAGTGTGCATTATTGCAGGGTTGCTTGTTACAGATAGAGGGAACATATCTGGCTAGTGGGTAGAGCAGGACTTAAGTCCTAGACTTGGTTCTGTCACTGACTGAATTTGTGACCTTTGTCAAGTCATTTAACCTGTCTGTGTCTCAGCTTTCAAACTCTCAGATTAACTTCATAATTCATATCTACCTTCTAGTGAGGTTGAGGGTTGTAGTCCGTAAACCGGGGTGGGCAAACTTTTTGGCCCAAGGGCCACATCTGGGTACGGAAATTGTATGGCGGGCCATGAATGCTCACAAAATTGAGGGGTGGGATGCAGGAGGGGGTGAGGGCTCCGGCTGGGGGTGCAGGTCTGGGGTGGGGCTGGGGATGAGGGTTGGGGGTGCAGGAGAGTGCTCCAGGCTGGGACCGAGGGGTTCGGAGGGTGGGAGGGGGATCAGGGCTGAGGCAGAGGGTTGGGGTGTGGGAGGGGGTCGGGGTGCAGGATCTGGGTGGCGCTTACTGCAAGCAGCTCCCAGAAGCAGCGACATGTCCCCCCTCTGGCTCTATGTGGAGGCACGGCCAGGGGGCTCTGCGCACTGCCCTGTCTGCAGGCGCCATCCCTGCAGCTCCCATTGGCCAGGAACCCATGGGTGGGGTGGTGCTTGGGGCAGGGGCAGCACGTGGAGCCCCTTGGCTGCCCCTACACGTAGGAGCTGGAAGGGGGACATGCTGCTTCTTCTGGGAGCCATGGCACACCCGGAGCAGGGCAAGCTTGCGACCCTCCTCCCTGGTGGGAGCTCAAGGGCCAGATTAAAACGTCTGAAGGGCTGGATGTGGCCTCCAGGCCGTAGTTTGTCCACCCCTGCCGTAAGCCATGTGAGGTCCCTAGTTAAAATGTCCTATAAAAGTATCACAAGTGTTAAGCTGCCAGAGCTGAACGCTTAATATATATAGTTAAATAAATTGGAACTACTTAAACATAAACATTTGCATTGAATTTGTAACAAGATTAAGGAGCAATAGGGTAAATGGTTGGACTAACCATCTTGACAGTGTCCCTTTTTGTATACAGCAGTAAAAGGAGATTTTCAAAGTCTTGTGGAAAGACTTCCATCACAATAGTGACCAGAAAATCAGCAAGGTGACTGGGTAACTGTAAAGATTTTAATTGGATTCATGAATTGAACTTTGCCCCAGGACAGCTGTGGAGCAATACAAACTTCTTGCTAACAGGTTTTCTACGTAGCATACAATCCAAGCGAAGTGTGCAAACCAGGCAAGAATGATCAATCATATAATCTTAGCATAGCGATACAAACCACATGGGAGGAGGCTTAGTTAATGAAAGATATCCAAAGGAGATCTGCCTCAAGATGAATATGATTAGGCTGGTCCAATCCAGATTTACTGTACAAGACCTATTGGTAGGAATTCTATGCAAGATGGGTCTGTTGCACCTAACTTTTACAAATGGGTCAGGGCAGGTAACAGTCCCTGTTTTGTTAATCCCACTGGATTCTTTTCAGCTATCTTGCTGAGTGTGGAGTTCAATCAGAAGTGAGAGGTAATTGATCAGTGGGAGAGGAACAGACCTTTTGGGATGGGGAGGTTAAAGACAGGTGTGTCATTAGATGTCTTGGGCCCTGTTTTCCTACTGAAAGGTGTACCATACTGTTTTGATTAATCCCAGGGCAGTAACTGGATAGGGTAGTCCTACTTAGTCTTCATGCTCCCAGTACCCACCCCCACCACTAGGTGGCATGGTGTGAGAATCCTAAGAATGCTTTTGGACTTGGTACTGCTGTGGGGAGTTAACAGCAGTCTGGAAAATATCATTTTTAAATATTGTCCTCTGCAAACCTGGGGTTCTTCTTTGATTCCCTGACATCATGGAGTCACCAGGACTAGAGTATAGGTCACTCACCAGCTTAGTGTCTGTGGTCAATAGGTTCTGGCTTGGCTCCAGTCCAGGGGGAGAGACCTGATGGAGGATGGTTTGGGTGGTCACCATGGAGCTGTTCCCATGATGATTGCTGCTGGAAGACTCGGCCTCATTGGCTGGCTGCTGATTGTACCTCATTCCTATGTCAGAAAAGGAGAGACTTGGTTCCCACAGATGAGGCTGATCTAGTAAATTAGGACAAGCAATAAATTCAATTCCCTTTCTAGGCATTTGCCTTAGAAATGCCAGGTGCACTGAGGCAGCCCTCCTTCCTTTGGAGCTGAGGGGCTGTGTGGACTGAGCACGATACTTGGAAACCAAGAACATGCCAAAGTTTTAATCCTCCCAGTAGCTTGCTGGGTGGCCTTGGACAAGTAATCTCCTAATGTGCCGGCTTTGTGCAGGGCTGAGTATCCTTGTGGGAAAGAAGCTGTATAGCTAAGTTGGGTAGAAATTCTTCCTGGGAGTAAATATAGAAGGGAAGGGAGTCTGGGTGATAGCATCTACCCCAAAGTGAGAGGGAAACTCAGTCTTCCAGGTTCACTCAATCCTGGGCTTTCCTGGCCTCATCAATAGACCCAAATCCTTCCTTGGAGAGACCACCACCCATCAAAGGGAGAGGGGAATTCTTTCTTCTAGACTTTTAAGTGGTAGGCCCTCTCTACTCTATTGTGTCAAGGGAGATTGCTAGCAACCTCTTACTCTGAGAGGGATGATGGAATTTCCACCATTAAATTCCTGCTCTAGTATTGAGGACAGGTTAGGTAGCAGCATTATTCCCTTCCCTGCATAGAAGGGGAGTTTGCACTTGTGCTCTAGTTGCAGTGTCTCTTGCAGACCAGGAGATCGGTGATGATTGGTGCTACTTCACTAACACACTGACATCTCAAGGACTTTTGCCTAGAAACACTAGAAAGGACAAAGCCCTTGAGCATTACATAATAGAAAAGTGAGCTTGCTGAACACAGGTATTTGTTGCTTGTTCATCTGGCTACCACAGAGAAAGGAGGCAGAGATGCCACTCTTCTGCTTTCAGTGATTATGAAAACTGCCAGTCTGTTTTGGCTTGCTGAGGACGCAGAGGGTAACTTTTCGTAACTTCTAACAATTCAGCCAAGAATGTTTGTGTCCCAAACTTACGGCAGTTGGAGGCTCCCAAAGAGGGAGGCATGCATGTGAGAAGAAAGGGTATACAATTAACCTCTGATACAACCTAACAGGTGAGCTCTTGAAATAGGGATTACTGACTGCTGTTCATCACAGGGGGCTGTGACCAAGCAATGAATGAGAACTGACTATAAGGCACTCCCTCAGCATTAAGCTTCCAATGTCCTCTTCACTCCACTTGTCACTCTTCTCCCCTCATCTTGTGAATGCAGAGATATCCCTTTATCACCTACACTCTCATCTTGTGTAAACCCCACATCAGTTTGGCTCTCTCATCTACTGAGCAGCTTCTGAAGGGACAGGCTTCGAAATGGCCTTGGTGCCTGAACTTGCAGGCTCACCAGTCTCCAGTTCCAGAACTCGCTCTTTGTAGTCAGTACTCACCATGTACTTTGCTTGGCGAGATAGCAGGCGTTGGCTGAAGGGAGGAAGAGTTGTGAGAGGTCAGTGGGGGAGCAGAGCTGGTCTGCGGCCCACTGTAGGTATCCATGGCTAGCTTGTGCCGAAAGGCCTCCTCCTTCCTACGGTTGGCGAACCAGTTATAAACTCTCACCTCGGTGACCAGGTTTGAGCCCAGACCTTGGGCCTGGGATGGGGAGACGCCACGCTGAATGCACTCTGCCCTGTCAGGAAAGAGCATAGGAAGGACCTTGGTGATCTCCTGCGTTAGGAAATACTTTATTTCTGTTTGGTGAGCTGGAGCACTGTCGAATGATTGATAGCACGGGGTTGACTCCCTAATCAGCCAATACATGCTGGGGTGCCTCCTGTGACTAGGCAGGGTCTCTATAACACCAGGCCCTTGATGATGCACTCATGGAGTGGGGGCAGGGGCATGCTCTATATGAGTGTGTGGTGTGTTCATGACTTTGGTGTCTGTATGCATGCTGTCATGCCTGGTCACCTGTAAGCAGAGGCTCAGGGCAGGATGAGCAGGCTGTTCTTTACAGTAGGTAGAGAGCCAGGTTGTTGGAGCCCAGGACGGGAATAACAGGCAGTGAGAGCTCAGTGCTGGAAGCTTGTTCTAAAGCTGGCTCTAGACAATCATTCTCTTGCTCTGTCTGTGTATTGGGATTTCAGTACACAGTGTTTTGCAAATTGTATCCCAAAGAAAGAACAAGAGGAGATCTCAATCCACTGCTACCACATTGCCCTGACACAGAGTAGAGTATGGCTTCTGGCAGTATAGCAAGAGGACACAAAGGCCCATTCCAACCCTCTCTTTTCCCCTCCTCCATCAACACTGGAGGCCCTCCTTCACCTGTTGCACTCCTCCACCAATGCCTCTCTCTCCTCCTTGCTCGGGTTCTTCTGTCTCTCGTAAGCTTGGAATAGGATCTGTTGTGAGGCAGGACCCCACTTAAAGCGGTTTCTTCTCCCTTTCTTGGTGGGCAGGTCGTCTCCCATGGGCTCCTCTGCCACGAGTCCCTGACCAGCATGTGTGAACTCTGGAAACACAAATGGGCAAGGGGCTTTGCTTGCTGATAGGATGTTTCTATAATGTTCTCTTGCTTGGAATTCAACTGGCTCAGAGCAGCTTATCCCCACTCATCGTCTCCTACTATTGAACAAATGCAGGTGCAAAATCTAGATGAGATTTAAATAAAGCTCTATATTTGTCTAAAATGGGTAAGATCGTCCCCAATGGGACCATCAGACATGTTGCATCTTGATTCCTAGTGTGAAGCAGTGAAACGGAACAAGCAGCAGGAGCTGGGGTGGATGCAGCTCATGTAGAGTCCAACGCTCTAGGCCAACCAAAGGCCAAGTTATTAATTTTACTAGGGGCCCATCTAATACGTATAAAATTAAACAGATTACAGTCACATTCGTTCATATGGAGGTGGAGGCTGCAAAGGCTATCCTTTTTAAGCATGTATTTGTAACATGCTGGCTTAGTATGTGTGAGATGATATCCCACTAATGGCTGACCCCAGAGCTACAGCTACTTATTCATGGCTAAAGGAATTACTTCTTTAGATGAAATTGCAGAAAACTCTTTTCTGGTGCTGAAGGTCCTGGGTTCTATCACTGCTGGTGATCAGCTATGCTGTCTGAGCTTACATAAATGCACTTCATTGGGCAGTACTCTATCTTAGTCCAAATCGATGCCTCCACTTGGATATACCGATAGATGGGAGCTATAGCCTGCTCTCCTTTGTGCAGTTTGGCCACCCCTATTGAATGGTGACATGGACTTGTTTAACCTTATTGCTAGAAAGGGCCCCCCCTCCCCTGCCTTCCACACTGCAGATGAGGGTAGGGGGAACTATAGGACACCAGCAGATTTGCTGTTGCTGTACTTACGCTGGGCCACCTCTCGCTGCTTGCGGACGTACCAGGTGTAGAGGGCAGCTCTCTTCTGGGTTTTCATGGGTGTGCCTTTGTTGAGGTGCTGTGAGAGGTGAGACTGATTTAAACCTGTAGTGTCCACCACCTCCCTTTGAGGGATGTTGTGCTGCTGGAGGTAGGATTTTACCATCTTTGCTACTCTCCAGGGATCCTCTCTAGAAGGAACAGAAAATGCACCTCATTAAAGATAGAATTCTTCTCTGGGTATCCAGGTTGTACAGAAGGGATTCAAGGAATGTCAGCCAGCACTTCTTGCATGAAGCAATGAGAGAGGTGAATCCTCTGTTCACGCTTTGCCTTTGATGAGGCAGGTAGGATAGATTTAGTATGCTGTATAATAGCCGTTCATCTCTCCAAGGAAATCTCCTCTTCAGTGTGACAGTCTATGCAGTGGTTTGACCCAACCTCCAAGCTAAATGACTTACTCATTAAAAGATTTAGGCAAGTATTTTTGATAGCCCTGGAGACTGAACTCCTTGGAGTAGCAGTGATGACAATTTCCTCTATGCCATGCTTCCTATGTAGTTCAGTTCTGACCAAGAGCCTGTCACTGGTGGAGCAGATGATGTCCCAGGGTTCCATTTCTCACAATGCTGTATGTTCTGGGCTCTGCTTTTCAGTTTCAGGAGGTGGGTCTCTTTTACCCTGCTTCCCTGTCTGTGGGGAATGTGTGCTCACAGATAATGCAGTGTACTTTCCTGAACTGGGTTCACTTTAATATCAGACCGACTCATCCTCACTTGCACTCTGGTTCTGATCCAGCTTGGGGTAACCCACAGTGGAGCAGCCAAGAGACAGAGGAGCTCCAAACCCAAAATAACTGGAAATGATTCAAGAACTGAAGAGGAAACCCTCCTCCTCTACAATATATACTTGTGCACGTGAGACTCCTGTACCCAGACACCAACCATATACACCACCCACATGTCCTTGCACATATGGCACTTTGCATGTACACATAAAGATAACCATACATCTGCTCTTTCAAATTTTCCATTTTGCATCTACATACTTAGAGAAAAAAATGAACACCTATTTACAATTCCAGCCACTCCATTGTACAAGCTAAGAAGAGTAGAATTGTGCATGAATAAAACCCCAAAATTGTAAATCTGATAGGGTTTATCAGAATGTCTGTTAAGGTTCCCAAACATTTGAGTAACCATGGGGCTGACTAAGGCGATCATGATTGAATTTTGGTGAGTGGTTTCGGTTTGACTGAACCTGAAGCTCAGTAAAACTTGAAAGATCTGAACCAAGCAGTTGAGAACCAAACAAAACTCTTGCATGAACAACCCCCGTGTTGAGAAATGTCTTATTTCTTTGCAGCTGTAACATGGAGCCTCCCTCTGTGTTTCTAATGTGAAATGCCTGAGGGACTGACTGGACTGGACGTGATCCCAACATGGTATAGATGATAATGTTGATGTCCTCTCCAAATACAAGTAGCAGCTGGGTGGAATGAGAGAAAAATACCCAGGACTATGGGGAAAATACAGCAGGACAGTTGGGGGTGGAGGGAGAGAGAGCAGCCTGAGCACGAGCTGCTTTGTTGACTCTGGGTTGTCAGCAGCTGAAAAGCGATAAGGAGGACAAAGTCCACACCTGTTCTCTCAGCGCAAACACCCTTATCTCTGTTCCTGCTGCAGCCTCTTCCACAGCAACCAGACGGTCCAAGGAGCAAGCTCAACTGCAGTTAAAGTGTGGCAGGAGGCTGAGACAGGGCCAGTTTTCTGGAGAAATCTCTTTTCTTAAAATGGCACCACAGGTTCCTCTCTGATGGTGGAACTGTGCCAAAATGCTCCATTTTCCACCTCTCCCCTTGTACTCTTCAAAGACCCCAAATTAGGGCAGCCCAACTGGCCTATTTTTTCCCATTCCTGAGCTTTAAGCATTTGGTGTTTGCTCTACTACCTCTTGAGACAAGGACTAATCTCCTCCCTATTGTGGTCTCTCTTTACACAGCCTCTATGAATCTAGCCTGCAGCTGAGCCTTGGGCACTTTCCTTCTTTAAAGAGGTACCCAACAGTCCCAAGCTGGCCCAGGATTCTGTTGTACAGTGATAGATTAGATGCTCAAGGGCAAGGCTTCTGACCTGTCTTTCAGATCATGTTTCTGGGTCAGCTAGCGAAGAAAGGGAGGGGGATTCATGATCCCCCATAGAAGCTTCTGTAACATACTAACTTCCTTCCCACTTGGCATCTGAGCCACTTACTTACGTCTCTCTTGTCAGAATCCCCAGCTCTCTGTCAGGAAGGAGTGGGGAGGTACTTGGGAGAGGATGAGACTCACACTCTTTCATAATTTAGAACACTATGGGGTGCCAAGGTAGACACACATTCCCAAGGTGTGTCAACAATTCAAGTGCATCTGCACTTGGGAGCTGTTTACAGCATGGATGTCCCCTAACATGGGTAAAGGGTGGTTTCATGGTGTAGCATAGATGAAGCCTTAACTGTGTCCACATGCACTGTCAAAGCCAACGCTTTAATTCCTGTGTAAAGAAACCTCATGATCCTAGGTTATACTGTAGAGTAGGCTGTTTTTTTTTTCTTTTTCTTTCCATTTTTAGCATTTATTTGAAGTTCTCTCCCCTCCCTCCCCCATTGTCCTAAGGTAAGGTTCAGTTATGCCACAAACCGCTATTAAGGCAACTTGTGTCTCTGGAGCAAACATTTTAAAAAGATAGATATAGAAGTTTCAGGTGGTTTAATTTGGAGTAACTGTCCCTGAAGAAATAGGAGGAAGAAATCATTCCCACACTGGAGAAAACTCAGAATCCTACAAGATTTCAATGTGACTCGGGGGAAAAAAATCACGGAAGGTTTATTTTCTTGCAAATTTCTGGCATTATTTTGGAAGCTTCTCTTAGTCACTCAGTGTAATCAGGCTGTTGCTAGGTCTGTTGAACACTCTCACGGACTGTCACTTATCCTCATAGTGCCTTCCCCATAGACACAAACACCAGGGGTGAAATCCTTTCTCCACTGAAGTCAATGGCAAAACTCTCTTTGCCTTCAGTAGGAGTAGGATTTCACTCCAGGCCCAATCTTGCTAGTCTTACTTGGGCAAAGTGCCCAATGAATTTAGTGAGTCAGGAGGGCAAAAGGATCCAAGCCTTGTTCAACATCTGACCACTTCCTGCCTCATTTTGGCTTCAGCTTCCCTTTCTTCCCAAATACAAACTCTACCTCCATTGCTTTACCATTCTTCAGGGTCTATCTCCAGATTTTCCTTATCCTCAGATAAGACTTTCACGTTTTCCTTCCCATCTTCTAGGTCCTGGTCTCTTGCCTTCAGCTTCTCCTTGTCCCCTGAGCATAGGCTCTCTCCCTGGCCCTATACAACCTCTGGGGTATGGGGTCCTATCTCTTCCATTCCAGCTGCTCCTTTCCTCAGTTGTGAGGTTGCTTTTTGAGGGCGTTTTCACCTCCCTTTTGTTACTTGAACAATAAGTAACCCAGGTAGTTAGTTATAAACTCAAAGGGAACAAGAGGCTAGTTGATAATTTATAGCAACATCTCAAATTTAAATGGAAAGTAAATATCAAGTTGTTCGCATTAAAGAAAACCCAATGCAGAGAGCTGGGGATATAACATTCAGGAGACCTTCTTTCTCCTTCACTCTCCCTGATTTTTCTTCCCAAACTGTCTTTTTCCTTTTTTGGTCCTCATTCTGTCTTTCTGTCCACCCTGTTTACTTTATTCTCCACCACCTCTCAGGGCAGCAATGTCTGATCCTTTTCAGATTCCCTTGTGCAAAAGATCTGATTTGATCTCTTGGAGGCAAGTTCTGAATTCCTCCAGCTTTGAACTGGAAACAAGTTCAAAGGAGATCCAGAGCTTTGAAGTGCTCAGGATCATTGCTCCAGTCCTTTCCATTGAAGACTGCCAGACATCTTTCGCCGGTTTCAATGCACAGACTGGACCTGAGATAGGCAGAGAGCAGGGAAGGTAAGAGGAGCCCTAGCATGATTGTTTTCTGTTTGAACTTTGCTTGGTTTGCCTTAGCTTGGCCTATACAATCATATGCTGACATAAAAGGGGTGTTATAGCTTCATCTCAGGGCCCCTCAGCAACCAGCTCCCTGGGGGAAAGGGCTAGGCCTTTTACCTCTACATCTCCCTTTTTCCTCTTCAGAAAATATGCCCAGAAAATCTTATCTCAACCTCCCTCTTTCCTTGTGGAATTCTACCCTTTGCCCTAGAGGGAAAAATTGCTATACCTCCCCACAGGTAAAAGCCCTTATCCTGACTCCTCATTATACATTGGCCGCATACCCCTCACCAATTGAAGTCTGCTCCTTCCCCTGTCCCCCACCAAAGACAATCTGTATTCTATCTTCTCCATAGGGAATAGCTAATAATTACTCCATTGCCTCCCCCCACAAATGAATTAATTTACTATTGACTTGATACTCCTCCTCCATCCAGTTCTGTCCTTTTGTGGAGTGAATTGAGGCATTTTCAAAAACACTTACGTTATTTAGGATTGTGGGTCCCATGGAAGAGCAATGAGACTTGTACTTCTGAATCACTGAGGTACTCTTTCTGTGGCTCACGAAAGCTCATGCTCAAATAAATTGGTTAGTCTCTAAGATGCCACAAGTACTCCTTTTCTTTTTGAGGTACTCTTGAAAATCCCATCCCTTATCTCTCTTCTGGGATTCAGTGTAGTGGGTGAATGGCTGGCCCACTAGCTCCTCACTAAGGAAACCTCCCTATGTATTGCATTCAGTGTATTCTGTAGGGACAACGGGTAATGGACTCCAGCAAGTGAACTTAGAGCTATGTAGGGGGGCAAGTGCCTCCATACTGGATTTACTCAGTGTAATACAGTGGTTCACAAACTGCTCTGTAGGATCACTATTGTTTCACAGAGCACATACTAATGGTCTGCAGAAAAGTGACTGGTCACATTGTGCTTTTTCTCCTTGTTCCCAGGCAGTACAACAAAAGCACAGAAATACATTAAACCTTTTCCTGTGTTACTTTCCCATGTAAGCAAGTAAGTTATTGTGACCATGAACAGGAGGTGAGGTGTCCATGAGAGAATCTTTTGATTGAGATGTGATCTACAATAGTCTGAAAACTGCTGGTAACACACAAGGAGGTTTTGTCACTTTCATAGTGCCTCAGTTCACCCTGTGTATTTGAATACCACAAAATTGTGCACTCGGGTTTTTGAGCAACCTTGAATTTGCAAGCAGAGAAGCTCTGTTCTGCATGCTGTTGTGCTTGGTGAGTGAGGCTACTCTCCTTTCTTGTGCCCCAGCTGGTGGGAAGTGATTTCTATCATACACCATTTTTGTACTATGTATAATATGTCTTGACTTCTTACCACACCTCCAATCCTGTTCCTTTGTTGAGTGAATTGAGGCATTTTCAAAAACACCTACATTATTTAAGATTTATATATAATATAAATTATTATTATTATTCTAAGGACCTGGCCCATCAGGCCTTCTTCTAGTAAAAGAAGGTTTCTTTCCTGAAGGGGCTTCTTAGTTGTTAGCTATTGCTTGCCTTATGGTTAAGACACAGAACCAGGTTCCAGAAGATCCTGGTTCTATTTCCAGCCCTTCCACCAACTTCCCATGTAACCCTGGGTAAGGCACTTAACCTCTCCGTGCCTTAGTTTCCTCATCTGTAAATTAGAATGATGTCTCATTCACAGTTTGTAAAGAGCTTTGAGATCCTCCATTAGAAAATGCTGAAGAAGTGCACAGCATTACTGTAAAAATGTGGTATAGAAATTAGTTTAGTGCTGAAACTGACAGGAACCACAGGGCAACTGGAAAGATGGGAAAGATCAGAAACCAGAGTTTATGCCAAGGTGAAGGGAGATGTGGAGGTGAAGGACCACACTGGATCCCCAACTCCTGGATAGGAATTCCCTCCAGTTGTGAAATTCTTTTTACCAGAGCAGAGTGGATAGAGTTTAATTCCTGCTTCATCCATTCATTAAAGAGGAGATAGAGCCAGGTGCTCTTTAGCTTCCATGGCTTTCTCTATGGAGAGACACCTGATAAATCATCAGAAGTTAATGATCAAAAAGCTTATCAGGGTCTTTTTGTTTATAAATTTATAAGACAAAAGAGAAATAATAAAGCCACTGGATAATTAGTAACTAGCCAGGGCCCGCCCGGTGCAACTGGAGCTCAAACTGCCCCAAGATCTCTACACAGGCTTAGGGAGAAGAGAGAGAGAGAGAAGGAGATGGATAAGAGCAATGTGAAAGAGAGACAGACAGACAGGTAGACCTAGAAATAGGGTGATGAGAGACAGAGAGAAGTGTGTGTGGGGGGGGAATAGGAAAGGAGAATCTGAGGAAAACAGACATAGAACAGGGGAGTTGGAAACAGCAAGGATATAAGAAAGAGGGAGGGGGACAAAATGAAAAGGGAGAGAAGGAAAGGGGTTTATTGGATGGAAAAGAAGACTGAATTATGGGGAACATCTTTCCTCTCAGGTAAGTGTTGTTCTAGTGTATTTTATTCCTTTAGCTACTGTAATGTGATCAGCTCCAAATCTGCCCAGACTCTCTCTAGAGGTCAGGCAATAGAACCATCCCCTCTGAAATATTACAGTGAATATTAACCCTTTAAGTACTGTGCTATCTCTCTACCTTGGGGCTATTGCTGGGGTTTTGTGCATACTTTTTTTTAATATGTTTTGTATTAATATATCCTTTCCCCATTAAAAAGGAATGGCCGCAAAGCCGGTAAATCCTCTAACTGGAGTTTAATTTTCCCAAAAAAGATTGTGAGTAGCAGTTTGAGTCTCCAGAACATTGCAGTCACCCTGTGCCTCCTGTCTGCTCCTAATCTTGGAGAGTAGCTTCAGCACAGACAGATGAGATTTTGTGGCTAAGGATTTAATTGTGTTAGATGGATTTGAAGGGCGATACCCTGAAGTCCTTGCTCAGGCAGACCAGCCATTGGAATCCCTAGAATTCATGTTGCTGAGTTAGAATTGCAGGAGCACAATTCTGTTTCTGTCTATGTGCTTACTGGAGTGAAATGAGAGTGATTGGTTCAGGAAGCTCATATTTTTTTTGCTATTAAGAATAAATAATTGCATGTTAAGGTAAGTCATACAACATTAGTCTGTAGAATGCACACTCGTCTATATTCAGTGTTCATGATGGGAGATGGAGGATAGAAGCATTGGGTATGTTGACCTGGATTGCCAACCAATTTGGCCTGCAGTCCTTCATCTGAAATTCCCACTAAAAACAACGGGAGTCTTATGTGCACAAAGACATGAAGATCAGGCTTTCTTAATTTGTCTCTACTGACAAATACTTGACTTTACCTAAAGTCAGTAAAATAAAAATATACGTCTCAGTAAAAATGGCAAGAGAACTTAGGAGTATTTTCTCCTCCTATGGTGAGAATTCCCACACTACATGATGAAAGCTAATATGATGGCTTCTTTTCTTATTTTTTTCTAATAACTAAAACGGTGGCTTCTGTAAAAACTGACAGACGGCTAAAGTGACAGAAGTTGTACAACTCCCAGTTTTTTCTGAAGTCCTTGTTTCCCAGATGATATTATCACTTTTAATATGTAATTGGGCCCCATGGCGCTTTGTGTGTGCGTATGTTTGAAATGTCATTGGAAGGAAACTGAACATTATTAAGGAACATGAACCTTGTCAGTGCAGTGAATTTTGGGTTTTGGGGGCTGGCATTGATGGGCAGAATCTGCACGCTTAGATCAACTGTGAACCCAAAGGTATTTCACGGAAGAGATGAAGGAAAGAGAAATAAAGGAACGGAGAGCAAGAAGGGGAAAGGAAAACAATGTCCTTACTGTAATAGTCTCTCCACCACAGCCTTCTGGTGAGCAGCCTCCTCTGGACTCAGGTTTTCCAGCTCCTTCATTATTGGAGGGGTGAATTCCTCCCCATCGTCGGAGGTTTCCTCCTCGGACATCCTGGATTCTTCCATCCCATTGGGCAGATTGGGAATTTCAGCACAGGGTTCCCCTTTTTCTGCCTGGATGGCACTGATGGCACGCTGGCTTTCACTCTGGAGGGCATAGGGGTCCACTTCCCCGAGCGCTTTGATCAGGGTCTCCTTGGTTAGCCCTGACTCCAGCAGTGCTCCCAGCAGCTCCACCTGAAGATGACTCAGCTTAGAGACCATGGTCTTCAGTCTGGTGTCCCTTGGATTTGAGTTTCAGCACGTTCTGCCTTCAGCCTTCCCTACACCATGTTCCTGAGGTAACACGCCCGACTGTCAGCAAAGTGGGAATGGCATAGACTCCCGCCTTTGCACCCCCCAAAAAAACAAAATACAAAAATGAGCCACTTCAGACCCCCCACAACTGTCCTGAGCCAGTGCTGATAAAGGGACCCTTGACTATCTGTTTACATTGGAGCAGTGTAAATTCTCCAAGGTTCATATTTATCCGTGTGCTTAGCAAGTTACTGAACTTTGGACTTCAGCACTGCAGCAGCAGTTCACAAAGTGCAGCAAGGGGGGGGAGGGGAAAAGGTAGGGCGGCAGAAGAGAAAAGGAATGGACAGAGAAAAAGCCAGGATGAGAGACCGATAGAAGAGAGAAATGGAAAGAAAATTGAATGAGAAAGTGAGAGTGGAGAAGTCTGACTGGTTCTTGCCCCTATTGGTTTAAGAGCAGGGTTAGGCTTGAGGAACCAGAAGCATGGGACTAAGCCCCACCAAAACCTTTGGGTTGGGAATTAGCGGCCTCAGTAGCTGGGCCAATCTCTGTGCACCACACCCCAGGCATCCAGTATGACCTCTGGATTTATTCTAATACTCTCAAAGGGCTCCCATTGACTTCAGTGGGACAGGCTGAGGCACTAAATGACTGCTGAGCCAGTTCCCCACATTGACACTTACCTGTCCCCATTTCTCTTCATTGTAACCTACTGCCTTTATTATTCATTGGGTGCGTGCTCACACTGTGTACTCAGATTATAAAGGAGACATGGGGCCTGCCCCCACTCAATTTACAATCTAAGTAGACAAACAAAATAAACATGCAAGCTGTGTTCTGGGTATTGGTGTACCTACAACTGCTCCTCCTTTCCCTATGAGTGTCACCCACAGTGACTTCATTTATCAACACCATAGTTCCACCCCTATTGATACTAGTCTGCTTAAGGGATCTACTCCCAACTATTGGATGTCTTTTTAAAAGATATGCACTAGTTAATCCCAAAAGGTATGGGCTTGATGCAGGAATCACTTGGTCAAATTCTCTGGTCACTGTTGTATAGGAAGTCAGATTAGATGTTGTTAATGGTTACTTTTCACCTTAACACCTGTGAATGAATGTATCTACTCTGATTGGCAAACAGAAGGCATAATTAAAATTATCAATTTGTAATAGTCTGATCTCTAACTCCCAATACTGATTTTATATTTTGTGCCATCTTGACCGGGAATGGATGATTGTTTCCCTGGTGGGATCAGAGAGGGTAGGATTTTAACCAGAATGGGGGTCTTTGTAGATTCTCTCCCCCACATTTGTCCCCCTTTTATATGCTCCCCTCTAAGGCCCAAGCTGAGGAGGGCTGGATGGAGCTCCCACCACAGCCCAAGGACTGACCAAAGGTGATGCTGCGGAGTGACCTGGGGCACTCGCTTCCCTTTGGGGGCTTCCCAAGCCTCACTCTGTAGAGGTTCAATTGCATATTGAGCCAGCGAAGGACAAAGCTCCTTTTCAAAATGGATCCCCATTATGACAACACAACAAGCAGGCCCAGTTCTAGGGATGGGCAAGGAAGGTGTTTGCCCTTACTGGCAAGTTCTAACGGTTTTGGTGGTATTTTTTCTCTCCACTTGGCTGATTGGCTGTCTGTTTTTCTTTGGTGTTTTTTTGTTTTCTTTGGCCACAATAGGAGGCACTAAAAACATTTTCTGCCCTGGCCAGCAATATTCCCAGGGCCGCTTCTGACAACAAATCATCAGTGGATCGCTGGGTCAGCCCTTCAGCAGGGATTTTCACTAATAGTTTGCCTTTGTTTCAGATGACGTCTGCTCCAGAAAGCACCTCCACTCCTTGGCACAGGGCAGAATACACAAGTAAAGTTAACATGGCTGACCAGGTCCTGGAACCCAGCCTCAGCCTGGTTAAAGGCACAGCATACTGTAGTCTGAGCCCCAATTGTAAGTTTGGAAAGCTTCTGTTGTAATTACAAAACCCAGTTTTGATGCATGTAGCTATGAAACTGCAATCCCCTCGTTTTCTGTGTGTTGCATCTTTATGTCTCAAGGACCTCTGCGTGCAGAGACAACAGCCATAGTGTTCCCAGAGTTGCTGCAGCATGTTGCAAAAGAGATGCATGTACACTGTGCTCTTTACTGCTGTTCTTTCATGTGGTGTTTTCTTTAAACTAAAATCAATCATTTAGACTGAAAATGTATTTTTTATTTTAAGAATGTTTGTATTTGTTGTCTCAAACATACAACAAAATAAAGAGCAGATTGGACAACGTCTAGACAAAGAGAGTTCACATTCCGATCAAACAACTGTGGGTGGAAAACTTTAGAGGGAAACATTTAAAGTTTCTGTCTGGTCTAAGGTGCTCCTCAGTATTTAGGGAAAAATAGAAAAGTAATTTATTTATTTTTTTAAATGACAGTTCTGATTTGGAGTGTAGGTTAATGGTGCATGCATTCTCTTTGTGTATAGAAATATATAACACTCATTAATAAAAGGACTCTTTCAGGTTAAAAATGATGTGTTTCCTACCCTGGGTTACATTTTTAGATAAAACCAGAAATAATTTCATAGAGTTTAAGATCGAAAGGGACCTAGTCTGACCTGTATATCACAGGCCACCAACACCATGAAATCCAAATGAGACCTAAAGTATTAGGATCCACAGAAGACTAGGAAGGACCAAGGTACACCATTACTCAAGGCCCTTGTAATGGCAGGGAAATGATTACATGAGATATATCCAGATAAGCCTGGCAAGTGACTGACATGCTGCAGAGGACGGTGAAAAACCTCCAGGGTCACTGCCAATTTGACAGGTGGGAAAATTCCTTCCCAACCCCATATATGGCAATCAGTTAGACCTTGAGCATATGAGCAAGAATCAGTCACCCAAACACTTGAGAAAGAGAATGCTTGGAGTTGGTGCCACCTCAGAATCCTGGCCCACCCCACCGATGTCTCATCTCCAGCCATGGTCATCCCTGATGCCTCAAAGGAAAGAGACAACAAAATTCTCACAGAATACATTGGGGGCACAATTCCTTCCTGATCTCCGTCGGTTGCCAGGTGAAACCCAGACGCATGAGCTTTAGGAACATATGACATAAACCAGAAGTGAGACCTACTTCCACCATCAAAAGCAATCCTATCATACAGTTCTCATAAATTTGTCCAGCTCTCCCTTAAAATTAATTAAGTTGTTTGCACCAACTCCTATTGAGAGGCTGTTCCAGAACCTCATCCTTCTGATGGTTAGAAACCTCCTTTTAATTTTCACCCTGAATTTGTTCATGGCCAGTTTTATATCCATTTGTTCTTGTTCTGATTTGCAAAAAAGTAAATAATGAACTTAGACTAGTCAAGTTCATATTTGTTTCCTATAATTTCACTTTCTGGTTCATCTATATTACAAAGATGCTGAAAAGGAATCTTATTCTTTAAAATAAACTTTATTCTTTGCAGCAATAATAATAAAAATAACCTTGGAAATATTTTTATTGTTAGGTTTTGTAAAAATGAACTTTTTCTCATCACAAGTTTGGGCTCTGTTTTGACCTACCAATACCCCTTTTCATATAAATAGAAAATTATTTCCTGGGCAATTAAAATATAATAGTAAATTTCACTTCTGTTTGTTAGTTTCACTTTCAGACCGTTATGCACTATCACAGTGTTGTAATGTCTGGGCTGCAGTCACTGCAGAGGAAGATTTAAATCCAAACAAACTCATTCTACTGTTCTTTCTTTTTTTTTTTTAGATCATTTATATCAATATTAAATTTAGTAAAACTTACTTTAAAACCACAAAACCCCAAATTCTAGACTTAATTTGGAATAATGCTAGGAAGGCCCCAGGGTGAGACGGAGATTCTGGGACTGCCTCATGTCATTACAAGAATCTTGCTCCCTGACTGCATTTTTATAGAATCATAGAATATCAGGGTTGGAAGGGACCTCAGGAGGTCATCTAGTCCAGCCCCCTGCTCAAAACAGGACCAATCCCCAATTTTTGCCCCAAATCCCTAAATGACCCCCTCAAGGACTGAACTCACAACCCTGGGTTTAGCAGGCCAATGTTCAAACCACTGGGTTATCCCTTCCTCCTACACTAAAACAGGTTATTCTATATCTCTGTCTCATTCTTACTAAAGTTAAAAAAAAACAACCTTCAGGTTCCATATTCATGGTATGTGGGAATAAACTGAGGAATCTCTCTTCCAAATGGCTTTATTATGGTGCAGCCAAGTCACAGGAGCCCAAGTTCCAGTCATCATCAGCGTTTGGCAATTGTAGGGAGTTCAAGGTTTTGAAAAATGATACATGACAGGGATCAGATGCCTTCATTTGTGGACCTCAAAGTGATTTACAAACATCAGTGAATTAAGTACCACAATTACATACCCCGAGAAGGTAGATGAATTAAAATAATTATATAGCATTTTTCATTTGCAGAGCTTAAATTGCTTTATGATGTAGGTATTTTGCAGGTGGAAACCAAGGTACCAAAAGGTTAAGTGACTTTTCCAGGGTCACATAGGAAACATGTTGCAGAGCCACGAATAGAGGCCAGCTCTCCAAGCCTGAACTACAAGATCATCCTCCTTCCTGTCATTTGGGACTCCTCGGAGTTCAGACGCTTAAAAAAAATCTGAATTGACACTGACCATAAAAAGATTGCTGCTCATGTTGGGGACTTGAAGTCTTGTGTGACACTGTCCAATGACCTGCTCTGGCTGAGGTTTGGAGCAGAGCTAGTTGGGTCTTGAGAAAGCCATCTCCACTTCTTATTCATCAAAGCAAAGGTAATTGTGACTCACAGTCTTTAAATGTGCAGGAGATAGCAAAGGAATAAAGAGTAAGCAATAACTTGGGGAAACACCCTATTTTCTGGTGAAAAAAGGTGATGAGCTACCTCTCTGAATGGCTACCATGGACAGAGCACAATCCTGGGAGATTGTGTGTGGGAGGATTCCAGACAGCACAACTTGGGGGTACAGCTCACATTTCCCATGGACAGATACGATTATCACGGTTGCGTCCATTTGGTCAGTTTAGGTGGGAATTACTGTAGCAATTAGCACCTCTTAGCAAACTTCACACATGCAGCATTTATCAGTTTGGATGTAGATTGACACAAACTAGGAGCAAAGTGTAAACTGGCCATCTGCATTTTTGCCACTACTGAGAGCCTCTGAAGGGGTATAATAGTCCCACACAGCCTTATTAAACCTTTCACAGATAATGCAATTGCATTCTATATTTTTGTGAAGAGGGGAAGGTTAATTTTACAGTGATTGAGACCAATTTTTTAAAAATACATCTGGGATTTATGTTCCCAAATCCTGCTCTATATCATCATACTGTGAAGATTGCGGCTTCCCATTTGATTGTGAATTATTCTATTTAGTTATATTTAAGACATTAACATTTCTCTGTCACACTTGTAAAGTGCGTAGTGTAGTAATATGTTTTTCTTTATTTTTTTAGAGTTTGCTCTTCTGTTAGTGTAGTGTAATGAACTCACTATTCTGTGCAGCATAGCGAATTATCTTCTGTATTACACAGCAGCATTCCTTGAATTGAGTACTTTGGGCACAAACGTACCTGTCCAGGAAGTGCCCCCATTTCTTCTGAACACCACCTAAACTTAGACACGTTTGATTTCTTAGTTGCTTCTTGGGAAGAGCCCGCTCTTGAAAAGAGGAGCCAACATCTGGACTCATTACTGAAAGACACAAGTGAGGAAGATAATATCCAATAATCTTTCTATAAAACCACAGGATATAGCTTCTTGATGCACTCAGAAACCATCTCCCAGCTAGTTCTGGTCCCCCTTGCAAGCTCCAGACATGGAAAATTTCAGAATGGCTGCATCTGAAAGCCAGTTGGAACCAAAGGATTTACTACTTTTAATCTTTCAGAGGTGCGTATTGTAAACTCCAGATGCCTGGACAAATAATTAAAAAAAAAATCGAAGGGTAAACATTCTTAATATAAAAACGTTACTGCCTAAAAGCTGTTTCCCCACACAATCCATCAAATCACAGATAAACTGATAAAAAGTTCAGAACCCCTAAACTAATACCCCGCCTCAAATCCTCCCTTCCTGAATAACCCAAGAGAAAAGATGAGCTTTGCAACATGTCCTACAGTTGAAAAACTGGCTCTATCAGATGCAAAGCAAGAGGGCAGGGAGAAAATGTTTCATTGACAACCTCACCAGCAGTGCTCTTCCTTTTAAATTAAGAGTTTGCTAGATTTTCTCTGATTATTGCAACTGGTGCAGTATCCCATGAGGACGTTATAGTTGTGGCATAGGTTAAAGGAGGAGGCTGAAGTGCTTTACCCAGTTAGGTTACAGTCCTACTACTAGAACAAGAACTAAAATGTACAGTGGCACAAATTTGGACAGCAGAGATTCTTGTGACTTAATGGCATAGCACCTGGCAGCTTTTGCCATTATAATGAATATTTGCATAATAAGGACTTGTTTTTGCTGCATCAATGTTCTTGTTTAATATAAATGTTCAGTGTTTGCGGACTTCCTTATCTGAAATCACTAACTTACTGAGTTGTGAATGACTTGATTAATTTAGGCTGTAATGTGAACTAAGTTACCATGCCTCATGATGTTTGCAGCTCTACTAGTGAAAGGAAGCGTTTAAGATTCATAGGCTCAAAATGACACCTGTCTTTTTTTCTTATATCTGTTTTCAACATCCATTTTATTGTTTTTAATGTCTATTTTTTGTGCAAAATTAATCACTACTATTTTCCTCCCAATTATGAATAAATGTAGTCACAGCAGCCCACTGCTGAAGATGAACCCTTCAGTGACAAAATAATATAGGTAACCCTACAATAATAAAGAAGTTTGCTCAATCCAGTGCTCATAAGCAACTTTACATTAACAAATGCATAAAGGAGAAATAAATCAAGAAGGAAGCAGATTTTAGGTTTAACCTTCAATATGTATTTTTTTAAGGGTGAGAGAAAAAAAATGACATTGCCTTTCTAAAGTTCTGTGCATGTTACTTTCAGCTAATAATTAATAATCTCCTTCACTTCCTCCCAAACAGTGGATAGGACAGTGCACTGCACTGGAGTTGTCTTACAGTGTTTAAATTGCTGGCATTTCCTGACAGACTTTTGGACCAAGGTGCATCTCCTGTATCTTGAATGAGGCATTCTATTCTACTGAATAATAATACTCTACTTTTGATTAACCATTCTAGTATTGTTGCTATTGTCAAGAATATTTAATAAAGTAGTTAACTGCAGATTAGCAATCAATGCCATGACATGAAAGTACCATGTGGGGGTGCTATATAGGTATTATTCTTATTTTAGAGCTGTTGGCCTGAATTCTGCTCTTTACAGCCATCTACTCCTAAATCAGAAGGTTGCTTGAACAGAATTGAGAGCAAATTCAGGCCCATAACATCTGATTTGTTCTGTCAACAACATAAATTGTAACCATTGTATTGAATTACATCCATCGTACTCAACTATTCCTCTTATACGTGCTGATAAATAAACATTGCAGTTTTCTATGGCAAAGTCTGCCCCTGATTTATCCACATCATGGCTCCAAGGAACATCTGGGGAAGGAACAAACACATATCTTCCTATAATAAAGAGACCACCAGACGGAGCCTATATAGTTCCATTAATGTAACAGCCACAGTGACATTAGCAAGGGAAAAACAGGGCAATAGTTCCTTTAATAATCATTTACTATTTTACTACATCTCTAGCTGAGTGTGTCAGTACTTTACTGGCATGAATTAATTTAACTTCACTATCCTTCCTCTTCCCAGATAGGGAAGCTGTCCTCCTCCTCCTAATCCCCCTTTTACAGTGAAAAGGAGCTATTATAAGTGCAAAGGATGATGATTATGATGATTTGTGCCCTGGGAGCTCACTCTTAATTAACAGGTTTCAGAGTAACAGCCGTGTTAGTCTGTATTCGCAGAAAGAAAAGGAGTACTTGTGGCACCTTAGAGACTAACCAATTTATTTGAGCATAAGCTTTCGTGAGCTACAGCTCACTTAATCGGATGCATACTGTGGAAAGTACAGAAGCTCTTTTTATACACACAAACCATGAAAAAATGGGTGTTTACCACTACAAAAGGTTTTCTTTCCCCCCACCCCACTCTCCTGCTGGTAATAGCTTATCTAAAGTGATCACTCTCCTTACAGTGTGTATGATAATCAAGTTGGGCCATTTCCAGCAATGCCCCTCTGCCATGTACATTGGTCAAACTGGACAGTCTCTACGTAAAAGAATAAATGGACACAAATCAGATGTCAAGAATTATAACATTCATAAACCAGTTGGAGAACACTTCAATCTCTCTGGTCACGCGATTACAGACATGAAAGTTGCGATATTACAACAGAAAAACTTCAAAACCAGACTCCAGCGAGAGATTGTTGAATTGGAATTCATTTGCAAATTGGATACAATTAACTTAGGCTTGAATAGAGACTGGGAGTGGCTAAGTCATTATGCAAGGTAACCTATTTCCCCTTGTTTTTTCCTACCCCTCCCTCCCCCCAGATGTTCTTGTTAAACCCTGGATTTGTGCTGGAAATGGCCCAACTTGATTATCATACACATTGTAAGGAGAATGATTTTTAGATAAGCTATTACCAGCAGGAGAGTGGGGTGTGGGGGGAAAGAAAACCTTTTGTAGCGGTAAACGCCCATTTTTTCATGGTTTGTGTGTATAAAAAGATCTTCTGTACTTTCCACAGTATGCATCCGATGAAGTGAGCTGTAGCTCACGAAAACTTATGCTCAAATAAATTGGTTAGTCTCTAAGGTGCCGCAAGTACTCCTTTTCTTAATTAACATGTGGGATTGTGAGAAATCCTGGATAACGTTTGGTTGTTGTTTTTTTTTTACAGGGTTACATGTCAGCTGTTCGTGCAAACTGTGAACACCTCACTAGATGGAAGGGGTACCAAAATACATGATTATGAAGGGATTATGATGGGAAATTAGTTTGTAGTAGAGCAGGAGAATAAACAGCTAATTTTTGGTAGGTACCGAACCTGGAGCCTTGTCCTCAGCAGAGCAATGTCTTGCCTCTTTAATTCCCTTCACCACATGGTGCAGGGAGCAGTTAAGATCAAGAAAACAGGTGTTTGATGCCCTTCCCTGACAATCCATTTTTCTAGGGAAATAGTTGAAGATCTAACGGACATGTAAAATTAGACTGGACAAAGAATGGAGAAAGTATGTCATAGGGAATGACCCTGCACTGGCCTGAGGGAGATGGAGGGGATGAACTACAAGTCTCATTTATCTCAAGTTTCCCCTCTCTCTTGAGGAGGATGTGCATGCAAATATGCCATCCTTTCATTCTTTGACCTGCCTGGATAAGCAAAGGTAGGAGCACAATTTTAAACCATCTACATTGTTGAGATTCATATTAAGATCTTGAATGCAGAAGAACCCATTGCAGTTCTGAGATAAATTCTAAGACTGGATTTCTGATTTTTGCCTTCTTTCCCTGCTCATTTCCATCCTCTCTTCTCCCCCCAAACCTCCACAGAGCTGACAACCATTCCTGTAATGTCTCTGTCTGCAAGGTGGTCATTTCACACTAGGCCCTCCGCTCTTATCTCTCTATTTCCATCAGTGAGGAATCAAGACTGGGTTTGTTAGACTGACACCTGATAAAAGCCAAGCTTTTTAGGTGATGGGGGAGGGCTCTGTGCTGTCAGTGGTGCTATCTGATTCCCCTCTACCATCAGTTCTCTCCCATGCTGTTACCTTACTGTGCCCTGGGAGCTACTTATGCAAACAGGGACAAAGAAGGTTCTTATTTGTTTGCTACCAGCACTGAAATGGCTCTGACAGGTCTAGGCACTACAGCAGTCTGTGTTCAAGATAAGAAAAGGAGTACTTGTGGCACCTTAGAGACTAACCAATTTATTTGAGCATGAGCTTTCGTGAGCTAGCTGTAGCTCACGAAAGCTCATGCTCAAATAAATTGGTTAGTCTCTAAGGTGCCACAAGTACTCCTTTTCTTTTTGCGAATACAGACTAACACGGCTGTTCCTCTGAAACCTGTGTTCAAGATGCGGTACAGTGCCGTGCAGCTCTCCAAGAGCGACTGTAATGTCAGACTCTGATATCACTGAAACTCAGAGTAAAGCTCTCCATCTCTTTCAGGTCTGAGGAGATTCTGTGAAAGAGAGATATAGGATAAGAAAATAATCTGGGGAATGCAAGCAATGCCCCACCCCACACTGCTAAGAGTGTGTGCGTGCTGGATCTGCAGAAAGGAATACATCTGCCCTGTGAACTGTTCTCATTGTTACTGTGTAATGCTGCTGGAGCATGCCTGCAAAATCGTCATGAATGTTTACTAGCCTAGGCACAAACTCTACTTGCCTGCTTTTACCATGCTGCTTCTGAAAATCTAATGATACGTTAATTGCCCGTCAGGTAAAATCACCTGTGCTTCAAACTAGAATGGTAAGTAGAAAGAAAAGGAGGCACCTTGTGGCACCTTAGAGACTAACAAATTTATTTGAGCAGAAGCTTTCGTGAGCTACAGCTCACTTCAGGATAGTAGAGTTTTTCAAGACTGTACAATTAGAAACCATTGCAGCATGGGTAGTCAGTATGCATGCTGCTGTTGTATGGATACCAGAATTGTTGTTTTATGCCCCAGTCCCAGAAGAGTCCAGGAAACTAATCTGAAGAACTGAAAAGTACTTGAAGTATTGATTTACACTCCCCTCGGATAGTGGAAGAGAGCAGAAGATTATGCTCTACTTGCATGTAAAGACTTGTGAAAATAAATTGTTTGAACAAACTGATGCATAGTATGGTGGGAATTGCTCCCAGTGAAACTCTATTTGCAGTGCAGTAGAACGAAAAGTCCCAAATTCCTCACTATGTCACAGTTTTCCAATTTCAGTTTTGGTCATAGTGAATTGCTACTTAAGAGTGAGACTGTTCAGGGAAAAGAAAATGATTTCCCCTGAGAGGAGGTCCTGCTGCGTGTATTTTGCAGGGCTTATCTGGGCTCCCTGCAAAGCTATTCAAGCTCCATAGCCCAAGATTTTGACTGTGACTTTCTCCTCCATTCTTGTCCCATCTCTATCCCAAATTGTTGTCCCATGCCTGCTGGGGTGGGAATAGGGAATGTATCAGAAATAGTATATGTGTGTTTGAGGAGGGACCTAACGGAAGAGCAGATGGAAATATACTGTTAAATAGAAAGAAGGAAGCTGCAAGGTAGCCCAGTCAGGGATGATTTAAAGGAAAAATCCCGTGCTTTTTCCCTCCTTGGGGGTGGACTCTTATCACCATAACTGTTAGTAGGAACAGGCTGTTTTCCATGCTATATGATTCTGTCACATGAGCACTAATCATTGTATTAGCATCCCAACCCTTTCCTGGTGGGGTACAGAGAAAGGATCTTACTGTTCTGTGTTCATGCCTTGACCCACTACTTTTTCAGCAGTGGCAGCACAATTAGCTCCTGGCTGTGCAGCTGCTAGGTATTGATGAATGATTGTACTCAACTCTCCAGTGGTGACTGGGCCTCCACCTGCCACAGTTTTCCCCCATCGGGAATGAAAACTGAGCAAGTGCCTCCTCAAGTATTTCTACGTCATATTTTATAGTACTAATTTTTCACAGGCTTTACGAGCTGTATGGGTACATGCTACTTAGGTCAGATGTTCCTTGGCTTTTCCTCTACTGTCTGATCAGGATACCTTGGTGTGCAAAAAGTTTTTGCAGAGGGTCTAGAAGTAGAAGTGTGGCAACATTGCAGGGTTGATTGGCTCAGTCCAAGACCTCTGAAGGAAAGAGGGGAAGGAGATGACATTCCACACTCCATCATGCATCTATGATACATCTTTAACAGTTTTCATGGCATAGATATGTGGTACTTTAGGGGCACAGACAGAGAAGGAGAAGCCCTCAAACAAGTCCCAAATGTCATCTTTATTAATAAGCACTATTTTAATTGTACAGGTATTTTGGGTGCTCCCTCCTCACAGGAAAGACAAATATTTTATATAGCACTGAGCTCCTATGTAATACTTTTCTTTTTCAAAGAGCTTTACTATAAGTAACTAATCAGTCCACCCAATACCCCTGTGAGGTAGGGAAGTGTTGTTATCTCCATTTGATTGATGTTGAAACTGAGCCACAAAGTTGTGAAGTGACTCTCCTCAAGGTTACACAGAGAGCCAGTAGCAAAACTGGGAGGAGAACCCATGGCTCCCAATCCTATTCTGTAACCACAGGTCAACCTCCCGAAACAAAGCTGCTCTGTTTCAATACAATCAATAAGACTGACAAAATTATAGGTCCTGAATCCTTTCCCATCCAAATAAGACCAAGTAACCCAGCTCCTGATACTGCACTGTCCACTTCAGGAGGAATTAAGTGTGCTTGGATGTGGCATGTAAGGAGAATGCTCTAGTACCCTATTAAATCTTTTTGAGGACAACAGCAGAAAGAAAAATACTATAATTACAGTCATTAACATTATATTAATGAGTGCAGTCTCTGCATGTACCTTAAACATACACTATAAGGGCTATTTATTCCAGGCCTAGGTGGAGCTCTTCCATCTCTAAGGCAATTACATTACAGCCACCTGTCACTTAATACTAGCTCTTTACTCTCTGCCGTGTTAACGAGAATAGTGAAAAATACTGCAAGGCTGGATTGATGTCCAAGGGCTTAAACCTGAAAATCTTTACTCAGGCGAGTAGTTTCAACAAAGTAACAGGGAGTAAAGTTTATCTGAGTGAACAAAGCTGATTACGTGCAGCCAGACACCAGGGCAGTTAGAAGAGCGCAGCAGGGTGCGCTGCACATCAGAGAAGCTTTGAAAATCAGTTTCATGGCTGACCAGGCTACGGTGTGACAATTCTGTTTGTTTCTCCTTGATGAAAACCTGCCCCCTTGGTTCACTCTACTTCCCTGTAAACCAACTGCCCTCCCCTCCCCCCTTCCTTCACCGCTTGCAGAGGCAATAAAGTCATTGTTGTTTCAAATTCATGCATTCTTTATTAATTCATCACACAAATAAGGGGATAACTGTCAGGGTAGCCCGGGAGGGGTGGGGGAGGAGGGAAGGACAAGGCCACACTGCACTTCAAAACTTATTGAATGCCAGCCTTCAGTTGCTTGGGCAGTCCTCGGGTGGAGTGGTCGGGTGCCCGGAGGTCCCCCCTGCATTCTTGGGCGTCTGGGTGAGGAGGCTATGGAACTTGGGGAGGAGGGTGGTTGATTACACAGGGTCTGCAGTGGCGGTCTGTGCCTTTCCTGCACCTCAACCATATGGCAGAGCATATCAGTTTGATCCTCCAGTAGCCTCAGCATTGCATCCTGCCTCCTTTCATCATGCTGCCGCCACCTCTCCTGTTGCTCCAGCCATCTGTCCTTGCATTCATTTTGTGCTTTCCTGGACTCTGCCATTGTCTGCCTCCATGCATTCTGCTGGGCTCTTTCAGTTTGGGTGGACTGCATGAGCTCAGAGAACATTTCATCGTGAGTGCATTTTTTTCACCTTTTTATCTGCACTAGCCTCTGGGACGGAGATGCTAGTCGCAGTGTTGAAACATCTGCAGCTGTGGGAGGAAAAAAAGGAAGATTAAAACTGAAAAACACATTGGCCATTTAAAAGTAGGGGCTTATGTTTTCGGGTTAACGTGCAGCACAAACCCAACTAACCCCCCTCACACACAATTCTCTGGGATGATCGCGTCACTGCTCCCCTCCACCGTGTGGCAACAGCAGGGATGATTTCTTTTCAGCCACAGGCAAACAGCCCAGCAGGAACGGCCACCTCTGAATGTCCCCTGAATAAAATTCCCCTATTTCAACCAGGTGACCATGAATGATATCACTCTCCTGGGGATAACACAGAGAGATAAAGAACGGATGTTGCCTGAATACCAGCAAACACCGGGACCACACGCTGCCATGCTTTCTTATGCAATGATTCCAGACTACGTGCTATTGGTCTGCCGTGGTAAAGTGTCCTACCATGGAGGACACAATAAGGCTGCCCTCCCCAGAAACCTTCTGCAAAGGCTTTGGAAGTACCTCCAGGACAGCTTCATTGAGATGTCCCTGGAGGATTTCCGCCCCATCCCCAGACACATAAACAGACTTTTCCAGTAGCTGTACTGGCTGCCAGTGCATCCCAAGTCTTCAGGGCAAAGTAATCATTAAACATGCTTGCTTTTAAACTGTGTATTATATTTACAAAGGTACACTCACCAGAGGTGCCTTCTCCGCCTTCAAGGTCCAGGAGCCCAGGTTGGGAGGATATTGGATCCAGGGTGATAAACAGTTCCTGGCTGTCGGGGAGAATGGTTTCTCCGCTTGCCTGGTGTGTGCTATCTTCAACCTCCCCAAAATCCTCATCCCTGTTGTGTGAGGCTCCCCCCTTGCAGGAGTCCATGTAGAGGGGTGGGGCAGTGGTAGGGGCACCCCCTGATTGCATGCAGCTCATCACAGAAGTGGCATGTCTGGGGCTCTGACCCTGAGCGGGCATTTGCCTCTTGGGGTTTTTGGTAGGCTTGCCTAAGCTCCTTAAGTTTCACGCAGCACTGCTGCGGGTCTCTGTGATAGCCTCTGTCCTTCATGCCCTTGGAGATTTTTTTGGCAATTCGACCCGGTGATGTTGATTTCAGCACTAATCCCCTCGTTGCGGAAGAGTACAGAAATCGATTTTACGAGCCCATTAAGTTGACAAAAATGGCTTTGTTGTGTGGACGGGTGCAGGGTTAAATCGATCTAACACTGCTAAATTTGACCTAAACTCGTAGTGTAGACCAGGGCTCAGACAGAGAAGAGGGAAGGGACAAGTCATATCAACAGGTGACAAGTTTTCTCCCTGACAGATGGTTTTGACATTGTGTTTGGTGTTACAGTGAGACATCCATTTAGCATTTTGTCTCAGCATGTTTGGATGTTTTGAATGTTCTTTTGTCCCCCTGCAGGCTTTCCTAAAAGAATCTTGAGCTTCTGGTTTCTTTAATCTCCTTTGTTGTCTTTAAAGAAAAAATCAAAGATGTCTCTGTAAGTGTCAGTTTTCTGAAACGTACTAGGGAATAAGAAAAGGAGTACTTGTGGCACCTTAGAGACTAACCAATTTATTTGAGCATGAGCTTTCGTGAGCTACAGCTCACTTCATCAGATGTTTACTGTGGAAACTGCAGCAGACTTTATATACACACAGAGAATATGAAACAATACCTCCTCCCACCCCACTGTCCTGCTGGTAATAGCTTATCTAAAGTGATCAACAGGTGGGCCATTTCCAGCACAAATCCAGGTTTTCTCACCCTCCACCCCCCCACACAAATTCACTCTCCTTACCAGCAGGACAGTGGGGTGGGAGGAGGTATTGTTTCATATTCTTTGTGTGTATATAAAGTCTGCTGCAGTTTCCACGGTAAACATCTGATGAAGTGAGCTGTAGCTCACGAAAGCTCATGCTCAAATAAATTGGTTAGTCTCTAAGGTGCCACAAGTACTCCTTTTCTTTTTGCGAATACAGACTAACACGGCTTTTCCTCTGAAACCTGTCATTGTACTAGGGAATGTAATTAAAGGAGAATTCTAAAATTTCAGAATCATTATACCAAAGACATAATATTTATCAACTGCCCCTCCTCCGACAAACAAACACACATTCCTCAGAAGTAGCACATCCCTGTGAAGTGACACGAGTTTTGTGGAACTGAAACAGCAATGGGAAAAGCAGTTGGTTTTCAAGGCTTCAATCTGTATATCCGGGTGTGTAAAAGAGGGAATAGAAATATAGTTGCGTTAAATTAGGGTGTGATCCTCCTCACCCCAGTAGTTCCACTGAAGTTAGGATTGCAGGATTGGGCCTCTAGCTTGTTTCCCCTCCCCCAAGGCAGATAAAGTCTGGCCTTTATAGACAAAAAGACAAGCTGTGTGCATGCATGCGTAGCCCCTCCTTTCCACAGTCTCTGTAAGTGTGTTTCTCTCATGTTCTCCCCCAGCACTGGAAGGAGATCACTCTGCAGGTAAATTTGGGGAGGAGGGGAGTTTCCCTCTTTTTTTTCTTTTTTTTTGGACTGAAGAATCACATAGAAGCTACTACTGGATATTTCTTGAGCAAGGAGAAGTAATAAAAACAAGCTAATGAGATACATGCATTGCAGGATTGGCACATCCATTTTAAATGCCAATAGCATCTTCTGTTATAAATTCAGCATTTCCAGGTAATGAGGGAGACAACAGAGTAGCAACCTCAGGAACTGTGAGGAGTGCAGTTATCTCTCTGTCCACAGATCCCATACCTCATCTGCCTATTGACAAAAACCAAGTTGATTTGAAACAAAAGTTACATTTACCACGCCAGATTTTTAAATAAATATCTAAACATATCCAAACCCAGCATTCACTATCAACTTCTTTTGACTGAGGAAGCTCATGAGTTCACAGGACTGAGTCCTAGATCTACCCATGACCCCACTCAAATGTTGTCACCTCTGGGGAAGGTGGCAACCAACCAATTACATGGCACTCTACAAGCAGAATGAGAGAGGTGGAAATGTGGCTAGGGAAACCCAGGAAAACCTCTTACACTTAAAAAAAACAAAATTAGACCGTGGAACTCATTGTCACAGGACGTGATTAAGACCAAGACTTTAGAAAGATTCAAAAAGGATTGGACATTTATATGGTTAACAGTTAATGCTAACAAAAATTTTGGACAGAATATAAAACCTCATGCTTCTGGGTTTAAAACAGTTTTAGGGATTTGGATGAGATTTTCATGGGAGAAGGGCAGATTATCCCACATCTGCCTACTGTGGAGTTTCTTGCGCCTTCTTCTGAAGCATGTGGGTGCTGGCCAGTCAGAGATAGGATGCTGAACTAGATGGACCATAGGTCTAATCTCATATGCCAATTCTGATGTTCCTAGGGATCTCAGCCCTAAATTATTAAACTGGCTCTATTACTCTCAGGGCTCACAAACTGCAACATGTCAGAAAAAGATATGCATAAATTAGACTCAGACACATCCTCCCTCCTTAAAATGGATGTCACCTTCAAACTGCTGATGTATAGGCTCTGGTCCCAGAGTTCACCCAATTCACTACTAAAAGACTCCCTGAGTCTACCCCCATTTTCTTAGAGTGATCGTACACTGTAAGAGCTTCCCAGTCTACCTGATACTACCAAGGCCATTCCCTCCATACAGACTCCCAACTACTGCAGCTAACACTTCCCAAAACAGCTTTCCAGTTGGAAGGAGGGATTTCCAGCAAGTAGTCAGACTTTCACTGCCAGCAGAACTCAAGTGAACTAAGAGAAACAAACCAGATGTGTGACGGGTCAGAATTCTGCCCAGTTTTGTTCTGTCTCCACCATTTAGGGTTCGAATCAGGTACAAGACTCTCTCTGCTCCTTCCTAATACATTGTTTACACCGATTACATATAAAGGCGGAAGAGCTGAGAGGCGATCAGCCCGTAGCAACATCCCGCCGCAAAGGCAGTTGCACCGGGCAGGGAAGGTAATTCCTTGCAGACGGAGAGGAGAACCGCGCCCCCAAAGCAGCCGTGCTGGGCGGAGCCCCTTACGCGGTGGGCGTGGCTTCTCGGGCTCATGCTGTTCCCCTGAGCTGCGAAGAAGGGGGCCGGGTGCAGGCTCCACCCTACTTCTACTCCCTAGGCAGTTTTCTTGCACTACAGGGAAAATGTAATATCTCAGAATGAGCAGTCTCGAGTCCTGCACCCACCTGGGATAAATAGGTCACACGCACCCAGAAAGCACCATGTCCAGCACTGAGGGGAGTGACTAGCTCAGACGCTCCCCCCGGGGAACGCTCCATGTCCCAGCACTGAGGGGAGTGACTAGCTCAGACGCTCCCCCCCGCCGCCCCGCCCCGGGAACGCTCCATGTCCCAGCACTGAGGGGAGTGACTAGCTCAGACTCTCCCCCCCGCCCCCCCGGGAAGGCTCCATGTCCAGCACTGAGGGGAGTGACTAGCTCAGACGCTCCCCCCCCCGCCCCGGGAACGCTCCATGTCCCAGCACTGAGGGGAGTGACTAGCTCAGACTCTCCCCCCCGCCTCCCCGGGAAGGCTCCATGTCCAGCACTGAGGGGAGTGACTAGCTCAGACTCTCCCCCCCGCCTCCCCGGAAAGGCTCCATGTCCAGCACTGAGGGGAGTGACTAGCTCAGACGCTCCCCTCCCCCCCCCCCCCCCCCAGAACGCTCCATGTCCCAGCACTGAGGGGAGTGACTAGCTCAGACGCTCCCCCCCCCCCGCCCGCCCACCCCGGGAAGGCTCCATGTCCAGCACTGAGGGGAGTGACTAGCTCAGACGCTCCCCCCACCCCCCAGGAAGGCTCCATGTCCCAGCACTGAGGGGAGTGACTAGCTCAGACTCTCCCCCCCGCCCCCCCGGGAAGGCTCCATGTCCAGCACTGAGGGGAGTGACTAGCTCAGACGCTCCCCCCCCCCCCCCCGGAACGCTCCATGTCCCAGCACTGAGGGGAGTGACTAGCTCAGACGCTCCCCCCCCCGCCCCGGGAAGGCTCCATGTCCAGCACTGAGGGGAGTGACTAGCTCAGACGCTCCCCTCCCCCCGGAACGCTCCATGTCCCAGCACTGAGGGGAGTGACTAGCTCAGACTCTCCCCCCGGGATGGCTCCTGTCCCCAATTCTCGAGCGGGGAATAAATAGGCAACACGACCTCACCCCCAGAGAAAGTGAACCGGTCGCACTCCCGGCAGAAGGCTCTGCCTCTCCGCCCTGGAGGACCCCAGGGAACGGAGTGCGGGCAGGCCCAACGCCCAACCGCGTCAGATTCCGTAATACTTCTGCGCGAATGGGCTGGCGGCGGCACGTGAGCGTGTTGTGGGCATGTGACCCGCGCGGCCGCAGGCTCCGCCCCCCCCCTGTGCGCGAGCGGAGTCTGAGCGGCCTCGCCTTGGAGCTGGGTACGCGGAGTTTTCCCTTCTCTTTCTCCCAGCCCGGACGCCGTCGCCGCTGCTCGGTCATGAGGCCTGCCCGTCGTCGGCGCCCGAGCACGGCCCTGTGGCGCGGCTACTGAGCAGCCCCCCCACCGGGCGGGGACCCCTTCTCTCCCCTCCTTGCTTACAGTCGCCGCCATGTTGGGCCGGGAGCCGCAGCGGGGCCGCCACTGAGCCCCGGAGCAAGTGAGGAGGAGGAGGAGCCGGGGCTTGGCCACCGCCGCGCAGCTCGGCCGCCCAGCAGCAGCCATGGCGGAGCAGACCTACTCCTGGTGAGCAGCTGGGCCAGGCCGGCGGAGGAGGCCCCGGGGCGGCGGAGCAGGGGGAGGGTCGGCGGGGACTACTACGGACCCGGGGATAGGCCGGGCGCAGGGCTGTGTGGTGGGCGCGGGGATGTATGAGAGGAGGCGGCCCGCGGGGACGGGCTTGTGACAGGGTGCGGGGGAGCAGGTGTCGTCCTTGGGGACGGGTGGGTAAGGAGCCGGGGCTGCATCTCTCCTCTGGGATGGAGCGGCGGCTCGGAGGCTGGGCTGGAAGGCCCCGTCCCTCCCTGAAGGGAGTGTGTCAGAGCCCCCAGAGGAGGCAGTGGGGAGCTCTGGGCGCGAGGTCTGTGGTGTCGGGTAAATCTGTAACTGCGGAACTGGGCGCTTATTCTGCACCGGCGTTTATAGAAATGAGTGACCGGAGATACTCCCTTGAACGGCTGCAAATGTAAGTAGGCCTCTCTATAAACACAGAGTGCTGCTCTCTCAGCCGCTTTTGTAGCAGCAAGAAGTCCTTTTAGGGTACTTGGGCACGTTCGTGGCTATAGGTGTGACACTAAACTCCTCTGAGACCCAGAGTAAGGAGGGAGCCATCCTTCCTGCAGTTAAAAGGTAGTGGGTATTAATTCTCCCTAACTTTAGCTCCAGATCCATTACTAGGTCAGAAGAGCTCTCTTGATAAGACTGGCAGAGTTTTTTTTCACGTACTGATAATACTGTAAAAAGAACAGGAGTACTTGTGGCACCTTAGAGACTAACAAATTTATTTGAGCCTAAGCTTTCGTGAGCTACAGCTCGCTTCATCAGTCTCTTTTTGTGGATACAGACTAACACGGCTGCTACTCTGAAACCTGATAATACTGTCTTCAGGAAATAAAAAAACAGGGTGAAGAAGCCAGTTTCTGTGGGAAGAAGTGAAACAGAGCAACAGAGAATAGGAGGCATTGTGTGTCTGTCCTGATCCTCTGTCAGGCCTGGTTGGGATTCAAGATTTGATGACTTCCATAGCTTGCTTTTGATGATTTAAAGAATTTAAAAAGGAAAATATTTCAGATAGTCTAATTGTGCAAAGGTGCCAAAGGAACAGCTGAATTGCTTGGAAGAATATTGCGGTACTTGCGTTGTAGTGCTTTACTCTTCCATATTTTTAAACAATTTTGTTGTAAAGCGAGAGTTCTTATGTTTTTTGAAAGTTTTATGAGATTATTATTAAAAGAAGAAAAACTTGAGCTTTAGACTTTAGGGTGTACCATATGTGGAGGGGGCATTGCATTTATTCAGTTGAGCCAATGAGGAACCTTTCCACTCTAAATGCTTCTGAAAATCTTTATCACTACCTTTGATTTGATTCTTTTAAATAGGTGTGGTGTTATTGTTACATGTTCTGTTTTTAGAACAATACTAAAGATAACCGCAGAAAGCACTTCAGTTTTTATTCCAGAGGAGATTAATATTTCTGTAGTCTACATATGTTAAGCAAGTGAAGTGGAAGATAGGAGTTAGCTGGGATTTTAACCACTTGATACATTAATAGAGCTGTGGCTCTTCCTTGCTATAGCAGTATAATGCATGAGTCTCAGAACAGACTGAGTATTTTGCTTTTACTTATATCTATTGATATAATCTACTGTATCTGGTGTTTACACTTTATATGTAGGGCTTTAATCAACATAGCATGGGAAATGTAGTGAGAAGAATGGCAAAGACCTAGTTTGGAATGGAACAATTCTATTATAGCTTTTGCACTCTTCTCTGCCCGCAAAACGTTTGATTACTCATCACGGCTGTCAACAATCTCTGGATTTCTTTATATAAGTATGGTAATACAGTTCTGTACACAATCTTCTAATGGTACAAGTAGTATGTTTATTGTAAAGTAGAAAACTAGTGTTTCTTGGGAAAGCTGTTGAATACGTGGTGCTGCTGTGGTCTTTTGCAGTTGGTGGTTCATTTCTCCTCCATGTGCTAGATCTAAGCCTCTTTTTGTGCTTTAATGGGCAGCTTTATCAAAGTGAATGGCTTTTCTGTCCCATAGGATAATACCATTTCTAGTATGTTGGGTATCCTGCCTTGACAGCAGCCAACCCCAAACACCTTCCCTACTGGATGGCTGTAGGTGTAAGGTTGTAGGATTTTTCTGACACCTACGGGGCTTATCTTCTGTCCTGAAGCATAATATTTGATCATCTCATCTTACCATGCATAACTATCAATGTTAATCATAGAAAGAAAAGGAGTACTAGTGGCATCTTAGAGACTAACCAATTTATTTGAGCATAAGGTTTCGTGAGCTACAGCTCGCTTCATCGGATGCATTCAGTGGAAAATGCATCCGATGAAGCGAGCTGTAGCTCACGAAACCTTATGCTCAAATAAATTGGTTAGTCTCTAAGGTGCCACTAGTACTCCTTTTCTTTTTGTGAAAACAGACTAACGCAGCTGCTACTCTGAAAGTTAATCATAGAGTCACTTAACTTTGTAATACTTGGTGTACTAGCCTCAAAATGAGTGACAAGAATTTATTTTCTGGGGTGATTATGAATACTGTTTTCCTGGGAATGGCTAATCTTGATATGCAATGTGGAACAAGTGGCAGAAGGAAATGTTATTTTAAAAAGTGTTGAATGAAAATGCTTGCTAATGGTGAGTGGGGAGACTTTTTCTGCCAAGTTCCTGCAGTAGTCAAATGAAGTTCATAAGAATGTAGTTTGTTTCAGTGCTACTGCTTAAAGTTCTGACCAACAGTGAAACTGAACTGATGCATTTACCATTGAATTATTCTGGAAACTCATGAGCATCAGAGTTACGAGCTTACTCCTCCTTTGGTGGAAGGTGACAGCAGAAATATTGCAAAGGGTGTGAGTAGAGGCAGAGTGGGAATCTCCCCAACCTAACTTCCAAGCCAGGAAGTGGGTATGTATTGAGAATGTCTCATCAATCAGAAAGGAGTTTTCTCTCTTTAGGAGCACCAAGGGGAGGGAGGGGGAAGTGGCTGTCCATCATAGTAATTGCAGGGGTGTCTGTGACAGAGGTTAATAGGTGGTGAAGATTCAAACTTCAGACATACAAAAGTTGACACCAATACAAAAGAAGGGGATGAAGGCAGCAGGATCTGTGGATGGTAACTTTGTGGAAAAAGCCCAGCCCCTCCTTGTTTCCTAGCAGCTTGTGGTGCAAAGAGTACGCTGTTCTCTCTAGGGTGCTTCCATTGGATCCAACTTGGAAGGGAAAGTAGCATGCATCTCTTTATTTGTCTCTGATTAGCAGGTGTCTAAATTTTCAAGTCCTGATGTAAGTCCCCCTTTTTCTTACCCATTCTGGAAATGGGTCTCTTTGTCTGTTCGTTTTTTGTTTTCTGAAGCCATAAAAGGTTCTCCAAAACTTGGTTTTACAGAAGACAAGGAGAATGAGGATTCCACCTAACACAACAGATGTTTATTTCCTTTATAACTTCAGTCTCACCCTCTGCCAATACTATGGCTAAGTGTAACATAGAACATTGTGTGTCTGAATATTTTCCATGTGAGTGTTGTGTCGGGGAGGATGAAGGATCAGAGTGAAAAAGCAGATTCTGTACTCAGTCAGTAGCCTTTTAATTCTGATTTGGTCACTTATAAAGTTCAGGATGAAGATTCAGGCAGTGGAACGGTCCCTATATTTGGCATCAAACTCTTGGGTTATGAAGAAGTAGTATTAGGAGGAGGCTTCTTGGCCCAGTACAGAAGAGATGGAAATTAATTTATTACTATTTATTTAGGAATTAACAGGTTTGTTAATCCTTACCATGTAAATGGCCAGAAAGGCGCGGAGGCAGTGCACGGTAGCATGGCTCGACCTGGCTAATGCCTTTGGGTCCATGCCCAACCACCACATCTTTGCCATGGTCCAGGAGTTTGGGATGCCAGAGAACTTCCTCCGTATGATCTGAGAGGTGTACAAGGGATGCAGCATCACCATTCGCTCGGTCGAAGGGGAGACCGCCGAGATCCCGATCCGGAGGGGAGTTAAGCAGGGCTGTCCCCTCAGCCCCATCATCTGTAACCTCGCCATAGAGCCGTTGCTGCGAGCGATCTCCAATGGCGCAGTTGGCTTCAACCTCCACAGTGAGAGGGTGAGTGTCCTGGCTTACGTGGAGGACCTGGTCCTGACCGCGGACGACCCAGAGAAGCTCCAACGTATGCTAGATGCTGGCAGTAGAGCTGCTGATTGGATGGGGCTCCGCTTCAATGCAAAGAAGTGCGCCTCTCTCCACATCAACAGCAGCAAAAGGGACTCGGTGCAGACGACAGGGTTCCAGATCCAGGGCGAGCCCGTCATCCCCCTGGCAGAGGGGCAGGCGTACCAGCACCTCGGCATGATGACGGGTTTCCATGTCCGGCAGACGCCCGAGGACACCATCCAGGAGATCTTGCAGGATGCCGCCAAGATCGACGCCTCCCTGCTAGCACCGTGGCAGAAAATAAATGCCCTGAACACCTTCCTGATCCCCCGCATCTCGTTCGTCCTAAGGGGAGCCACCGTGGCAAAGGTACCCCTCAACAAGGCAGACAAGATCGACCGGCAGCTGGTGAAGAAGTGGTTGTTCCTTCCCCAGAGAGCCAGCAGCGAGCTGGTCTATATCGCCCACAGGCATGGTGGTGCCAATGTCCCCCGCATGGGTGACCTATGTGACATCGTGGTGATCACCCACGCCTTCCACCTGCTGACGTGTCCCGACGCCATGGTAAGGAACATCGCAGCAAATGCCCTCCATGACGCAACAAAGAAGCGGATTGGCAGAGCCCCCTCCAACCAAGACACCGCCAGCTTCCTGAGCGGTTCCCTGGATGGCGAATTCGGACGGGATGGGTGCGACATCACTTCACTGTGGTCCCGCGTACGCAATGCCACGCGTCACCTGGGGAAGCACATCGGCTGCTGCTGGGAGTGGTGCGAGGAGCGCCAGGAGCTGGGAGTCCTGGTGCTGCAGATCAGGTCCGACGACAACACCATTGTCACCCCGAGCGCCAGGGGAATGCTGGAGAGGACCCTGAAGGGGGCCATCCACTCGCTGTACATGGAAGCCCTGAGCGTAAACCAGACCAGGGTAAAGCCTTCGAACTGACCAGCAAGTGGGACGCCAGCACCACTTCCTCGCCGGGGGTGGCTTCACCCCCTTCGGCGACTGGCGGTTCATCCACCATGCCCGCCTCAACTGCGTCCCGCTCAACGGAGCCGTCCGCCACGGGAATCGAGACAAGCTTTGCAGGAAGTGCGGCTACTCCAATGAGACCTTGCCCCACGTCCTGTGCAACTGCAAGCCCCACTCCAGAGCCTGGCAGCTGCTCCACAACGCCATCCAGAACTGCCTAGTGAAAGCCATCGCACCACGCCTGGGGGAGGTCACCGTGAACTGCGCCATCCCCAGTACTGACAGCCATTTGCGACCTGATGTGGTAGTCACCGACGAGGCCCAGAAAAAGATCATCCTCGTCAACATCACGGTCTCCTTTGAGAACAGGACCCCGACCTTCAGCGAATCCCAAGTTCGTAAGCTGGAAAAATATGCCCCCCTGGCTGACACCCTGAGAGCGAAGGGCTACGAGGTGCAGCTGGATCGTCAGCTGATCGTCGGAGCCCTGGGTGCTTGGGACCCCTGCAACGAGCGTGTGCTTCGGACCTGTGGGATCGGTCGACGCTATGCAAGGTTCATGCGGCGCCTCATGGTCTCAGACGCCATCCGATGGTCCAGGGACATCTACATCGAACACATCACCAGCCACCGACAGTACCAGGCGGTGTGAGCCGGTACGACATCGTGCATCAACTATGGGAAAGGGACTGAGAGACTTTTTTCCATTGGACCATGTGAACTGGAACCATAAACTCACTGAACATTAAATCCCACCAAATGAGGGTAGATCCATCCTCATCATCGTATCCGCTCATTATACTCCACACCTGAATATAGCCATTATATGGACAACATACCCCCATAGCTCAATGTCTGTACTTTGACCTGTTAAACTTATACCCCCAATCGGGGAGATTGCAGATTATGTATTCCTTACGCCACCCGCTCCTAAACCGAATTTCTCACCCCCTGATTATCCGTACCTTATTCCCTGATAACCAGAAACTTCTATGCCTAAACTCTGTACCATTTTCTTTTTACTTCAACATTATCTTAATAAAATTATTACATTTATTTAGGAATTAACAGGTTAATCCTTACCATGTAAATATTGTAACCAAAACAACGGTTACAAAACAGCCATTACAACAGCGAGATTTTGTTTAAGGAGACTTTATACAGAGGTATAGTAATGAAAGCTTTCTATTTAACAGGGTGTTCACGTTATGGGGTCAGCATCATTACAGTACCCATGATGTCGTTTTTAGTGATTTTATTAAATTGAGTGAAATCTCTGATTACACAAATTAGCAGACCAGGTGTGTCTATCAAATCTTAATATTAAAAGAAATGGGACAGGTATGCTTATATGGAAATTCAGTTTTGTGAACTGTCAAATCAGTCAGCAGACAAGGTGCTCTCAAATAAGCATAAACACACAATGCTATCCTTGTCCCATGGTGATTTCTAATCAGCTGTGTGTTTACAGTGTATTTAGATTCAAAATTTTGTGGTCTTGGCTTCACTTCATAGGTAACTTGAGTTAATTCAGTGTTGCCCCAGCTCATGTCCAACCCCCCCCCCCCCCAAAAAAAAAAAAAAAGGTGTTTAGCTCAAGTTTGGTGTGATGCTTTTAACTCAAATAGGCTGGCCCATCATTAATCTATAGATTAAAGGCTTGGCTACACTTGCGAGTTACAGCGCAATAAAGGAGCACCGGGCGCACTAGCTCGCTACCCGTCCACACTGGCAAGGCATCTAGAGCGCTCTGACTCTGCGGCTACAGCGCTGCTGGTACTCCACCTCAGCGAGTAGAATAACGTTTGCTGCCCCCCCCCCCCCACGCTGGAGCGCCGCGGCACTAGTGTAGACAAGGTGCTGCATTACTGCGCTCTGATCTGCCTCCGGAAACGTCCCATAATCCCCTTAAGTTACGTGGCCATTCTTCTCATTGTTTTGAACTTGCTGCAGGAATACAGATATGCCATTTGAAAGCTCTGTTTCTGACAGCCAGCTGCTTAACTGCTCCGAGTCAAAGCAGCCATTACTATGGAATGCTGTGTGTGAGAGAGGGAGGGGCGGGGGGGAAGAGGAGTCTGCTGCTGTCTGAACTTACGAGGCAGCATGCTGACATGCTCTCAGCCCTCCCAAAACCCACTCTCTGTCCCCCCACATAAACACAACACACTCCCTGTCACACTCCACCCCCGCCTCCCCTTTGAAAAGTATGTTGCTGTCACTTGCATGCTGGGATAGCTGCCCATAATGCAGCGCTCCCAATGCCGCTGCAAATGTGGCCACGCCAGTGCGCTTGAAGCTGTCAGTGTGGACAGACTGCAGCACCTTCCCTACTGCGCTCTACGAAGGCTGGTTTAACTCAAAGCGCTCTACATCTGCAAGTGTAGCCATGCCCTAAGTTAGCACAGTTCCTCAGCTGCAAAGAAAATCACTCTGTGCAGCTCAAGTGTCGTTTTGTAGCATGGCTGCTCTCACTTCAGCTAGGCTAACTTGAGTGAGCTCTGCAGTGAGGACACTTTGGGAGTGTGAGGCTGATTACAATAAATGAAAATTTAAAAATTACCTTCTTATTATACTAACTTTTTTAGGAGAGGAATCACAAAACATACAGGGCTAAATTCTACCCCTAATTAGTCATATCACCTGAAGACTTCAGTGGGAGTTGTGCTCATATATGAAAATAGAATTTAACTTTTACTCTTAAATTTGTCAAGAACTGAAATCTACAGCCAAATTTCACTGTTAACCATTGTAAATCTGTATTATCTGGTGTCAGTGGAGTTGACCTATAGTAAATTTGGAATAACAAACATGAGTTATGTACCTATCTCCACCCTTATTGCATTGCTCATTGGTTAAATCCCTTTTCCCCTATGCTTTGCTTTTTTAGACTGTGCGCTAATCTAGGCAGGACTAGACTGAAAAAGACTTCGGGACAAGGAACACTGGGTCAGCTGAAGCTGGGCAGGGAGTAGTACTGGCATTTATGTAGTTAAATAACTCGAAGTTGTTTCCTGATCATGAAGTAAAAAACAGTGGGGACTAAATTGAGCACAGTGCAAATTTTGTAATAACTTCAACTTGGATTAAAGACAGATGGCCTCTAGAGGCCTGCAGCAATGCCACGTTCTGCTGTGATCCCCATCTGACGTAAAAATTATATAGGGATAGGTAGGACCACTACTTGGGTTTGAAATCTCCAAAAGCTGCAGATGTACTGCTGCAGGCATGGTGGTGTTGGTGATTCTGTGGGTGGCAGTCTTCTTTGCAAGTCAATATTGAGCCAATCTCCCCCAATAGTGTTAAGGGGTATTGTACAACAACTGGAGGTGATACTGTCTGCTGGCTTAGATGTAAAATTGGGGTCCTGAAGTCATTAAAGAGATTAAAGGAGATTGTAGGAGTATTAATGCAAGTTTCATTATTAGATTCCAACTTGAGTAAAAGTTTTCTGTCTAAATTTTCCTTGCAGTTTCAGCTTACGTTCTTCATGTCCTGTGAAGTGTGGTGTTTTTTTTTTTTTTTTTAACTGTTGCTATGGATAGTTGAACAGCCACTTTGTTTCACCTCAATGATGAGAGTATCTGAGTGGGGAAGTGATCATTTTTTACTAGGGCTATCGATTAATTGCAGTTAACTCATGCGATTAACTCAAATTAATCACTATTAAAAATTAATTGCAGTTTTAATTGCACTGTTAAACAAGACTACCAATTGAAATTCATTGAATATTTTGGATGTTTTTCTACATTTTCATATATATCTTATCTTCTGTGTTGTAATTGAAATCAGTGTATATTTTGGTTAAAAATATTTGCACTGTAAAAATGATAAACAGAAGAAATAGTATTTTTCAGTTCACCTCATACAAGTACTGTAGTGCAGTCCTTGTCCTGAAAGTGAAACTTACAAATGTAGATTGTTTTGCTTTTGAGTGCAGGTACCTAACAAAAAAAAAAAATAAAACTTCAGAAGCTACAAGTTCACTTGGTCCTACTTCTTGTTCAGCCAATCGCTTAGACAAACAAGTTTGTTTACATTTACAGGAGATAATGCTGCCCTCTTCTTATTTACAGTGTCACCAGAAAGTGAGAACAGGCATTTGCACGGCACTTTTGTAGCCAGCATTGCAGGGTATTTACATGCCAGATATGCTAAACATTCATATGCCCCTTCATGCTTTGGCCGCCATTTCAGAGGATGTGCTTCCATGCTGATGACGCTCGTTAAAAAAATAATGCGTTAATTAAATTTGTGACTGAACTCCTTGGGGGAGAATTGTACGTACCCTGCTCTGTTTTACCTGCATTCTGCCATATATTTCATGTTACAGCAGCCTCGGATGCAAAGAAGGTTCCAATGTGAGATTTGTAAAGATAGCTACAGCACTGGATCCAAGATTTAAGAATATGAAGTGCCTTCCAAAATCTGAGAGGGACGAGGTAGGGAGCATGCTTTCAGAAGTCTTAGAAGAGCAACGCTCCGATGCGAAAACTACAGAACCTGAACCACTAAAAAAGAAAATCAACCTTCTGCTGGTGGCATCTGACTGAGATAATGAAAATGAACATGCATCGGTCTGCACTGCTTTGGATGGTTTTCGAGCAGAAGCCATCATCAACATGGCCGCATGTCCCCTGGAAAAGTGGTTGAAGCATGCGCATCTGGCATGTAAATATCTAGTGATGCCGGCTACCACGGTGCCATGAGAATGCTTGTTCTCATTTTCAGGTGACATTGTAAATAAGAAGGGGACAGAGTTATCTCCTGCAAATATAAACAGACTTGTTTGTCTGAGCAATTGGCTGAAAAAGAAGTAGGACTGAGTAGCTTTGCAAGCTCTAAAATTTTACATGGTTTTATTTTTGAATGCAGTATTTTTGTACATAATTCTGTATCTGTAAGTTCAGTTTTCATGATAGAGATTGCATTACAGTACTTGTATTAGGTGAACTGAAAAATACTTTTTTATAGTGCAAACACTTATAATCAAAAATAAATATAAAGTGAGCACTGTACACCTTGTATTCTGTGTTGTAACTGAAATCAATATATTTGAAAATGTAGAAATCATCCAAAAATATTTAAATAAATGGTGGTCTATTATTGTTTAATCGTGATTCATTTTTTTAATCGCTTGACAGCCCTATTATTTACCCTTAGATACTTTACAGGTGTGTTGAATGAAATTAGTTAATAGTTTGTAAATTGATTTCTCTGCTTCAAAGGAACAGAACTATTGTAGAGCAAAATATTTTAAAGTGTCCGACTTCTCTTGAGAACTAAACTCTCATTCAGTTGTGAATTCATAGGTTTACAGAGTCTTAGATTCTAAGGCTGGGAGGGACCATTGTGGTGATCTAGTCTGACATCCTGTATGGCACAGTCCATAGAACTTCCCCAAAAGAATTCCTAGACTATATCTTTTTAGAAAAATGTCTAATCTTCATTTAAAAATAGTCAGTAATAAAGAATCCACCATGACTCTAGGTAAATTATTTCAATGGTTAATTACTCTCACCGTTAAAAATTGATATCTTATTTCCAGTCTGAATTCACTAGCTTCAACTTCCAGCCTTTGAATTGTTATCCTTTTCTCTGCTAGATTAAAAAGATCATTATAATTTTTTTTCCCCTCCTGCACATGCTTAGACTGTAGTAACCAATTCAGTAACCATACTGCGTCTCTGTATTCTGTTTGGCTGACTTCTTTCCGTTTAGTCTAATTCAGTGGTTCCCAAACTGGGGTTCGCGAAATGTTACAGGGGGTTCTTGGGAAAAAATTCCCTAATGGCGGATAGAGTTGTCCCTAGGAACCATGGGCAGCATGGGACCAGCAGTCCGGAGCCCCTGGACTTCCAAGAGCTAAGCAGATCAAAGCAAGCGTATCTATCACACTGAGGAGATTTAAACTTCAAGACTCCTTAGAAGAAATGGAAAGGGAGGTGGATATCTTTTGCTGTTTTAAAAATTAAATAGGCAGCTAGTATTGTTTTAAAAAATATTATGAAGAACAAGTTTAAGCTGTGTTGTAACATGCGTTGTTTGCCTGGACTGCTCAAGACCTGAATGCTTGCGTAGGAGGAACTCATTGAGTTGGCTTCTTAAATACCTTCATGCTGTTTCACATCTGATACTTCTTGATGAAACATAGGAGCCTTGTCTTATAACAGGGTTATTCAAAGTGATGCAAGCTACGAAAGTGAGATCTTGGAAGTGTGTTGCCGTTTTCATAATGTAATAAAATACTGTAATAAGTAGTAATTAATAATAGTGTGTAATAAGCATGTCATAAAAACAAATTTTATATTTCCAAGATCACTGCTTTTATAATTTATACTCAGGTAAAGGAGAAAATCCCTGGAAATATTCATTTTTAGGAGGGCGTTCACGAGACTTGACATTCTAATGATGGTTAAAGTTTGGGAACCGCTGGTCTAATTCAAATGCTACAGAGAAATGATAGTATCAGTTAATCACAGGTCAGAAAAATACCCCATAAACTTCGAAAGTGCAAAATGGTATCTGACCAAGTGCACATCTCTCCAACACAGGTTATGCTCTTGATCAGTTACTCAGTTTTAACTTTTGCTTTTGATCATTTACCATAGTCATAGCTCTTTATACTTTTATTCTGAATCCAGGATATAAATGGAAGTGCTGCATTGTGTTTTCAAACTTCTGTAGACCAATTAAAATGAATCTTCAGGATCTGCTGACACTTAGTATGATAGCAAATTCTTTTAGAAGTGAGTTCTGAATGCATGAATTGGTTTCAGATTGAGTAAGGCCTTGGGCTTGATTGTCAAGATCTACAGTATCATGGACAGCCTTTCTTTCTTTTCACAGTGAGAAAGCAATGGCCTTTTGGCAGTCTGGTTGATAAAGCCTAGGATGAAGCTTGAGATCAAGACTTAATGCATTCTCTCAAAAGTGCTGAAGTATTAAATGAAGTACTGCAGGAGATAAGATTGAGCAAAAACCTTCAGAGTATGCCTCAAAGTCCATACATTAGTTTACCTTTCCTGCAATAACTGGTGAGAAAGTATCTCCAGACCCTGGAAGAAGGGAAGGTCAGATTCTGATATGTCTTCTTTGTGAAACTAAATGACTTCTTTAGTGCTTAGGTAGTATAATGATGGGTGAAAAAACACCCCCCTGAGCGCTGCAAGTTTCAGTGCTGTGAAGTGCCAGTGTAGACAGTGCACCAGTGCTGGGAGCCATTCTCCTCATGGAGGTTGTTTTTTACAGCACTGGGAGAGCTCTCTCCCAGTGCTGGTGCTGCAACTTTCTTCAGTTTTTACTTCTGTATTATTTAGTCTGATAGATGTTTGTATAAAGCGTTGTTTAAAACGTTCTTTTCAGGGCTATTAGAGCCAACTGCAATATGTCCTATCTGTCTAAATGTAAAATTTTTCCCTTTCTCCCCTTTGGTTAGCAGGGACTGTACTTTCATTTTAAACAAAAAAAGTCTCAAACTTTTCACTGTGTATGGCACCAAATTTTATTTTAATTTTACACCAACTATAGCACTCACCAACTTCAAACTTCACAGATCTAAATGTTCTTATTTAGAATCATAGAGTTTTAGAGCTGGTCTACATTAGAAGGGCAGGTCGACTTAACTATGCTGCACACCTTGTGCGATATACTTAAGCCAATCTAAGCCCTGGTGTATACACGACCAATTTTATTTGTCAATAAATAAATGTGGAGGCTCCAGAATGGCAATGGGGAACACAGGCCCACTGGCTGCACAGATGTCAGAGATCGCTGTGCAGTTCCCCCCTTCTCCTGGGGACATAGACTTGGCAGTGAGGCTGCACCAGGCCATGACACAGCGCAAGGCCCAGACCTGCCCCAGAAACATCTTGGGGCCCTGCCCGTCCACACCAGGCACATCAGGTATGGTAGGCAGGCTCAGCCCAGCAGGATCCACATGTGGAGAAGGTAGTGTGAGGGGGATACAGATGTGGGGTGAGAGGGTTCTGTGTTGAGCAATCTGGGTGAGGGCTGCTCGGTGGGGCGTCCGGATACAGTAGAGTTCTGGATGCACAGGGGCTTGTTGGGGGATTCTAGGTGCAGGGACAATGAGACTCTGCAGGGGGGTCCATGTGAAGGTGGTTGGGGCTCAGCGGGGATGTGTGTCTGTGTGTGAGAGAATGAGGCTTGACGGGGGGCTCCGAGTGCCAGGGGGTGAGGGTCCAGGTGGAGGGGGTTTCGTGACTGGATTCTGAGCGGGCTGAGGCTTTGCAGGGGGTCTGGGTATGGAGAGGTCTGGATGCATGGGGGTTGGGCAGACAGGGGAGCAGCTCCCTGCACAGTGACCGCTCCTCCCACAGCTGAGGAGCAATGGGGACTGGAAGTTAGGAGGGGAGGATGGGAAGTTTCCTGCACTGGGGGAGATTGCTGGGGATACATCTGACCCAGCCCCAGTCAAAATTAGCAGCTGAGCCAGGTGCAGGATAGGATCTGCTGGCCAGGGCTTCCCCACCCCTGCAGTGATTTACCTTTCTACTTGCTGCTCTGGACGCCTGAAACGACGTGCCCGGGCTGCTCGAGAGGGGTGCATGACCATTGATGCAGTTTCCCTTTGCTTCCCTGTCAGAAGTCATTTTTCTGTGATGAAGCAAAGAAGTCTCCTGGGGACATGAATTCTGCACATGCGCAGTGGTGCAGAATTCCCCCAGGAGTACCTAATGTATGTACTGAAAGCAGTCCTATCCCCTCTGTTTTCTTTTTGTGAGACTAAACAAGCCAAGCGTTTCTGGTATCCTTTCATAAGATAGGCTCTCCAATCCCCATACCCTAGTAGCTCTTCTCTGGACCTGTTTCAGTTTAAATTAATCTGTCTTGAACATGGGTGACTGAAATTGTACACAGGATCCAAATGAGGTCTTATGGATGCCTTATATAATGTCATTAATACTTGTCCATCTCTAGTAGAAATGCTTTGCCTAATACATCCTAGGATTACAATTGCCTTTTTTTCACAGCCAGATCACATTGGTGGCTCATTGTAATTCAAATGACTAACTTTATTTTCCCCAAATCTTCTAGTTCTTCTCTAAAATTTGACATCTTCTGGTAACAAAAAGCCAAAACTAAGCTGCCATTGTTCAGCAGTGTCAGCGTAGGATGACTCTGAAAGAGACCATCCTCCACAGAGTACTCTTGAGCCTATAGCAAAGTGCACTGGATTGGGAGCCAGCATACCATGGGTTACCTTTTCTGCTGACTAGTGTAAATCTGTATGCTTTACAGTTTTTACTGAGTAACGCTTTAGGTTGTTTGTCTTATGGATAAGGTAACTGAGGGTCTGATGGGTTGCTTACATTGATTTTTAACAGAGCTGAGAATAGATTCTAATAGAACAAAGTCTTCTGCATTTCACCATACTGAAATTAGGCCAAATCTAGGATATTAAAAGCAACAACAACAACAAAACAACGGGGGGGCGGGGGTGTCTGTGTGGAAATGGGGTGAGAGAGAGATGGGGAAAAGGAATCTGTTCTTCCCCAAAACAAACTCCTCTCCACTTAGCTTAATTTCCTCTGGGAAGATGTGTTACTGAGGATCCGGAAGTAAGCCAGTAACAATGATGTGTTTCTAGGGAGCAAGAGGACCCTCCAGGGAGGGGAGAGGTCCGCAGTGACGGAAGACCAGCTGGGTGTCCAGTAAATACTAGATTCCCCACCCACAGCCAAGGCAAAAGAAGCTCTTCAAGAAGATCAGTAACATTTTAACTAACAAAATAGCATTTCAGACATCACATCTGGGGCAGAGAATGCTATCAGCAAATTCTTAAGTATTGGAAGAATTACAAGCATTCATTATACATCATAGCAAAGATTGACAACTGCATCAAATTCCTGCTAGCTGAGGATGATACAGAACATGTGAATGTGTAAGTAACAGCAACACATTGGTGAAACCTAATCCTTGGCTGCTGGAAAGGAGGAACAGGCTGGGCCTTGCTGAGGGGTTTCATCTTTGATATCAACCTTGCACTTTTTAACTTGAACCAAATCCCACTCCCAGCTGTTTTAAGAGTAGAAGCATTCCTAAGAGACTTATGACAGCATCTTTATCACTTCCACCCCTTTCCTAGTGCTACGAAGCAGTGGATGGTTTTGCAACTTTACCCTTCCTTCAGACACCTTTTTGGTTTTATGCATTACCTGACTGCTGCTGGTCTAGCTTTCCTAAGCAATAGCAGAAAATCACCGTTTTTGTCAGATTTTCTGTTGCCCTGGGGTATTGAATAACAGTGAACCTGAGAAGTCTTATCAACTTGCAAAGCAGTGAAAGCTCTGAACAGCAACAAAAGGCATTGAAGCTGTTTTTATATTCCTGAGGAGAACATTGCATCAGTTGACATTTGCTTCATTTTCACTAGGCAAATTTTGCAACCATAAGGGCTAGAAACATTTTAAAAGAAAAGCTAAAATTTTGCAGGAAATTGTATACACAGTTCTCCTCCTTTCATCCTCCACTTGCCCGGACACTAATTCCTACCCATCAGAGGGTGTCGTAGGCTTTTCTGCGGTGCTCGTTGCCAACATATCCAAGCACTTCACAGATAAACTAAATCTGAATGGCCATGTTCTACGTGCTTGTCTACCCTCTCAAGTTCAAATAGATGTGTTTTGCAGCATGCTCAGAAATCAGACTTTGGCTCTGCCTAATCTCTAGTAATTTTTTCCGTAAAAGAAGCATGTGAACAGAACTCTTATTTCTCATGTGTTTATTTCTGGGCTTTGTTAGCTACATTGTTCCAGAAGGTTGCAGCAGTCCTGGGTTATGGATGATGGAGAGGTGGTCTGTGATGCAGCTGGAGCCAGATCTGTTGATAGCAGTGAAGATCAGGATGAGGATGTGGAACTGGTATTGAAAGAGAACTGGGAGCCAGAGGAGGTGGGTAGAGCATCGAGATGATGTGCTTTCAGGCCTTGTCTTGAACAGGACATAAAGGTGTGATGTTAGACTGTCAGATGATGCACTGAAAGATTAAATTGCTTGACCAAGATTATAACAACAGAGATGGGAATAGAACCAGGTCTAAGATGGTTGAGGTGAAGCTGGCTGAGACCTTGGAGACCTAGATTCTATTCCCAGTTCTGCCACTGTGACTTTGGTCAAGTCACTTAATTTCTTAATGATTCAACTCTCTTATCTATAAAATGGAAATAGTGCCGGTCTTTGTGCTTGAAGAGATATAAGGATAAAAAGTGCACTATAAGTGCTAAGTATTAAGATGTATTAGTGGTATTTTCATGCTTTCTATAGGAAAATAATTGAGCTAATGCTGTTCTTATTTTTCAAGCTTGCTTTTGGTCTCTTCTTCCTCACCTTCTCTGCCAGTTCCACTGTTGTGGTATGTTTTGATTTGTCAGTGGTCCCATTTCATATAATATTCGGGGGATCTACTGAGCTCTGTGCAAAAAACAGGGATAGTTGGAGTTTTCACACTCCTAACTAATGGAATGCCATGTAATTTTGAGACGAGTCTTGCTGAAAAAAATGTAAACTCTGAGAATCTCTCTCGAGGTTCTAGGGCTATTGAACGTATAACATTCAGGATCAGAATCGGTGCTCAGAGTGCGAAATCATATGATCGTATTAATTAGGGATGGCAGGGTCCTCCAGAGGTCATCTAGTTCATGTCCATCCACTGTTCTGCGGCAGAACCAAATATACCTAGATCATTCTTGACAGATGTCTAAGGGCTTCTCTGTATGAATATTTAGTTCATGGCAAGCTGGGTTGTAAATCTGCCTTGCCCTAATGTGCTGCATACTAAGAGAATGTCTGTACTTCCACTAAAAGTTCTCTAGCATTCTTTTATCTATCCTGTTGAAAGCAGAGTAGATCAAAGTGCACTAATGTACGTAACTCTGGTGTATGTAAGCATGGCCCACACAGACACCTAGAGTATGTCTACCTTGCAATTAGACACCTGCGGCTGGCCCATGCTAGCTGGCTGAGGCTAGCTAGGCTCAGGCTAAGGGGCTCTTTTATTGCAGTGTAGATGTTTGGTCTTGGGTTGCAACACAAGCTCTGGGACCTTGCAAAGTGGAAGGGTCCCCAAACATCTACACTGTAATTAAATGGCCTTTAGCCTGAGCCCTGAGTCAGCTGGCACAGGCCAGCTGCGTGTTTTAATTGCAGTGTAGACATACCCTAAGTGTCTGCGTGGGCTCTGCTGCCACACACCAGAAGCTTCCTACTGCACTTGGTTCTCCTCTGCTTTGAAACTGGGTAGGTCAAAACACTAAACTTTTAGTGGAAAGTGGCAGGGTCCAAACAAACAGCGTGTGGTAGTTTACACTCCAGCTTGCTGGAAAATGTGTTTATGTAGACATACCCTAACTTGTTCTTAAAAAGCTCCAATGATGGGATTCCACAATCTACCCTGGTAACCCATTCCAGTTTAACTATCCTAATGTTTAGAAAGTTTTTCCTAATATCTAACCTAAATTTCCCTTGCTGCAGGTTAAACTGATTACTTGTTCTGTCTGCAGGTGGATATGGAAAACAATTGGTCAGTGTCCTCTTTATAACAGCCCTTAACATATTTGAAGACTATTACCAGGTCAGCCCTCAGCAGGGTGAACTGATTTAAATCAAAGTGATTTAACTTACCAAGACAATGGGCAAACCAGAGAGGTATGCAGTGCTGCTGTTTACCAGGATGGTGTCCCTTCTGCTGATACAGGAATGGAAGGAAGCTTCTGTCTTGAAAAAGCTGCATTGCCTTTCAGTGTGCATGCCAAAATAGAGCACAATCTTTGCCTTAAGTTCTCTTCTTTGACACCCACAAATCAGCATAAAGTGCATTATGAAATGAATAAAATTCTGCAGTAATTGATCTGAACCCAAGGGGTTTAGGTAGCCATTAATGCCTTATAATGGCTTAAAATCCATATGCACTTTAAATATCTGTGTAGCCTAATTTGGGCAATTTACAGTATAAAATTTGAAGTTTCCTAAAAACTGGGGGCATTAATGACTGAGCCAAAGTACTATTTCTACTGCCATTTCTCTTTCTATATCTACATCTACAATAAACATGCCTACCATGCAGTGTTTCATTTTCTTTAAATCCTTGTGGTGCCAATATCATGAATAGGGGCATGGTGGACTGGGAAAGGAGGGAGAGTGAGCAGGAAGCAGCTTGGGAACATGGTGGTAGGGAGCCAGTACCCAGAGAACAGTAAGAGAACAGTATCTTAAATTTCCCAGTGCCGCTGTATTGTAGTACAATGCATAATACTGAATGATACAGCTCCACTCTGCAGCATTTTCTGGGTGATTGTCAGTATGGCTGTCCACATGGGAGTCTCATGTAATCTCTGAATCTGCCATGTTGTACAGTTCTTGTTGTACATGTTGTACAGTTCTTGTTGTACATGTTGTACAGTTCTGCCCCGGAAAATCTTGGTCAACATGGTGTCAAAGGCTGTTTCTTGCTGTGTTGTCTGGGGTGCTTTGTGGAAAACTGTCCACGCCTTCTTAGGTATGGTGATGGCATTGCTAACAAAAGTGTTGTCCAGTTCCTGATAGCGTGGGCAGGTAGTGGAAGCATTAGTGGAGGTCCTCTTCTTGTACCTTGCCTTCAGGTACTTCTACCGGAGCTCCTTTGCATTGACTCGGCACTGCATTCCCTCTTCTTCATTTTCTCTGCTCATGTCTTATATGTGTCTGCATTCTGACAACTCTTCTCCAGGTGGGATTGTACATGCAGGGCTCCAAAGAGGGTAATAAAATCCAGAAGCTCTAGTGGGGTCCATGCAGAAGCATGGGGATGTTATGGTTACTATAATCGGTATATGACTGGGTGTGTAAACTCATCACTACCTGGTCTCAAAGGGGCACAATCTGGCTGAGTTCCAACATTTAATTGGAGAGGTGATAGCAGGGTGGATTGGTCATATATCACATTGGCAGATGTGCAGGTGAACGAGCCTCTGATAGTGTGGCTGTTTGACACCTACAAGATCTCTATCAAGCATTCTTACAACTACAATACCCACCTGCTGAAGTGAAGAAACAGATTGATAGAGCCAGAAGAGTTCCCAGAAGTCACCTACTACGGGATAGGCCTAACAAAGAAAATAACAGAACGCCACTAGCTGTCACCTTCAGCCCCAACTAAAACCCCTCCAACGCATTATCAAGGATCTACAACCTATCCTGAAGGACGACCCAACACTCTCACAAATCTTGGGAGACAGGCCAGTTCTTGCCTACAGACAGCCCCCCAACCTGAAGCGAATACTCACCAGCAACCACACAACAGAACCACTAACCCAGGAACCTATCCTTGCAACAAAGCCCGTTGCCAACTGTGCCCACATATTTATTCAGGGGACATCATCACAGGGCCTAATAACATCAGCCACACTATCAGAGGCTCGTTCACCTGCACATCCACCAATGTGATATATGCCATCATGTGCCAGCAATGCCCCTCTGCCATGTACGTTGGTCAAACTAGACAGTCTGTACGTAAAAGAATAAATGGACACAAATCAGATGTCAAGAATTATAACATTTATAAACCAGTCGGAGAACACTTCAATCTCTCTGGATTTGTGCTGGAAATGGCCCACCTTGATTATCATACATGTTGTAAGGAGAGTGATCACTTTAGATAAGCTATTACCAGCAGGAGAGTGGGGTGGGGGGAGAGAGAAAACCTTTTGTAGTGATAAACACCCATTTTTTCATGGTCTGTGTATATAAAAACATCTTCTGTATTTTCCACGGTATGCATCCGATGAATTGAGCTGTAGCTCACGAAAGCTTATGCTCAAATAAATTGGTTAGTCTCTAAGGTGCCACAAGTACTCCTTTTCTTTTTACATAAAAGTGCATTCTTGTTGGTTGTTATAACCTTAATACATATTCTTCACAATTCAGAGATAGATGAGACACAAAGTGGGTCTCTTTTACGGCCTGCTGCCATTATAGGTTTTCCTGTCTAGTGAGAAAATGCTATAGTAAATCTCAAATCAATTAGGGCTACGCTCAGACCTCAAGACTTCTGGAATATGCTGCTCAAACAGTTTCACTTTTGTTTCTACATCCTGTCCCTTCTATCTCACATTTATCTGCAGACTTCTTCTCCTTGTCCAGATCTTTTCCGCCCCAACAATCTTTTATTCATTGAACGTTTTAAAACTTTTCACTTTTAGAGAGAAGTAAGAGACTGACTCTGTTACACTAATTTGCAGCGGGGCAGTAGGGTTGAGGTTTGTTATTTTTCACCTCTATATATTTATTTATTTATTTTAAAACATTTTTGCTGTTAACAAGCTTGTTATTTCTGGAGACACACATCCACAGTTTGAGAACTGCAAAACTAAGCATCTCTGATGGTATCTTCTAGACTTAGCACTGAGTCCCATTGGGTAGATAGAGAGATTAAGCTAAATAATCTATATAGCAGCCCCTGGAACCCCATAAGATTGGGTCTCTAATCCATGAACTATTGGAACTCATTTACAAAACATTTCTTAACCATTACATGAATATATTGTCTCATACTATAGAATTAGAATTTATAATCCCTATTCCATGATGAGATATCTTTGAGTTATAATGTATCTTAATTAAAACTATCTTTAGATAGGTTTTTCCTCAAAAAGCATTTTATCAAAAAAATCCGTGTTTTTTTTATTTGTATTTTAAAAATCATTGATTTTAATCCACCCTGTGATAAAGTCAAGATGACTATGGGACAGTGGAAGGGAAAACAGGTGCATAGACTGATCCAGGTGTGATCTGGCGGGAGGACTGCCAGAAGTGGAGTAGTTAAAAATATGTCCATGTGAACCTTAAAGTGAGTATACTCACTTTAAAAGTGGAGCTACTCCTATTGCAAGGAGTATTGATTATTGTGCTCAAAAACGCCACATAATTAACTTGAAAAGATGTGGAGTGCAAGGCATTTTGAAGTGAACAAACTCAAGTTAATCCAGTGTAACTGCGTATTCAAGGCCTGAATGAGGTTAGCCCCTATCATGGGGGGCATAGGACCATTAACTGTTAACATTTCTGTCTCAATGTCATGGGAGAGGAGATGAATGCATTTGTCTGGGCTAATGTAGGGGGATTTGGTGAAACAGATTAACAAGTTGGAAACAGTCCTGCAAGTGACAGCTCAGTTTTTCCATCCTAGTCTCTCTGGATGGCTTTACACCATAAGTAAGTTAATTCTTAATGAATGGTTCAGAATTTTCTGTATATTTTAAATCTTCTTAACATCAGTATGTTTTAAAGTGGTGTGACATTTGGGGATTTAACTAATTTTAGAGGATTTCAGTCAAAATGTCCACAGATTAAACTCTTATGTAGTGTGGGTTGTTGCTGAGTACTTGCATTCTATGAGACTATTCTGCAGGTTTGCTAGGTCAATGCAAAGGGAGTCCAAATTTCTCATTCAAGGAGGCTGAGCCCTCCAAGTCCCTCCCCTTCATCAGAGTTCTGCTTTCTCCAGTGTGGGGATTCATGCTGCATAAATTGCAATTCCATCTGCTTTTTCAATAGCAAAAGTCATCTTATTTCTGTTCTGTTCAGTGTTTTACCATGCCTATTACCATGGTACCAGAATGCCTTCCACAGTTAAAAATAAGCAGTGACTAACCTCTATTAAGTGGGGATCTTGTCTTCTTCTCCCTTAGGGAAAGATTGCACGTACATGGATTATAAAATCTTTAACTTGATATACCAGGGGGTGGTGTTGGACAGGCAAGATTCAAGTGTGCTTTGCATTTGTGCTGGAAAGTGATGAGCTTTGTGGTTCTAGTTCCTGTGGGGATTGTGTTTTAATACCTTGGGTCAGCCTCAGAAAAACTCGTCTCCTTCACAAACAGGCTTCATTGTTGTAATAGACTGTTTCGTAATACCCGAGGAGGAGACTTATTGATGGCAACTGAGGTCTGAGTGACATTAGCCCAGTCCATTTAGAGCTATGTAAATGAGAATGTAGACCTTAATTTCGACATGGTATATATAGAAACCCAGTGGAGTACAGAGATGGTATACTCATAGTAACCTGCTTCGCTGAGAAAGGAATCCACTGCATTCTGCACCGGTTTTCAATTTTCATTGGGTTGATGCTTTTAAGGCAAGAGACCTTGCATTGCTGTAATGCAGACTGGAAGTGACAAGGTATGTATTATTGAGGCTAGCTCTTGATTTAGTTCAAACTTCAAACATTACCATAGAATCTCAATAGGTAGAAATTCTATGCTTGAATAATAAGAAAGTAGCTGTAGGAATATACTAGTGGCCACCTGACCAGGATGGTGACAGCAATTGTGAAATGCTCAGGGAGATCAGAAAGGCTAAAGAAACAAAAAACCTCATAATAATAAGGGATATTAATTATTCCCATATTGACTGGGAGCATGTCACCTCAGGATGGGATGTAGAGGTAAAATTTCTAGACCATACATGACTGCTGCTTGGACAAGCTAGTCCTAGAACCCACAAAGGGTGAGGCAATTCTTGATTTAGTCCTAAGGGGCGGACAGGATCTGGTCCAAGAGGTGAATATAGCTGAAGAACTCACTAATAGGGACCACAGTGTAATTAAAATTTAACATTCTTGTATGGAGGAAAATACCAAAGAAACCTACCACCCTAGGATTTAACTTAAAAAAGGGGAACTACACAAAAATGAGAGACCCCCAAATTAAAAAAAAAAAGTATACACATACATTTTAATACTATCATCTCAAACTGTGTAAGAGGACTAAAAAAGGCCACAATGGCTAAGCAGAGTGAAAGAGGCAGATAGAGACAAAAAGACATCCTTTAAAAATTGGAAGTCAAATCTTACTAAGGAAAATAGAAAGGAGCATAAACTCTGGCAAGTCAAGTGTAAAAGTATAATTAGGCAGGCAAAAAAGAATTTGAAGAGCAACTAGCAAAAGACATAAAACCTAACAGCAGAACTTCTTTTTAAAGCACATTAGAAGCAAGAAGCCTGCCAAACAATCAGTGGGGCCACTGGATGATGGAGGAGCTAACAGAGCACTCAAGAAGACATGGTGGTTGTGGAGAACTTAAATTAATTCTCTACATCACTCTTAACTGCAGAGGATGTGGGTGAGGGAGGTCCCCACACCTGTGCCATTCTTTTTAGATGACAAATATGAGGAACTGTCCCAGATTGAGATGTCAGTAGAGGAGGTTTTGGAGCAAATAGATAAATTAAACAGTAATAAGTCACCAGGACCAGATGGTATTTTCCCAAGAGTTCTGAAGGAATTCATACATGAAATTGCAGAACTAACAACTGGGGTATGTAACCTATCAGCTAAATCAGCACTGTACCAGATAACTGGAGGATAGCTAATGTAAAGCTAGTTTTTAAAAGGGCTCCAGATCCTGGTGATTACAGGCCAATAAATCTAATTTTAATATCAGGCAAATTGGTTGAAACTAATAAAGAACAGAATTGTCAGGCACACAGATGAAGATATGTTGGAGAAGAGGCAAAACAGCTTTTATAAAAGAAAATCATGCCTTACCAATTGGTTAGAATTCTAAGAAGGGATCTACAAACATTTGGACAAGGGTGATCCAGTGGATATAATGTACTTGGGCTTTCAGACAGCCCTTGATGAGGTCCTTCATCAAAGCCTCTTTAGCAAAGTAGGCAGTCATAGAATAAGAGGGAAGGTTCTCTCATGGATCAGTCATTGGTTAAAAGATAGGAAACAAAAGGTAGGAATTAAATGGTCAGTTTTCACGGAGTAGAGAAGAAAATAGCAGCAATCCCTAAGGATCTGTACTAGGATGTGTACTATTGAACTTGTTCATAAATGATGTGGTAAATGGGATAAATAGTGGTGGTAAAGTTTGCAGATAATACAAAATTACTCAAGATAATTAAGTACAAAGCAGACTGCAAAGAGCAACAAAAAGATCTCACAAAACTGGGTGATGGAGTAACAAAACGGCAGATGAAATTCAATGTTAAATGCAAAGTGTAATGCCCATTGGAAGACGTAATCCCAACTAGACATACAAAATGATGGGGTCTAAATTAGCTGTTACTACTTAAGAAAGAATTCTTGAAGTCAGCATAGATAGGTCTCTGAAAACATCCACTCAATGTGTAGTGGCAGTCAAAAGAGCTAACAATGTTAGAAACCGTTAGGAAAAGGATAGATAATGAGACAGAAAATATAAAAATGCCACTATATATGTTCATGGTACACCCACACCTTGAGTACTGCATGCAGTTTTGGTCACTCCATAGTGAAAGATATATTAGAATTGGGAAAAGTACAGAGAAGGGTCATAAAATGACGAGGGTTATGAAACAGATTCCATATGAGAGAGCTGAGACTATTCAGCTTAGAAAAGAGATGACTAAGGGGGATATGATACAGATGAAATGATATGATACATATAAAATCATGAATGATTTGGAGAAAGTGAATAAGGAAGTGTTATTGCCCCTTCGTGTACCACAAGAACTAAGGGTCACCCTATGAAATTAATAGGCAGCAGGTTTAAATCAAACACAAGGAAGTACATTTTCACAATATGCACAGTCAACCTGTGGAACTCATTGCCAGGGGATGTTGTGAAGGACAAAATTATAACGGGATTCAGAAAAGAATTAGGTACGTTCATGGGGAATAGGTCTATCAATGGCTATTAGCCAAGATGGTCAGGGAAGCAACCCCATATTCTACCTGTCCCTAAACCTATGACTGTGCCAGAAGCAGGGGATGGATGATTTGATAAATTGCCCTGCTCTGTTTGTGCCCTCTGGCTCTGGCTGCTGTCAGAAAACATGATACTGGGCTAGTTGGACCACTGGTGTGATTCAGTATGGCCATTCTTATGTTCTTAGTATGCAGTGCAGACTTTGTCAAGACTCTGTTTACTTAAGCAGCACCTTTGTATTGCCTTTCCTGGAGTTTTGTCTTAGAACTGAAAGTAATTGTAAGATTGCTGCCTTGTGACTTTTTTTCCCCATAGTTGCTGTTAACTCTTTAAGGAAATATGAGCAGTTCCACAGATTACTACTATGAGAATCAGAAATGCAATATTGAGCATTAAAATGGATTTATTGCTCTTTAAAGAGAAACATCCATACAACAGTAGTTCTCAAACTTCTTTATGGAAGAGTAATAAGGACTATTCTTCCTGTACAAAACCAGGATGTTTTTTCTGGTGTTGTAAACTGAAAGACAGTTCTATTTTTTATTCATATTAACAGACCAAAGGAATTCTATTATACCTGTTAATACTCTCAGATATTCTATTCAGTCCTATGGATATTCTCTTGTAGATTACCTGAGACTTGAATTCTCAGCTACCTTTTGTAGAATGTTGCCTATTTATACCCAAAAGCTTTCTGAAGCAATGATTTTTGAAATTAGCCTGTCTTATTTTCAAGCATTTCTTTATGAAATGATTTTGGAGAAATGTTTAGATTTGATTGAAAACAATATCCCATAATCTGCATGGAAGGCTATTTTGGGAGGTGCTCCTGCACTGAGTAGTAGTTTTATTGCTGTCGGTACAGAAGTTGAAGCAATTGTGTTGGAGTAGGTTTTTGCACTAACCCCATAACTTTAAGGAGCTGTAATTAGTAGCTGGAATGCATTGTTACAGCTTACTCATAGAAGAGATCTGAACACGGGATCAAGAGGGTGTGTCGGGTGTGTCAGATTTCACTCACCTAGTTTTGTAATAGTCGATGTAGTAGTAGTTCGTAGTGTTCTTGTGTTTTAAAGTAATTTTCCTATTTGAGTAAAGTTGTTAGGGGAGTGGGGAAAATAAAATCATACAAAGATGGTTGTATTTTTCTGCTCCCTCTACTAATAAAATACTAAATATGGTTGAGTGTTTCTCTGGCTAATGTCTTCTACTTGGCCCTACAGTGGAGTTACAGTCAGGTACTTCAGCACATCATCCCATTATCATGGCAAATAATTGAAGCTATTAATTCAGAGTTATGGCTTAATTCTAGAATTACACAAACGTTTATATGTTATGTTATGACTTTACAGTGCACTATTGCTTAAACAACCAATTGCTTAGTGTAAGAATTAAAAGCAAACTGTGTCCCCTAACTTTAATGTAAATAAAATCTACTTACTATAGGTAGTAGCAAAGATCCATTGTGGCTGCTTTCTTACAGAGGTAAAGACTTCATTTTATCAGGAGTAAAGACAAACTAAATCAAACCAAAAGCATTATCAAACATGGTGCATTGTGCTCTAAATTAGACAAGCTCTGGCATGCTGCAGAGAGAGAAAAATTCCAATGAAAGGGGCCCTTCTCTAAAATAGCCCTGAAGCCAGTCCTGGAGAGTTCAACCCCAGGAGCACAGTGGGAGTTGCCTAGCCAATTTTAACGGCAGTGATCGGATGTAGATAGGTTTGGCAGAATACAATTTTTTTTCTAATTTTGATGATTAATGACTTATTAAGATTTTTATCAACAGTTTTTATTTTTAGGAAATTTTTAGCAGTTATTTTTACAGCGGCTGGAAATTAAGGCAGTGATAGGGTTAGGACAGCACTGATAAGAGCTGGAGGGATTCCCAGCACAGACAGTATGGCTGGAGGGGCTCACTGCGTGGCCAAAGGGCCCAAGATATCAGGGTACAGGGGAGGCTGTGGTCCTTCCCCAGTGGAGCAGAGACCCCGGGCCAGGACTGCAAGACGGAGGACAAATCCTCTGCCATGGAGGAGGCCAGCTTGCTGCTGAACAGTTCCTGCCTGGGAACAGTTCATTCCAAGGAGAGAGAGGAGGAGGCGGCAGCGCTTTTGAAGCCTGGGAGGCTGAAGCATTACCGAGGAGTGCCTAAGAAACTGCTCCAGAAAGGGGTAAGGAAGGAGATAAACACCTGATAGGAAAAAAGTACTGAGTTTGGGGAAAGTTGGGTACAGGCTGGGCCTACCTCTCTAGAAATCTTTGGACTTGCTGAGAGATGAGCAAACTATGGGGAAATGTGGGACTACATATTTTAAGGGTAGAGGATAAACTAAGTACCCCTTTTATAAATATTAGTATGCTAATGATGGTCTGCCAGATTCCTAGTGCTGGTGAGAATTCACTCGTTCACAGATGCATTGAATAGGACCCTGCAGCTGCAAATAATTTTGACAAAGGATAGGCAGTGCAGATTCTGCCTCTTCCTTTTTCTCTGAGTGCTACTATACAGATCATTCCAGTTTTATCCGGGTTGGGTTGTGCAGTTCACTTTTATCCTGTTCCTTGTCGTAAACTTTGGGCTTAATGAAAAGCTGTAGCCCAGAATGTGTCACCATCTCTCAATAGTTTTATCTGCATATGGAGCAGGTGTAACTGAGTGGTATTTTGTGGTATGCTGCATATTAAGGCTGTTGGAGAATGAAAAGTTGCCCAGAATTACCATATGACCTTTAAGAGGAAAGAGTAACTCCACTGAAGTGTCGTTCGATCTACGCCTCTTGGATCAGACTTTAATACAAAGTATTTGTTTGCCTGTATCAAGACCTGATGTTTGATCCAATAAAATAATCATATACGTGCATCTTTCTCCATTGCTATGACAGCAGTCGTGGTATCCATATATTTTGTTCTCTTCTTATTTCTGAAACAAGATACAATGAAGAAAAGGAAATGTGTCGAATCCATGTGTAATGGATTGACAATAAGCTGTGATATCTTGAACAAACCTTATGGAATTAAGATAAACTTTATTGAATTCAGTTAAACATTGTTGAATGGGGCTTAACATCTTTGGAGTTCATTGTATTACACATGTAAATGTTTATGTTCTATGGTGAGATTATATGGAACTTCTTTAGCAGAGAGACAAGATAAATGCCATCTCTGGAAGGTCTGAGGAATTTCAAAGGTTTTTTTGGATCATACTTGTGAGGTGGATATCCTAAGGTTATACCACCATGAAATGAGGGCAATGCAAATTCTCCCCCTCTGAAGCCAACCTTTTGAAGATAGGCGCCGGGGGAGAGACCCTTTGTATACTAACTACCTGCTTCTGGAAACTCCAAAATCTTCTGATCTGTTTAAAAAGGGAACTTAACATGTTATGAGTGTACTTGTTCTCAGCTGAAGCTCCTATGAATCACAGCCAATGGGACCTGCGGCAGTGACATCTGTGGGCAGGGGCAGTGTGCAGAGCCACCTAGCTATGCTTCCGCCTAGGAGCAGCTGGGACATGTTGCAGCTTGTGGGGAGCCGCCCAAGGTGAGTGCCCCCCGGATCTGGCACCCCAAATCCCCTCCTGTGCCCAAACTCGCTGCCCTGAGTGCCCTCCTGTACCCAAACTCCCTCTCAGAGCCACACCCTGTACCCCCTCCCGTGTCCCAGCCTTGCACCCCCTCTCGCATTCTGAACCCCTCATGGCCGTTCCTCTGCCTAGGAGCAGCAGGGACATGTCACCGCTTCCGGGGAGCCACATGGAGACAGGCAGGGAGCCTGCCACCCCGGTGCCAACCGGACTATAAACCGGACTGCTTATGAAGATTAGAAATGCTGGTTTATAGAGCTTTCTGGTTGGTACAGGGCTGGATAACAGAGCTTTCACTGTATTATGATGCCCTTCTCCAGGCCTCTGAGACCTCACCCATCCACCTTGAGTTCTCAAAGATAATTGCTAATAGTTCAGAGATTGTTTCAGCTAGTTCCTTAAGTACCCTGGGATGAATTTCATCAGGCCCTGCTGCATAAATACATCTAACTTATCTACATTTTTTTTAACTTGTTCTTTCCCTATTTTGGCTTTTTCTTCACCCCTCTTCCCCACCTACCCCCTAAAAAGCCCAATTATTTTGCTTCATAGTTTTTAACATCTAAAAGATTTTTTTGAGCAAGCCCTTAACCATCTCTTTCTTAATCATGACAGCCCTTGCCCTCAACAGGAGAGGCCTTAGTCTTCATTAATGGGTGTAATTTCTGCAGTGGCTTTTCCCAGGCAGAATCTATGAAGAATTTTGAAAGAGGAAAGAATTATGAAGATTGGATAACTAAAAACACAATAAGGAAAACTAGTACATATCTGATATTTCTTACCTGCAAAATAAGTTGTCAATTCTTTAATCAATTATTGAGCCAAGTTAGTCTGGATTAATCAGAGTGGCTGCTTATTTTAGAGGTGCTGTGATCACATGTCACAAAGACGTGTGTGGGCCACTAAATCCATTAGGGTGAAGATGTTTTCAAATAAGTTTTAAAATTAAGGTGACAGTTGAAGAAACAGCTAAGCCTTTGGTCTATTTAGCTAAGTGTTGGCAATTCCTTTTAATGACTGAGAATTTAGCTAACTATGGATTATTTGCACAAGTATAACTTTCTCAAGCATGTTCCATAATACCAAAGAACGACATAAACATTTACCAGAAAATGCACCATGAATGTGTCCCACTAGCAATAAAGACAGGTTTCAGAGTAGCAGCCGTGTTAATCTGTATCCGCAAAAAGAAAAGGAGTACTTGTGGCACCTTAGAGACTAACGAATTTATTTGAGCATAAGCTTTCATGAGCTACAGCTCACTTCATCGGATGCATTCATGCATTCGTCTGAATGCATCCGATGAAGTGAGCTGTAGCTCACGAAAGCTTATGCTCAAATAAATGTTAGTCTCTAAGGTGCCACAAGTACTCCTTTTCTACTAGCAATAAAACGTACTTTACCTCATCTTTTTAGAAGTAGTTTTAGGGATGAAACGGCTTTCATCGGTTCTTGAGGAATTGTACTGTTTTAGTCATGTCACATGAGAAATTAAGGGGCAACATATAAACAAATCAGTGTGCAATTCCCAAATGATTGTGTTCTGTCTTTTCTGAAGCTTTTGGTGCAGAACCCAAACCTGTCTGATGCTTGCGCATATGTATGTCTCCCTTGTTTATGAGCTTGTCAGTTTTGTTTTGCTTCTGCAATTATAGTATGGGACCTGCCTGCTGAAGATTGAGATCTTTGTATCTAAAACTCTTATCTTGAAATCTAAATTATTTTTTATTTGTGTGTTTGACTTTAAATTGGCTGGTTCTATGCTAAATGTTTCAGCTGTTTTTTTGGGGGGTGGGGTGAGGGGTATGAACAGCTTAATTCTTCACTGTGTCTTGTAAGCCTCTGCTTGATCCCAGGCCGTAAGAGAAACAAGAAGAGACGTGGAAAGGAAAACCTGCTTCACATGCACTTCCCAGCTATGGATCATGGGTAGTGATCTCCGCTGGTTTTTGTCCTAGAGGAAAGCCCAACCTTCCCCTTGGCACACTTCAGTCCAGCCCTGAGTAGGGTAGCTCAGGCCAGCTTCCCCTGGGCCAGGAAAAGGTTATGCTACAGAGGCAGGGAGCCTTGTCAGGGAAATGACAGGTGCACCCTTCCATATTCACTGTAGGGATCTGGGGAAACTATTGTATAATGGAGATAAATGTGTGAAAGCTGCTTCCTGTTCCTGAGCCCATGGTACTTGCTATTTTAGCACTGCAGCAGTAATGCTGTAGCTAAGGTTGAGTAATTATATAGTGTGTGTGTTTTCCAAGACTGGGACAGACTTTCCAGAGCCTTTTGGTCTAGCTTGAGAGGAGGCAGGGCAGGCACGCAGTTGACTTTTTGAATAATTTAACACACACTTGGCATCAGTCTGTTGCCCAACCTACGTGGTACTTGTAAACTTCAAATAATAAAATTACTCTTTGATCAGGGTCTGGAAGAAGCCATGTGTTTCTGTCTTCACCTTCTGGATTTTCCTATAAACTTATGATATAAATGATTCAGAAGTATGGGACCCACTTCAAATATTAGTGAAAAATGTGGTTTCTCTCACGTAATGTACAGCTACTAAAGGTCAAAGCTGGTGACTTAAACATGGACAATGCTATGATTCTCTTCTATAAATTCCAACTGTCTTGTTACTTTTAAACTATCAACAAATATTAATTTCTCATGTACAAAATCAAATATATTTCAAGATACTTTAAACCCTCAGCAGTGAGGGGCAAATAGTATGCAAAACTTTCAGATGATTTAAGTGTTTTCTTCCCAGTCGATCTTCTCCTTTATTTAATATAAAATAAATGGTGTTTGTGCATTGTGTCTTGGGATGGTTTGTCTGAAAGTCTTTGCTCATTACTTTGTACATCTATAATTATATGCATCTATATAGTAAGAAGTATTCTAGCCAAGCCTAAATATTGCTGCAAAGTGAAACAGCATCTGTTTATTATTATGAACACAAAATATGCTCACAAAGTTATCACTGTTACAGGAACCAAAGCAAAATTATAACCTATCAGGCTGCAGGCAGAGCAATAAAAAGCTTATCCTCAACAAAAAGAAAAGGAGTACTTGTGGCACCTTAGAGACTAACACATTTATTTGAGCATAAGCTTTCGTGAGCTACAGCTCACTTCATCGGATGCATTCAGTGGAAAATACAGTGGGAAGATTTATATATATAGAGAACATGAAACAATGGGTGTTACCATACACACTGCAATGAGAGTGATCACTTAAGGTGAGCTATTACCAGCAGGAAAGCGGGGGGAGGGAGAGCCTTTTGTAGTGATAATCAAGGTGGGCCATTTCCAGCAGTTGACAAGATCATCAGAGGAACAGTGGGGGGTTGAGGGGGGGCAATAAACATGGGGAAATAGTTTTACTTTGTGTAATGACCCATCCACTCCCACTCTCTATTCAAGCCGAAGTTAATTGTACCCAGTTTGCAAATTAATTCCAATTCAGCAGTCTCTCGTTGGAGTCTGTTTTTGAAGTTTTTTGTTGAAGAATTGCAACTTTTAGGTCTGTAATCGAGTGACCAGAGAGATTGAATTGGTCTCCAACTGGTTTTTGAATGTTATAATTCTTGACGTCTGATTTGTGTCCATTTATTCTTTTATGTAGAGACTGTCCAGTTTGACCAATGTACATGGCAGAGGGGCGTTGCTGGCACATGATGTATTGGTAGATGTGCTTCAACAAAAAAAACTTCAAAAACCGACTCCAAGACAGAAGAGGAATACAAATAGTGCAAAAGAATCAACCATAATTGTGAACAATACCACAAAAATGAAGAAAGTGACTGGTAGCAGGTCTCATCAATATAACTTTAGGAACTTCATAGGCCAATTTATGTGTGTATTAAGTTTATCTTTATTTAAGTGTAAAACAAGTTGTACAAAATTTCTGTTCTATAAGAACGAAATCAAGAAACCATTGAAATGTAAATTCACCCCCCAACTTTATACTTTGAGCATTTCGCAATATAAAACTGAACCAAATACATTAGCGAATACAGACTAACACGGCTGCCATTCTGTATCCTCAACAAGTAACAGTTCACCCAAAATATTCCGTGCAAAAAGTGCTAATGTATTTGGTTCAGTTTTATATTGCGAAATGCTCAAAGTATAAAGTTGGGGGGTGAATTTACATTTCAATGGTTTCTTGATTTCGTTCTTATAGAACAGAAATTTTGTACAACTTGTTTTACACTTAAATAAAGATAAACTTAATACACACATAAATTGGCCTATGAAGTTCCTAAAGTTATATTGATGAGACCTGCTACCAGTCACTTCCTTCATTTTTGTGGTATTGTTCACAATTATGGTTGATTCTTTTGCACTATTTGTATTCCTCTTCTGTCTTGCCAGTTGGTGGTGGTTGGTTAGTCTTTCATGTTTTGATCCAGACATATGATTTTCTTACATTTAGGATAACAAATAAAAACAGATTATGCAGTGCAATATTAAGCTTTTCTCCTTTTTCTTCCTATCTGTTTTCCTTATTTTAATATCTTAATTTTCAATTTAATTTTGACTGTTGAAGGGGTTTCTCCATTCCTTAGTATTCATAAGTTCTCTAACTATCAAGTTTGATGGGCAGTGACCGTCTTCCAGCAAACTCTAAACCTTCCACCAGATTTCTAAGTAGCTTTTTTCCTTCTCTTGTGCAGAACTGACTTCATGAGTTAATTTTTCTAGTACCAGAGTTCCCCCCTTTTTTTCATAGCAGTCATACATCTTCCACCCCCTTGCTATGGTAATTCTAGCAGCAAGTAGGAAATGAGTGGTGAGTTCTTCGTGGCTTTCTTAAGACTTAACCTTTTCATATTCGTTGTTTTTTTTTTTCATGAAAAGTTATCTGACATCTGACACCTGTTATGTCCTTTATGGAATCTCCAGTGGCTTTCCAAAATGTCTTAAATTTTGGTCACGTTCACCATATGTGGAGAAATTCTTTCATTATGTTCTCCAGCACTTCCCCTTCCTTGCACCATACTCATTCCATTTTACATCCGATGCATCAGATGAAGTGAGGTGTAGCTCACGAAAGTTTATGCTCAAATAAATTTGTTAGTCTAAGGTGCCACAAGTACTCCTTTTCTTATTCCATTTTAAGGGGAGTTAGGTACCATTGATACAGCATTTTACCATAATTTTCTTTTATAAATGTGTTGTTTGGTGTATGTGGACCTTGCCTTATCTGTTCTCCCATTCCTCAATTTCACATTCCCATAGTTCTGATGTTAATGCTGTTGCCTATGGGGTGTATTTTGAAACGGTGTAAATCCATTTCATAGGGAAATTAAGTTATTTCTGGGAAGGTTAAACTGCACTGTTTGCTTTCCTTGAAATTTTTAGTAGCAGTTTTTGTTTCTGAGCTAGACATATTAGCAGAAATATAAACTGTCTGTGAAGGCATCAGTACATAATCTCAGGCTTCCCAAGGGACTGTGGTATTTTCAGAACAAGATGTTGCTTAAAGTACCTGTGAGGATTATTGAATGCTCTGGGAAGGATTCATCTGTGTAGTATTCCACTTGGGTGGCTTACAAAGTGATCTCAAAACAGGAAAGAAACTAAGCAGAGTCCTCACATTCTTCCCTGGAAGGCAGTAGCAGTGGTGGAAAGATACCAGAAAAAATAAAAGAAATTGTGTGATTCTTCTCTTTTAGTACTCAGGATTTTTAATTAGTGGTTAAGAATAGCATATTTTTCTCAAGGCAGGGTAGTTAGTGGAGAAGTTTCCCAGTATATATGTAAAACAGCAAAACCTATCTTCTGGGCCTCAGAGAGTGACTGCGTCTTACTCAGTGACTGAATATGGACAGAAAATAAGTAATCAACACAAGGGGCTGAGAGGGAGTGTACCCAGTACTCCTTATGACTTTAAAAGCCTCCCCCAAGACTACTTGTCAATACTCAGCTGCATACAGATTGAATAGACTTGTGATCTTGCTTCTCTGTGATTTCTCAGAATTTTCAGATGCATAATTTTTTGGGGGTTGGGTGGGATTAAAAATGCTTTCCTATTTTAATCCTCCATGATTTGTCTCAATCTCTTCCAAAGAAATAAGGAAGAATAGTGTGTAGATGAATATGTAACAGCCATTTCTGTGAAGGGATTTCCTGATTCTTCTTCCCTGTGTACAACCTATTTTAGCTGGAGCCACTTCTGTTGATGGAAGGGCTTATTAAAAATTTCATCTCCCTGTCTGAATCATATAACTATTTCTAAAATAAGAACTCTTTTTGGCCATATGAATCTCTCATTCTTTGGAGTCTAAAGTAGATGTATGCAATTTGAAAATTAATGATTTGAGGAAAAAAGGTTACTTCTGTGGAAGAATACATTAGTAATCTGGGACATAAAATGTCAGTGTTTTAAAAATACTAATTTTTGCTATAAATAATGCATTGTTCCACTTAAAAAATGGAGATTAAGCATAACAGATTTAAGGCCTTGCAGTATTTTTGTTTTAGGTTTACCTGAAAATTCTGGAGCTAATTCCAGAAGGCTGTGTTAATCAAACAGATAAGACTGAAGTCTAAAATGTGTTTATTGGCGCTTACATTAAACAGAAGTTCCCCCCTCTTTCTCATATTATACAGAATAAAACATACCACTGTTTGCTTTGTTTGATACTTCAGTTTATGAAACTTAATTTTTTTCGGTCTGTTTTGGCCAAATATTTTGAGGCAGATTGAAATGTAAAAGAAATCTTGATTTCTCATTGGCAAAAGACCATATATTCCCTACATTGCTAAATCAGCAGATTCATAGTATGAAAACACTAATACATTTCAAAACTTTAGTTACTTTTAGGACTTTTCTCCATTAAGTTGGATTTTGCAACTGAAGAAAAACATTTTTTCAACTGACAGGTTTCAGAGTAGCAGCCGTGTTAGTCTGTATTCACAAAAAGAAGAGGAGGACTTGTGACACCTTAGAGACTAACCAATTTATTTGAGCATAAGCTTTCCTGAGCTAACATTATGCTCAAATAAATTGGTTAGTCTCTAAGGTGCCACAAGTACTTCTTTTGTTTCAACTATCAGTGTCCAAGTGTTGCCTAGAGAATAATTAAGAAATTAGAGAGAGAGAATGTAATTGTTTTGACTATCTCTATAAATGAATAACTGAATAATTCTTTCCTTGTAGAGTGTGAATAACTTTCATTTTCCTTAAATTTTGATATCTTATGTATTATTGAAACATAACATTAAACTTTGCTGAATTGTATAGCTGTTTAACAGATCTTCGATTAAAACAAGCTGTCCTTTCAAATATTAGGAGGATTTGCGGCACCTTAGAGCCGAACAAATTTATTTGAGTATAAGCTTTTGTGAGCTACAGCTCACTTCAGGATTCGATAAAGTGAGCTGTAGCTCACGAAAGCTTATGCTCAAATAAATTTGTTCGGCTCTAAGGTGCCACAAGTCCTCCTTTTCTTTTTGTGGATACAGACTAACACGGCTGCTACTCTGAAATCTTTCAAATATTGTTTGTAATCCCCCAAATTTGTAATTTAATCAGTATTTTTATTAAGGTAATAAAATGTAAATAAAATATATGCAGAACTAAGGATTTCTTAAGAAGTGCTGCCTGGGAAATCAGCATTTTGGGGTACTAGCATCTAAGGCTGTTTAGAAGATCTGGGCCTCTAACAGCATCAGCTGCAAATCTTCAGACTCGCTCCAAGACTCAATATTTGTTGTTTGTATTACAGTAATGGGCTAGAGACCCCACTGAGTGTGTAGTGGCTCATGGGGGTAAGATGTGCTATTCCACAATTTCTAGAATGATGCACAGATGGGCATTTATTAAGGAGGCAAAGTGGGGTGAAGGGTGGCGGCAAATGGAACTCTACACGTGCCCCTTTGCACATCCATTAACTGGAGGCTCTCTTTCCATCCCGCTCCTGTGACCTACGCATTTGGGATGGAACTAAGTGAAGCAGAAGGCAATCTGAAAAAAAAAAAAAAATCAGGAAAAAGTCTTAGTAGTGAGATCAATCCTCCCCCCTCCTCCTCCCCTCTGGAATGGTCGTGGAAATCTCCATTGCGGTGGGATTGATTAACAATATAGTGGGCCTGATTTTTCAGACAACTTGTATGCCATTTTGTGTGCAGATCTGTACAAATCAGATGTATACATGGATGGGACTAGATAGGCATCTGTTTTCCAGTGCCTGAGCAGATCACTGACACTTGCACATCTAAGATAACCTGCACGCCTATTGTGTGTGTAATCTATCTGAAAATCGGGCCCAGTAGGTCTTTTCCTTCTCTAACTTATTTTTAGCCACTCTAGAGAAACAATATGTTTCTTCTAAAATAAATCAGATCTGAAATGGTTAGAAATGTAAAGGGCAATATTGTTAACGGGCTTCAGAGTTAGTACAAGGTGCTGGTTCACAGTCCTCAGAGAATTATTGTTTCGGTTAAGAGACTCAGGAAGTTGCAGTGATTCAGATCTGGAAGATTTTATAGAAACGTAGTTTTTAATGGCTTTAAATCCTAAAGAAACTGATGTGACCACCAGAGAAATACTGGAATGGAGTTCTGGCTCACCTAGAGCTCTGCTGAAGATATAATTTGACGATGTTGTAACATTAAATTGACATAGAAGTTACTGATCGATATTATTTCTTAAATGAGTCACTTCTTCATGTGTTTGTAATTTCAGTATAGAATATAATACACATTAGAACAAATATAAATTGATGGAATGCTATTAATATGAAACCTCCGATAAAGGAAGGAGGTTTCACCTGTCCTGAGCCAATGCAGGTGTTTCAGGGTGATCCCAAATTAACACAAGATGTGACAAATGTGAATGAGGTGATCCTGTTTTGTTATGTAGTGTTACACTGTGCACCCTGAATGGAAGAATGAGTTTGACCTTTAAACAGCCCATAAATTCTAATCTAGGTGAAAGCAGCCTTGTAAGTTTTCTGTTTTTAAACTTCTAGCAACTCTTGAATTGTTCCCCTGAAACAGAAACATTACACACTAGGCTTCTGTAGCTTCTGACAGTCAATTTTAGCGTGTCTCAAATATAGATGGTTCCTGTGGTCATTGTATAAAAGGAGAACATAATGACAGGGAAATAATGAAAAGAACAAACCAATTTGCACTCTGTGTTAAGGCTGGTTGAATCTTCAAATGAGTCTGATTTGGTAAGTTTTTGGAACATAAATTTTACTTCCAGTCCTGCATGGTGGTGGGAGCATGTACTTTTTTAAGGTATGTTTTTAAATTTAAAGGGGGAGATGTAATGTTCAAAATATTTGTGAATTTGTTGTTAATAAACAGAGCAGCTTCCAGGGTGGAATTGATTTAAATCACTAGTCAGGAAGACTCGATTTAATCATGGATTTCTACGTGAAAGTGTATTCTTGTTGGGTGTTATAACCTTAATACATATTCTTCACAACTCAGAGATAGATGAGACACAAAGTGAGTCTCTTTTACGGCCTGCTGCCATTATAGGTTTTCCTGTCTAGTGAGAAAATGCTATAGTAAATCTCAAATCAATGAGGGCTACGCTCAGACCTCAAGACTTCTGGAATATGCTGCTCAAACAGTTTCACTTTTGTTTCTACTGCCTGTCCCTCCTTTCTCACATTTATCTGCAGACTTCTTCTCCTTGTCCAGATCTTTTCCGCCCCAACAATCTTTTATTCATTGAACGTTTTAAAACTTTTCACTTTTAGAGAGAGGTAAGAGACTGACTCTGTTGCACTAATTTGCAGCGGGGCAGTAGGGTTGAGGTTTGTTATTTTTCACCTCTATATATTTATTTATTTATTTTAAAACATTTTTGCTGTTAACAAGCTTGTTATTTCTGGAGACACACATCCACAGTTTGAGAACTGCAAAACTAAGCATCTCTGATGGTATCTTCTAGACTTAGCACTGAGTCCCATTGGGTAGATAGAGAGATTAAGCTAAATAATCTATATAGCAGCCCCTGGAACCCCATAAGATTGGGTCTCTAATCCATGAACTATTGGAACTCATTTACAAAACATTTCTTAACCATTACATGAATATATTGTCTCATATTATAGAATTAGAATTTATAATCCCTATTCCATGATGAGATACCTTTAAGCTATAATGTATCTTAATTAAAACTATCTTTAGATAGGTTTTTCCTCAAAAAGCATTTTATCAGAAACTGATTTAAATAAAAAAATTGATTTTTAAAATTTTTTTTTAATCATTGATTTTTATCCACCCTCACAGCTTCTAAAAGCTTTGTTTAAAGCTTACTGAATGTGATGCATATTGTAATCCATCCATGTTTCACTAAACCAACTGGTACTCTGGTGGTTCAGAATAGTGGGTGCAATAGAACATTAACCCCAGATCAGACATAGTTCTGGTCGCCTAAGAATTATTGGTAATAGCTGCTAGCCTCAAGAAGAGAACAATTTCCTGCCCTGTCTTATTTGTCAGGATTGAAAGGAATTTACTGGATAATGAAAAGGAGGACTTGTGGCACCTTAGAGACTAACACATTTGTTAGTCTGTAAGGTGCCACAAGTACTCCTTTTCTTTTTGCGGATACAGACTAACACGGCTGCTACTCTGAAACCTGTCATTACTGGATAATGGAGTTTAAATGGGTCCATCCTTTACTTGGGTATTCAGGAAATGGAGAAAAAGTGTTTAATGTGCAACAAATTGAAACACTCATTCCTAAGGGTGAAGGTACCTTCAGAATTCTGGCCAGTTCTGTGTCTTTTGAACCAAATATCATTTAGTTTTAATGATTCCAGGTCTGCTTGATTCCCAAATCTTTAAACCTTCACAGTGTAGCCTGGAAATACTGTTGATGTGTTTTCAATTGACAGTTGGAGATTTTATGTACTAAACTTTAAATAAACAGTTTGCCTATTTCCCACCATCCATAAAGTATTCCATCAGAGTGGATCACTACGGATTTCTCAGTTTGGCAAAGAGAAGGATGCACTCTTAAATCATAAATAGCATGCACTGGTGCATACTTTTCCATCTGTTAGTGGCTCTTAGATACTGGTCTGACCCTCATTTCTGGGACATCCTGCCACTTCCATAATTTTGAAGGCAGCCATTATAGAGTTGCTCTTTTTTTCCCTTCAACTCTGTCACATCTTAGATCGCACTACTGGCATGTTGCTGCAGATGCGTAAACCAGTTCCTCAGTGTACTGCATTCCCTTTGAAGAGTAGCAGCACACCTTTTTGCCTTTAAGGGAACTATTGCAAGTTGCTTCTTAGGGTGCCTTCTCTCTCTGTAGGGCAAATTGAATTGCCAGAGTAGTTTGGCAAAGAACTGAGAGTTGGTTGGCCTTGACCATCTACCTTTCAGACCAGTGGTTCTTAATCTATTTACCATTGTGGGCTGCATATGCAACTCTCTGTGGGCCACATCCACACTATGTATACTACCTGTATGCCCTGAGGATGTCACATGGGCTGCAGCTGTGTGCTGATTGGGCCACAAAGTGGTCTGCGGGTTGAGAACCACTGTTTTAGACCATTGGTTTCCCCGACATCTTTCCAGCCAAGGTTAGATGTAGTACTTGGATTGGTTTCCTGCCAGGACTCTACAACCTGCAGGAGCAGTGTCTTACTCTTGCTTGCTGTTATTAGATACATTAGATGATCCAAGTAAAATGGTCTGGTTTAGTATTTCTCTAGTCAGTCTATTTTCCCTTTGGAGCTCTTCAGTGTATCTCCGTGGAAAGTTCAGGTCAGTGGCTGAGGCCTGAAATGCATGACATGGCAGTTGTGCACTTGTGCACTCTGACCCTAATACCACTGCCTGCTTCTTTCTTCATGGTACTATACTTCTGTCCCCTCGGGTTCTTCAGTTAGCCCTCATCTGGAGAGCTCAAAAGATGTGCAGTTGAGGAGGCAAGACATGGAGAACAGGTCTGGAGCAGTCAAATGGAGGAAGAAAAGCATTCTTTAATGGCTTCCTCCAGAATAGGGGGAATAGCAGGGTAAACTAGTACTTAAGGGCAAGATCTGTGCAACACCCCACCCCCCAAAAATAAATAGCAGATACTAGATGAGAGTAGCATCCGATTAAGTGAGCTGTTGCTCACGAAAGCTTATGCTCAATAAATTTGATAGCCTCTAAGGTGCTACAAGTACTCCTTTTCTTTTTGCGGATACAGACTAACACGGCTGCTACTCTGAAACCTAGATTAGAACACTAAGTTTACTTTCTTTTGCACTGAAGTCAAATACTGCCTTAACAGACTGATTGGATTGGATCCTGTGTTCGTGTCTTTTGCTCTATGCTGACAATCTGAACTAAGGTTCACATTTTATTACCTTTTTTATTGGCCAACAGTACATTAAATTAGCAAGCTTTTGGCACAGACAGTTTGAAGTATAGTGTGTTGATTTGTGCATATGCCTTTGCAGTGTATCCTTATGATGCTTCATATTTGGAGAAATATGCTCCTAATTTTTCCCATGAGGAACATCTGTAGTTTGAATAGTATGTCCATGGGTGCTCCAGTTCAGGTGTTCCCCATGCGCTTTTGATCAGAGATTTTCAGTAGCAGCATCCATTCAGCCTGCGCGTGTGCTATACATCTCTTTGTGCTCCACAGTGTGGATATATAGAGCTGCGTGGACAAACTGCCCCTCAGTTCCTTCTCAACCACCCTTCGGCCTGAGACAGAGCATCTAACATGCCTGCTCCAATGTAGCCTGTAGCCCAGCCTTTTTAGATTTAGTTCTAAGTGATAGTTTAGCTTGGTTGTTTATCCAATTTATTTGTTTATTTTGATAATTCTTGCATGATTTGGGGTTTTTCTATCTACAGCTTCCTTCCAGATGAGGTGCCAGCTTTAGGGTATTCTGGGATCCTAAGGCTTCAAATGTTGCCTCTTCTGCAGGGAGTCCATCCCAATTAGCAACGGTCATTCTCTGCGTCTCAGCTATTTTGGCTGGTATATGGATGTGTCTCAGTGTAAGATCTGCATATCATTTAAAAGCAGATATAGAAAAATCAGGGATATTAAATTTAGTCTGCTCATGGTGGAGCAAGACCTGAGATCAGGCTCAGAGAGCCTCCTTGCAGATTAGCATTCAAGTGCACTTGTGCCCTGTAGACCTCTGTATCCTGGTCACCGAGAGCTTTACGGGATAAGATCACAGACGGTACCAATAAGATTCAAAGGAATAGGGGTTCCGGATCTTCTACCAGAGATTCTTCTTCAGAGAAATCTGTTGCCTCACAGAATAACCATTTTGGAGACACAAGGTTTTGAGGCTCTAGGTTCCGATACTGAGAGTTCATTGAAGACTTTGACTTCCTCTTAGAGGTTCAGTAGCAAGCATACTTCAGGACCAGAATCTCCCTTGGTACTGACTAGATATGACCGTTCCAGCAGAGGTTCTAAACATTCTGCTTTGAAGTCCGTACCATCTTCTGTACCCAGACCAGTATATTAGACTACTACACTGATGTACCAGAAGATGGCAGCTTCTTCAGTCCTGACGTCCACTAGACGTGCACCATCTCAACAGTCACAGCTGTCTTGGGTACCGATACTTATCACTTCAGAGACCCATGCAACCTCAGGTCAGACACACCCAGTACCCCCCAAATATTTCAGAGATCTGTTGTGTTTTGGAGGAGCTGGGGTCTCCGTTACTAGCCAGTATGAAGTGTTTGGTTCCAGGATCTTCTGGGATCTTCCCTGATGCCTCCCAGCTCTCTGGCTCCTGCTGCACCATATGGACAGCTGTCCCTTGTTCATTATTTACTCTATCTTTGGTCTGAGTTGAGTATTTTGCTGATTCTCAGATCTCTGTCCAGCGAGCTCCTATCTACCATGAAAGGGACTACTCACCTGTAACCTACACTGAAAGGAAGATTTAAAAGGAGAAAGTCTTGAGCCCTGTCTCACTGATATGACCGTTAGTGGATGCCTCCTTCCCTATCGTGTGGGTCCCCCCCAGTGGCCTTTTTGAGATCTGTGTATGTCTATCACCAGAAGTTCTCAAGAGCCTCCTAGTTTTTCCCATGGAGCGCACGTACACTAGCCTGATCCTCCACTTTCTCATTAACAGCTGGAACCTGAGGAGGAAATTGTTGAGGAGCATGAGGCCAGAGCAGACCAGGTGATGCCTCAGACAAATAGAGTATCATTGTCACCAGATCAGGTTGTAATGCCTCCACCACCTTCTTTGACCGACAGTTTCAAGTGGTTTCAGAAGTTTTTGAAATGTCTTGCTGATTTGCTCCAAGTTCCTTTAGAGGAGGTCCAAGAGTAGCAACTTAAACTTTTGAGTATCCTGTACATCACATCTTCTGGATGAGTGCTGTTACCAGTGAATGAGGTTCTACTGGAAACTGCAAAAACCATGTGATAGACTCCAGTGATGGTGTCACCAACTTGTAAACATGCTGACAAAAAATATTGTTCCATCAAAAAATCTCTGAATTTTTATTTTCCCATCCTTCACCAAATTCTTCAGTTGTGGAGGCAGACAGTGAATATTGTAGACAACACCATACAAAGTCTACACCGTATGATATAGTGAGGCATTTAAGGCCATTGCCAAAAGCTGACCTTCAGCTATGACCTTGTGGCTGGCCTCCCCACATGCAGCTGACACTCTGGCTTATTCCATGTCTACTGCTGTCATCAGGCATTGAGTGTCTTGGCTGCAACTGTCCAGTTTCCCGACGGTGGTTCAGAATACCACGGAAAACCTCCATTTTGGTGGACATAACTTATTCTCAAAGTCCACAGACACATCTCTCCATACTTTGAAAAGTTTGTGGGCCATATTCAGGTCCCTTGACATATGTATTCCTGTGAACAAAAGAAAATTGCGCAGATCTCAAGCAGTGCAGGGATCTCATATGATTGTCTTCTATTACTATAGGCAAACTGAATCATCTAAAAAGAGGCTGAGGTATCAGAAGAAGAAACCTCCTCCAGTGACAGCATACTACCAACTAGCCTTATCTTCATTCAACTGTCAATTTTGATAGATTTGTTCGAGGGCTCAGAATATTCCCACCTCAAATCTTCACCCCCAACAGTCCAAGACTCTCTCCAGGGATTTGTCTCACATAAACTTGCTGAAACAGGTAGTGATATCTCTTCTATGCTTAGCGGAGCCATAGAAACAGTTGCAGTTCTGCATAGGGGGAATGGATTGTATTTCAAGTATTTTCTGGCCCCCCAAAAAGAATGGGGGATGGAGCTCCGTTACTGGCTCCCAGGTGCCAAATGCCTTGGTGAAATCACAGAAATTCAGGATGGTGACTCGCAGCTGTTGTTCCATCTTTAGATTCCAGGGACTAGTTTGCAGCCTTCAGGACACGCATTTTCACATCACAATTCAACTTTCTCATGAGAGATTTCTTTGTTTTACAATTAGTCAGGATTGCTTCTAATATCAAGTGTTTCCCTTTCGCCTGTCCTCTACCTCCATAGTATTCTCAAAGGTCACAGCAGTGGTAAAAGCTCAGCTTTGGCAGATGGGAATACTCATCTTCCCTTACCTTGACAATCAGGTGCTTGTAAAAATAGCCATGACCCTCTTTCACAGCTTAGATCTTCAACAGAGCATCAGAAAGTCTATTTTGAGCACAATTAATCAGAGAGACTTGATAGGGATTTTCCTGAATGGTGTAGCAGCCAGGGCATACCTTCCTGCAGATAGGTTCATGACACTAATAAACCTAATTTCAGAGATTCATATAAATGCCTCCAGCTACTGGGTCATATAGCAGCATGTACTTTTGTAACCCAAGATGCTGGGTTACATCTTCACTGCTTCCGGGGATGGCTCAAAACAGTTTATAATTAGAACAAATAGGCTGGACAGGAGGGTTCTGGACTCATTCAGTTGCTGGAAAGACCTATGCAAACTATGTGCAGGAGTTCGTTTCAACCAATCTCCTCCAAGGGTCACCATAATTTAGGATGCATCTCGCTGAGGGTGGGGAGCTCATCTAGATACACACAAGGGCAATAGTTTGTTCAAGGGTCTTAACTTCACATAAAGTTCCTGAAAATTAGGAGCAGCCAGGAATGCTTGTGTGTTTCTTTTCCCTCATCATGGGTCAATCTGTAAAAGCCACGACTGACAGCATAGCCTGCATGTTTTACATAAGTTGTCAAGGGGGGTGAGATCCCCATCCTTCTGTGTCAAAGCAATAAGGATCTGGAAGTGCTGTATAGCCAACCATTTTCTCATTTCAACCTCTTGCCTTTCAGACATTCAAAACACAGTGGCTGACAATCTGAGCAGGCACTTCTCCCAAGATTACAAATGGGAATTAAACTCTTGGCTTTTCAGACGCACGTTTTTCTAAGCTGGGGCTTTCCAGAAGCGGATTACTTTGCAACTGCTGCCAACAGAAAGTGCAAGGAAATAGTGTTCAAGAGGGGGTCTGGGCCATCAGTTCCTAGGGGACACATTTCTCATTCCTTGATGAAGGGTCTTCTCTATGCATATCCACCCACACCTCTGCTTTTGAAGGTGCTGAACAAAATCAAACAGAACGAAACAAAAGTCATTCTTACTGCACCAACATGGTTGAGATCAGTTCTCACTTGATTTGCATCACTACCTGTCCATTGTTACTCCTCCCCAGCCATTGCTCATCTGTTATCTCAGATCTCCAGTGAGTTTCTCCATCCCAATCTGGACATCTTTTGACTGAGCTTGGCTCTTCCATGGTTCAACCAAGGTTCAACAGGTCCTATTAAACTGCGGAAGGGTTTCTACCAGAACTATTTATCTTCAGTAGAAGAGGTTTCATCACAAGTGCATTCAGCGACAACTTTCATAAATTCATTCTGCTCTTCTTGCTGTTCTAGATTGTCTTTAGGAATTAAGAAAGTCATGTCTTTCTATGAGTTCTCTTAAAGTTCTTTTAGCAGCACTCACAGCCTTCCATTCATCTGTAGAGGGACCCTCCGTATTTGCCTACTTGACAATGGCAAGGTTCATTGAGGGGTTGATTAATCTATTCCCATAAATAAGAAATCTCCTCCTGTATGGGTTTTAACTTAGTCCTTCATTGCCTCATGAAACCTTCATTTGAGCCACTGGCTAATTGTTTTCTGGTACACTTATCTATGAAAAGGGCATTTTTGGGAGCCATAACTTCTGTCCCACAGGGTCAGGGAACTGGGGGCATTAGTGTCAGACCCACCCCTTAACAGTTTCTTTTAAGGAAAAGGTTTTCTTATGACCACATCCTGAATTTTTACCAAAAATATCCTCCAATTTCCACATCAACCAGGTTATTACACTTCCCTATGTCATCGCTGTTCTCCCTCCCCCCACCCCTCCTCCAAAAAAGTGCCGCTAGTCTAGAGGGGAATCTATTCTGGACTTTAGAAGGGCGTTAGCTTTCTTTTGCTGCAGAAACAGACTGTTCAGAAGGTTTCAAAGACTGTTAATTTCATTTGTGGAGAGATCAAAAGGTCCTACAGTTTACACTCAGGGACTTACAAAATGGATTTCTGGCTGTATTCTCACTTGCTACAAGGCCGCTAATGCTCAGCCGCCTTTAGGAGTGACAGCCCATTCTGCTAGTTTCTAGTCTACCTCCATGGCATTATTGAAAGATGTACTAGTGACTGAAATTTGTGAAGCCGGACTTTGGGCGTCTGTTCAGTTTCTCAAAACTCTCTACCCTCCTATGTACCTCTAGGTTGGACGCTGCTGTTGTTATGGCAGTTCAATCATCAGTCTTAGATCCGGCTTCAAAGCTCCCTTCTCTTTTTACGGGTACTGGCCAGAAGCCACCTGACATTACTCCAAGAAGTGCAGTAGTTGGAGTTACTTTGAGATGTGTCCCCCTGTAGGTGCTCCACTACCGGCCCTCCATCCCCTTTGCTTTGTGTCTGTGGGATGTTGCAGTGGAGAAGGAACTAGGGCCATTTGCCCACTCAGCTCTATATATCCTCGGTATGGGGCACAAAGAGGTGTGGCGTGCATGTGCAGGCCTAACGGCACAGTTACTAAAATCTCTGATCAAAGGTGCATAAGGAGCACACGTACCTGAAGTGGAGCACCCACAGGGACACACATCTTGAAGTCCAGTTACTGCACGAGGTGAGTATCCTCTCCTTCTACGCTTCATTTGTTCGTTTTATATCTGTACTGAGGAATATAAAATAGTTGATTTTTTTCTCAGTTTGTCTAGACTAAAGATAACTGATTATGGAGTGTCAAGTTTTAGCTTATACAAGTTTTAGTGACATTAATTGGCAATCAGTAGACTCCGGTTATAATAGGAACAAAAATTCTAGTCTAGACACACTTGGAGTTGGATTTTTCTCTGCCTTTTCCTGGAACTAGACTTCAAACCAATTTTTGCAAGATCAAATATAGTTTAGTGCATATCTCTAAAAGATGATCCAGCCAATAGAAGAAAGCTTCTATCTGGGACGTAAACAATATATTGGCTGTGAAGACTACGTGCTTCTTTGTTTCTGTTTTAAAAGAACTTAGTGGAACATCCATAGTTTGAATGTAACTGACTTTCTTTATTAGTCATCTTTAGAAACTGAAATGTTTATAGCATTTATTCTGTCTGACTGATTTTTTTTTAAGTAGTGGTACCTCAACCTCATCCTACCAAACAAAGTTGGCTTCCTACTGTTTGTATGAGAACCTGTTTCCACATCCCTACAAAGAAAGTGTTAGTGTTTACTTGAAACTCTTATTTAATTACCTCAGAATATCATCAATTACCAGAGTATAAGATTTTTTTGCTTTTAACTTTTCTTTTTTACTGAAAAACTGCTCCCTATTCTACTCAAACGGAAAATATAATCTTCCTGCTCATTAATCTACATTTCTGTTTCAAGAAAATATTAATAGCTTTTAAATTTCCGTGCCTGGGCTTGCCTGTCCTCATTGACTAACTTCAAGTTCACTTTCTCCCACATGCACCTCTTGCAGTACTCCAAAGATGGTCTGTGATTTAAAAGTCCCATCTGCCTTAATCTTTTGCTGATATTGTCAGTACACTTGATGTAATTGGACAGTAGATTTAGTTTATTCCATACTAAATTGGGAAAAGTGCAGCGTTCCAAAGCTTTTTTTATATCACTCATGAGGTGCGTGCGTGTGGTGTTGGGGTCTTATTGTTAATTATTTTTCTATATTTAGGTATGTAGAAAAACATTAAAGGGTGACTGGAGACATTTACAGTGATTTTTTTTTAAAAGATTAGTTACATAATTTGTTTGCCAAAGATAACAAATGGATTGTGTGAGTAATAGTGCTGGAGTTCTGTCCAGCATTAATTCTTTAGGTGGCTGGGATGGTTTGTGCTGGTCCTGTTATCTTTATTTTAAAACAGTTACATACTTCCTTGCTATTATCCTTGGGTTTGTTCAGCTTTCAATGAAAACAAAACCATGGATTGTTTCTGTGGGCTGCTGTAACAGTACTTATTATCTGGAAGGATTGCAAACTGATTGAAAACAGATTAGAAAGCAAATATAAACCATACATTTGGGGAGCTGTGGAAGCTAAACTTTGACACAGACAGAAGTGGCTCTCAATCTGTTTTTGAGGAAACCCTGGTGTTTCATGAGATGATATGCTACCTCATATGTAAGGTTAAGATTTTGTCCTGGTTATTTTTAGTAAAAGTCACAGACCGCTCATGGGCAATAAACAGAAATTCATGGAAGCCTGTGACCTGTCTAACTTTCACTAAAAATAAGGGTTGGGGGGATGACTGTCTGGGGAGTGGGGACGCTAACAGCTCTGGGGCCCACGCTTCCCCTGGCTGCAGCTTGGACCTTCAGCTCTGCTGCCCCAGGACACGGCTGAAGCAGAAAATGTCACAGACGTCTTTGAAAGTCATGGAATCCATTACTTCCATGACCTCCATGACAAAATCTTAGCTTTACTCATAGTCCCTATGTTAACAAAAAAAACAACCAAATAAACAAAAAGTGACTGGTTAACGAAGGTCTCTCGATCCACTCCTCACTCCCAATCAAGGTTGAAAAGGTTATAGTGCAGAAGCAAACTTTACACCTGTTAATAAATGGCATGCTAGATCCCTTTGTCCATTGGACCAAACCATATTTCAGTTATGGTTTAGGGTGGTCTGAGACACCTTTGGCTGTGTCTACACCGAGGTTTTTCTGAAAAATTTCCCATCATTATTCTAGTACCATTTCTAGCAATGGTAGGAGCAGTAGTATAGATTGGCTGTCAACAGTTTTACCACCGTGTTATCCAATCCTGCTGTGAGCAGGTCTGGACAGCACAGAGTGGTGGCCCATCTACCCTAGTGCTCATAGTATGGCTAGCACTGGTGGAGATTTTCCAGAAAAACTTAGTTGTAAACGGGGCTTCTGTCAACAATGGGTAGCTTTCCTGGTATAGAAGAAGTTGCAACTGCCCATCGGAGAATAAATATAATATAAGTATGCTCAAGTGTGGAGTAAAGGGTAAGTGTGTTCTTGCCCTTGTAGGGGACTGTAATCAGAGTTTTGCACAACTGGGAAAGCTCCTTTTGAGACCAAAATATCCTTTATATTATAAGATTGGAGGCCAACTTTCCCCCACACAATTAAAACTTTAAGTTAAAATTGACATGGTTTTCAGCGTTTGGCCCCATAAACCATATTTGTCTAGCTTTTGTTCCTCCATGCCAGAAATGACTGTGAGCTCAGAATGTCATTGGGGTGGGCGGAGGGAGCAGTTGATGAATTTTAATTGATCTGCCATGAGAGTAATTATTGCCAGTGAAATGACATTATACAGTGTACTGAGCTCCACTACTCTACATGCAAGAAATTGGCACTCATATTCTTATCAAAGCCTTCCAAGTGCAGGCAGGTGGTTGTCTAGAACAAATTACTTTTTTCAACTTCAGCTCTAACTTTTGAGCTAATAGTTGGTAAATACAGACCCTGTTCTAACCAGTGTTTGTCTGCCAGTCTCAGTGAAACAGATTTTAGTACTCGTGTGTATTGCGGGTGCTGAGAAAATTACTAATGTCACTTTTCCAGTCTTGAGCAGGTTCATGTTGATTGATTTTTCTTATCAGAAAATTAATGACTCAAACTCGTGTTAAAGCAGTCTTAATTTCTTGCTGATAGGCTATGTATTGTAGGGTCACTTACTGAGAAGTGCCAAAAAAGGGACTTATAACAACCTACAACTCCTACCTGTGAAGCCTTTATTTGTGGAGTATGACTTATAGTAATTTCTTCCTATTAGTTGGTACCAGCTATCACTAATTCAGAGAGAGTTTATTATTGAACTGTCAATTCTCAAACAAGACTCAAAAACTATTCTCGCATAATTGGTAAATTAGGATGGCCATTGGAGGAAGCATAGCACTGACAGGAATTTTCTTTCGAGATGTCTGGGATTTCTTGTAAACTTAAAAACAGTGCATATATGAAGGGAAAAGGGGGTGAAAGAAAATGGCAAAGATGCTTAAAGAAAAAGGTGCCCTACAAAAGCCAGAATTGTCCTCCTTTGGTTTATAATTTTTAAGATTTGAAGGGTTTCTTAATCTTGATTTTTATATTCTCCACTATTGTTAAAGGACTGGAGAATTATTGAGATTATATTACCATAGAAGAGTGAAACCTGAGCATATGAAAAGGAGAGATTTTTTCAGACCATTTACATCTTTAGCTGTTTAATACCTGTTTAACTCATAGCCTTCAGAAATACTTTGAAGAATTACTCCATTTTTTCACCACTTCCATCCTTGCAGTTAAGTTAAGTGGTCTCCTATTCTAGTTCTCTAGCAAAACCAGGGAAATAAAGACATTGTTAGTGTTAAAAAATAAATAACCCCTCCCCAGACAAAAACAAAAAATCCCTGCTTTTTGGAATCTATACAAAAAAGTAAAATCCAATGTGTTTTTTTTCCCTTTTGCAGATTAAATCATTGTTAGGACAACAAAGGCATCTGAGGTTAGTCTTCATCCTTCCTCCCCCTTGTTTGTCTACAGCTTTCTTATATCTTGTCTTGGCTTAGATTGCCAACTTGGGGCAGGGATGTCATTGTTAAGGCTAAGATTTTGTCACAGATATTTTTAGTAAAAGTCATGGACAGGTCCTGGGCAATAAACAAAAGTTCACAGAAGCTGTGACCTGCCCCTGACTTTTACTAAAAATATTCCTGATAAAATGGGGAGGGAGGAGGATCCAGCACCTAGAGCTGCTGAGACTCTGGGGTCGACCAGCTGCCCTGGGTAGCTGAGAGTGCAGGGGTTCGCCCTGCTGCCCGTGGCTGGGTGCTATGGGGTCCGCCCTGGCAGCTGGGCAGGTTTGGGGTCTGCCCGCGGCAGGAAGGAGCAGCTCCTTGGGGCTGAAGCGGAAAATGTCACAGAAGTCTCTAGAAGTCACGGATTCCATGACATAAAAATGTGCCAAGACCATTTGCAGTGGTGTGACTGCAACCAGTTCATGTCGCAACAGTGCATTTCATTATTGTAGACAAAGCTAGAATTACTGGAATAAATTAACTCTGCATTAATTTAATCTAAAATTATATATTTCTCCCATGGAAAGCCATTTAAGGCCAGAGCTACATTTAGAGAGAACCAGCTTAATACCTCTAGAGTACAACTCTATTAATGACCCAGTGTCATTTACTGTTGGAGGAAGAGAACTGATGAAGGGGACTGTTACAACAGGGCTTGTTGTTTAGCCACACTTTGATAACACTGTCCTTTTAACTGTAAAAGGGACATCTGTATCGTCCTTGTGACTCTGTAACAATTTGAATCAGGGTGGATAAAAATCAATTATTTGATTTTTTTCATTTAAATTGGATTTTTTTATAAAGTGCTTTTTGAGGAAAAAACTTATGTAAAGATAGTTTTAGTTAAGATACATTATGAAAGAGATCTCATCATGGAATAGGGATTATAAATTCTAATTCTATAGTATGAGACAATATATTCATGTAATGTTTAAGAAAAGTTTTGTAAATGAGTTCCAATAGTTCATGTAATAGGGACCCAATTTTATGGGATTCCAGGAGCTTCTGTATAGATTATTTAGGTTAATCTCTCTATCTACCCAATGGGACGCAGTGCTCAGTCTAGAAGATACCATCAGAGATCCTTAGTTTTGAAGTTCTCAAACTGTGGATTTTTGTCTCCAGAGGTAACATGCTTGTTAACAGCAAAAATGTTTTAAAATAAATATATAGAGGTGAGTAATAACAGACCTCAACTCTATTGTCCCTCTGCAAATTTGTGTACACAGAGTCAATCCCTTACTTCTCTCTAAAAGTACAAAGTTTCAAAAAGTTCAATGAATAGAAGATTATTGGGGGTGGAATACATCTGGACAAGGAGAAGAAGTCTGGAGATAAATGTGAGAAGCGAGGGACATAGGCTTGTTGTGTTAAAATGTTTGCTGTTGAAGAAAAAAATATAGAATACTTAACCTTGTTGTTTTAGTTAACTAAAACAATTTAAATGTCTGTCTGGTGGTGATCTCCTCCTAATACAGCATGGCAATAAAATCCTTCAAATATTAATGATTAACCTGTTGAACTGGAGATACTGGAGTTCACCTCCCAATGACTTAATAAATATCTGCTTCAATTACCTTTGGTAAATGAAATAACCAACCAATCATTCATTTTCTGATATAGCTGTAAAACTAATCTGAACAGTTTTCAGAATAAATCACTGTTTAAAAATGCATAGTGTGTACCTTCTAAAAATGAAACCTACATCTATCTGAGTTGTGAAGAATATGTATTAAGGTTATTAACAACAACCAACAAGAATGCACTTTTATGTAAAAAAACCCCATGATTAAATAGTCTTCCTGACTAGTGATTTAAATCAAATCCAGTCTGCAATGAATATAGTATGTTGACCTGGTTATTGGGATGTTTACTGTGTGGCTTGTGTTGGGTTAGAAATTGAAATGTTTCCTGTTTGAATATTAGGTTAGTTGAATAGCAGGCTGTTGGAAAAACAAGGAAGAAAAAGTACAATAGCTTGACCTAGCCAGCCAGTCACCAAAGCTTAAGGGACACTGCAAGAACCATTTGCTTTGATGTTCTACCTATGATGCCCTGCTGAGCTCACCTGACTAGTTAGTCAAGGGGTGTGCGCGCGTTCCAACCTTGGGAACCCAGGACAAAGGCCCTGACTAGATTTAAGAGGACATACTCCCTAAAGCTGGGAAAGACAATTAAGGGAAACAGACTGACACCGAGATCCCAGAGCTTAGGGTAATTGGGAGTGTGAGGAACTTCATAGGCTTCCTTCTGGGGGATGGTAAGCTTTTAGTGAAGAGATGATGGCATCGCTGTCTGCCTCAAATATCTACAGGACAATGGACTACTCTCAGATATAAACCCCAGACACAAGGCCAAACTCATCCATTTCATCCTCACCCATAACAATTTTACATTCAACAATAAACACTTTGACCAAATCCTGGGAGAAGCCATGGACACTAGGATGGCTCCCCAATATGCCAGCCTCTTTATGGGCCACACGGAGGAAGAATTTCTGGACAAATGCACCACGAAACCAGTGATATACCTGAGATACATCAATGATATTTTCATCCTCTGGACATATGACTTAAATTCATTACAGATTTCCATCACAACTTCAACAACCACCACTCATCAGTCAAACTGTCTCTAAACACTTCTCTACCAGCATCAACTTCCTGGCCAAGATCAGACCCAACAATGGATATGTGAGAAATTCATAGATCACCACATTTACCTTCAGAGATCCAGTCACCACCCCAAATACACCAAGAAATCTCCTATCTACAGCCGAGCCCTGAGATACCACAGAATATACTCTGAGGAGAAAGTCCGGAATATATGCCTTAACACATTTAAAACTACCTTCACCAAACAAGGACACTCCACCAGAGAAGTAGATTGCATTATAGAACAGGGTACTCAAATAGCTTTACAGAGCCTGCTTCAGTTCCGAGGGGTAGGTGGGTGAGGGAAATACTCTCTGATCGTACCACCTCTAGTTGTCACTTACCACCCACACTGGAACCCATGCGGGGTATCATAAAACAGTTACAATCCAGACTTGATGGAATCCACATACCGAAAGAAATCTTTCTTGAATCCCCTTTTTTGGCCTTCAAACAATCCCTCAATCTTGCCAAGCTCATCAGAAGCAAGCTCCCCAAAGATCAGAACCCACCAGATCCTGCCATAACAAATGCAAAATCTGCAGACCTACTTCCAGAGCTATGATGATCAGTATCGCCCATAACTCACCTTTCAAGGTCCATGGGAACTACACATGTCCATTACAACATGTGATGTACCTCATCCAGTGCATAAATGCCCAAATAACTATGCGGGTGAAACCAGACAATCGTTACACTCTCGAATGAACTCTCTCAAAAAAATGATAAAAGACTAAAACATCAAATCACCCAAGAGTGAACAGTTTTCACAAAATGATTGCTCCATATCTGATCTTTGTTTTCATCCTCAAAGGAAACCTGCACAACACCTTCAAAAGACGAGCCCTGGAGCTTAAATTCATAACTGCTAGACACTGCCAATCATGGACTTAATAAAGATACTAGATTTATGGCTTATTACAACAATCTGTAACCCACTAAACCCCCCCACACACACCTTTTTTTTTGTCGTCTGCAAAAGTGTTAACAGGCCACTTCACTTTGAATGATCTCTTGGAATATGATTCCTTAAAATGTTTATGGTAAACAATCGATTCCACCTTGTATTTAGTTGTGACACACTCAGTATTTTTCCCAGACCCGAAGAAGAGCTCTGTGTAGCTCAAAAGCCTTTCTCTTTCACAAACAGAAAATGGTCCAAATAGTACCTCATCCACCTTTTCATAGATTCATAGATATTTAGGTCAGAAGGGACCATTATGATCATCTAGTCTGACCTCCTGCACAACACAGGCCACAGAATTTCACCCACAACTCCTGCGAAAAACCTCTCACCTATGTCTGAGCTATTGAAATCCTCAAATCGTGGTTTAAAGTCTTCAAGGAGCAGAGAATCCTCCAGCAAGTGACCCATGCCCCATGCTACAGAGGAAGGCAAAAAACCTCCAGGGCCTCTTCCAATCTGCCCTGGAGGAAAATTCCTTCCCGACCCTAAATATGGCAATCAGCTAAACCCTGAGCATATGGGCAAGATTCACCAGCCAGATACTACAGAAAATTCTTTCCTGGGTAACTCAGATCCCACCCCATCTAATATCCCATAACAGGCCATTGGGCCTATTTACTATGAATATTTAATTACCAAAACCATGTTATCCCATCATACCATCTCCTCCATAAACTTATCAAGTTTAATCTTAAAGCCAGATAGATTTTTTGCCCCCACTGCTTCCCTTGGAAGGCTATTCCAAAACTTCACTCCTCTGATGGTTAGAAACCTTAGTCTAATTTCAAGTCTAAACTTCCTGGTGGCCAGTTTATATCCATTTGTTCTTGTGTCCACATTGGTACTGAGCTTAAATAATTCCTCTCCCTCTCCGGTATTTATCCCTCTGATATATTTATAGAGAGCAATCGTATCTCCCCTCAACCTTCTTTTAGTTAGGCTAAACAAGCCAAGCTCCTTGAGTCTCCTTTCACAAGACAAGTTTTCCATTCTTCGGATCATCCTAGTAGCCCTTCTCTGTACCTGTTCCTGTTTTGAATTCATCCTTCTTAAACATGGGAGACCAGAACTGCACACAGTATTCCAGGTGAGGTCTCACCAGTGTCTTGTATAACGGAACTAAAACCTCCTTTTCTCTCTTTAGTCAAGATAGATATGAGTGTAGACTGTTTTGAAATCCTCTCTCTGATGTTAAGCTTTGTTTCAACTGTAAAGATTAAATTGTATGTTGATTTAAGAAGGCTGCCTGGTCACTATTCATCACTGGTCACACACTCCCAAAGGAAAGAACTGCAAGTACCGAATGCAGTTGGATCTGTTGGGTAAGCATGGTTGTCAGACAGGATAGTGTAGCTGAGGGCCTGGTTTAAGAGTGTGGGAGAACTGCAGTTCCATCCTGGGAAAGGGAAAGGCTTGAGGCCTATCACTTGGTGGGGTGCACTAATAGAAACCAGGGAGGGATTAGAGGAGCAGCCTGCCCTGTACCTGTGACAGTCACATCATACTCCCACCTTCCCAAGAAAAGAGAATGAAACTCTATGGTTTCTGTATGAGGTAGCTTTTATTGAACAAGTAGCATCTGCAGTGGCTTCAGATTACTGCAGCAACTGGAGTAAACACTTCAAACTGTTGAAAGATCCAGCTAATTTCTTAATTTAGTTTGGTATCAATAGCAAATAAACAGCTGCTTTTCTAATGTGTAGATTTTGTAGTGGCCTTGTTTCTGAAATGTTAACAAATCTGGGGGAGTGTTGAAACATCTTGCTTGATGAAAGACCAGCTTGTTCTGAGCCAGCCAGAAAAAACATGGTCCATCAAGGTCACGTGTAAGATGTTTAGCCCCTGCGGTCAGTTTTTCAGATAGAATGGAGTTTTTGAACTCTCTAGCCTTGGAGCTGTGCAAGATGTCTTTGTAGTATGAGACAGAGTTCTGAAACTGCTGATTTGATTCAGTAAATGTCTCTGAAGATTTTAGGTTTCAGAGTAACAGCCGTGTTAGTCTGTATTCACAAAAAGAAAAGGAGTACTTGTGGCACCTTAGAGACTAACCAATTTATTTGAGCATAAGCTTTCGTGAGCTACAGCTCACTTGAAGTGAGCTTTTTCTGTCTTCCTGAAAGGTGGTCTTTTGTACACTGCATACCCTTAAACTTCAGAGCTCATGTAACTTGGTGACATCTGAAGTCTGAGCTGCTCCTTGTCTTAGGTTCTTCCCTCCCCCCCCAACTAGGCTGAGAGGCCATAATATCTAAAATGTTGGTTGTGCCAAAATTACACTGGCTTAACTTAAATCTGTTTTTAACCTAATTTAGTTACACCTGTGCAAATCCATGTGTAGACAAATTGAAGTAAGAGTGAAGTGTAGCTTGTTTTGATTTATCTTAAACTGATTCCTAATTGCCTTAAGTTAAATCAAAATAAGGCCAAGTCCATGGGAGGAGTACTTTTCAAATTTACAAAAAGAAAAGGAGTACTTGTGGCACCTTAGAGACTAACCAATTTATTTGAGCATGAGCTTTCGTGAGCTACAGCTCACTTCATCGGATGCATACCGTGGAAACTGCAGCAGACTTTATATACACACAGAGAATATGAAACAATACCTCCTCCCACCCCACTGTCCTGTTGGTAATAGCTTATCTAAAGTGATCATCAGGTTGGGCCATTGTGCTGGAAATGGCCCAACCTGATGATCACTTTAGATAAGCTATTACCAGCAGGACAGTGGGGTGGGAGGAGGTATTGTTTCATATTCTCTGTGTGTATATAAAGTCTGCTGCAGTTTCCACGGTATGCATCCGTTGAAGTGAGCTGTAGCTCACGAAAGCTCATGCTCAAATAAATTGGTTAGTCTCTAAGGTGCCACAAGTACTCCTTTTCTTTTTGCGAATACAGACTAACACGGCTGTTACTCTGAAACCTTTCAAATTTACCTATGCCAGTATACTGGCAAAGTGTTCATACTGTGGATGGAACTTCTGCAGGCAAAGCTGCTTTTGCCAGAATAACTTGTTCCAGCGCTGCCCTCCCATCAGTGAAATAAACTATGCTGGCAAAAGTGCGTTTTGCTAGTATAGCTATATGTACATTAGTGGTTTTGGTCACATCACCTCATCATGCCTCTGACTGACATAGCTATGCTGGTCAAAGATTGTAGTGTAGATTTGATTGAAGTGTGTCTTCATCTTTTTGCGCTAATTTAACTAAACTGGTTTAAAATAACACCTTAAGTTAAACCCCTTTAGAGTTTAAACTCTCTCACACTCTTCTTTAACGGCAGTGCAACTACTTTTAAGAGTATAACCCAAGATCCCGTGCACTCAGCAACAAATTGGGCCTAAATTCTGTGGCAGTTTGAACATTCTTCGTGAGCTTCATTTAAATTAAAAACTGTAGACTTTTTAGTTAAAATATGAAAATCAATAGTACATTAGTACAATAGCCAGCCTCTGTTTTTATATTAAATACATATTGTATGGTGTCACCATATTCTGTTTTTTCTTAACTTATTGAAATGAAATGGGTAGTTCACTTTTTTCAGTTATTGCTGCACACTTATTGAAGACATCACTGCATTGCCTTACACTGACATTTGAAGGTTTTCTTCATTATCAATTAGGGCTCAAAATGGTTTTTTGAAAGTGAAAATTTAAGTTCAGGAGCACAGTTCTGTAAGGAGGGATGGATTCTGTGAACAGCAGAATACCCAGTAATCTGAGTTTAACCACATTAAAATAGATATAATTTTTGAGTCAGACTCTTGCCATATCCAAGATATACAGAGTAAACAGATACCAGTAAACAAAGCAGTTAAAAAACCTACAAAACTGCTAAGAAATCCAAATAGGAAATTTAGTACTTCAAAGCCTAGGACTGTGGAGTACGACTTTAATGTCTGCTTGGAGGTGATATTGTGTGGTCTGGTAGTGGCGTGATCTGTTTTTGATCTGTAACTGAGTTGTCCTTTGTTCAGAGAAAGGAAGGAAAATCCCCAGGTCTTATTTGTCTAAAACCCAGAAATCCTGGTTAGCTTGTGTGGGGAAGATATGAAACTTATGTCCAGATTCGCATTCATTTATAGATATTTATAATGTGCAGTATGAAAATGTATATTTCATATGAGTTTTATCCTGTGGCTTTTAAATTATTGCAGTTTAACTTTTTCAGTTGTGCTTTTTATTTTTGGATTGGAAACTTATTTCCCCATCAATTGCATGTGTCCCAGGAGAATTAGCTCAAAGATGTGTTCTCTTCTGTATGCATTGATTCCATTATTCATTCAGGAGCAGCTCGGTTATGTATAATCATTAATGTACTATTCTTTAGAGAGTAAAGAACTTGCACCTGGCATGTGACTGATTTTGAAGCGATGGCATGTCATTCTACATTGTTTGGAAGAGGTGATCCTCTTGATAATGTGAGTCAGATACTCTGATCCTTTCATGCAGTGTTTAGAAGTTAATCTTTGTGCTTTCATTTCTGCATTCTAGTGGGTGTTCAAAACAGAACATGAAATTTGGAACATTTCCAGTTGCTGTAATTCTTAAACATTGTTTAACATGTCATTTATTTGCTCTGTTGGCAAACAGTCTGGTAAACCAGAGGAGGTAGCTCAAGTGGCAGCACCAGCAACAGTTTTGTCTGTAAGGGTTTCTCTGAATGCTTTGCTGGATACATATTTCACTGACCATGGAAAGCTGTGGCTCTTTAAGAGCTTAGTAGCCAGGCATTCAGGTGTGGACATGATTTCCAGGATTTACTTTCATACTGAAAGATGAGGAGGGTATTGGATTTTGGAATGGTCTGTCTAAATATCTCTGTGCAGTCTCTAGTGCTATGTAAATCTCGGGTCAAACAGATTAACTTTTCATTAATTAATGCAATGCAGTAAATCCCCATTTTTACTTTGAAATATGTACATGTTCAGTGAGTCCTAACCAAAGCTGTGAGGGAAAATCTGTTTTCATTTTCAGTGGAGCAAGCCTTTTGTGAATAAGGAGAGATTTGAGATACACTTCTGATACTATAAGTGTACTGATACTTTGTTTTTATCAAATCGTGTGTGCTGCTGTAAACTGTCCAGATTTAACAGCCATGTGCAGTTAAGGTTTCTTGTCTGAGTGAGGCTGGCAGACTGATTTTGTTAGTGTGATTCATGGGAAAGGCAAGGAGACTACTCCAGGTTCCTTTGGATTCTAACAGGAAAAACCATTTATTTGGATTAAATGTTTAGTACTATGGGTGCCATGTCTCTTTTTCAAAAACATTGATTGTAGCTACAAGTGTGTTAGATTTAGCTGTAGTGCAGTGGCAAGCCCAGTAGAAGGCTCTTATATGCACATATCCTGGGCTTCTGAAACAAAGTGAGACACAATTGATCAGGAGTCAGTCTGGGAAAAAAGTGGTACTTTCCAAGCTTCACCCACAAAATGAGCTTCCCCTCCCACTCGTGAACCCAAAATAAGACTACTCATGGTAAATTGTGCAGATATTCAAAAGAGGATGGTTTGTGCTGGTTGGCTCCCCATGGCAACTTGATGGGCTCCCCCTTGGTGGAGCTTGAATATGCCGATGGGCTGTTAAGCTCTTTGGGCTTGGCTCCTCTTGATGGAGGAGGGAAAAGGGGTGCTGGAGTGGTATTTCCCAAATGGCACACAGTTGTGGCACCAAAATGAGATGTCACTCAGAATAAATTATCCAGATCTGTAATTGTCTTATTTCTTACGTGAGAAACAAAATAGTAAAGTGTTGACATTTAAACTGTCAGTTAGCATGAGAGGTAGCACCTCATGGAGATGAATTTGACACTTCGTACATTTTGGGTCTATTGTTGCAGACTCAATTCTGCATTGGTGACCCTCTGTTCATGTTTTTGAGGTTTTCTCTATAATCGTGATAGCTATACATATGTTTTAAATAGAAGCTGAGTTTCTGGAGAGTAAGCTTTAGAGAAGTTGCAGTGCAATGTATGAGCACTTACTAGCTGTTTCCAAGTTTTGCACCTGACTTAATTTTTTAGGATATGTCTTCACTGCAGAATTAACTTAAGTGATTGGCACCCAAGTTAGTCTAACCTGGATGTGAAAAGTCACTCTGCAAAGTCTCTCTTCACTGGTGTGACATTTGCCTGTATATCTCACTAGTTCTTATAAGGGCATATCCCATGGTTCTTTGTGCTGCAGTAACATGACTAGGGCTAATTCTTTTAAGTGAATTGTGAGAGAAATGGTCTATCCTTCTGGGAGGGGGACAGGAGCAAATTTTGGGAAGACATTTGAGGACTACCAGCACTCAAGTGACTTAACCTTCATCCTTATTGCATGGTTGGCAGGTGAAAGCCTCACTTGGGTTTTAGCCTACAGCCCCAGACAAACCATCTGCTCAATGCTGAAAGTACTAACAAACTCTGGTCACAGGGTTTGGGTGTAGTCGGGAGGATTGGTAGGGAAACACTAGGTAAGAGTTTAACTGTGCTATGAAGATATACCTTAGGGTATGTCTACAGTACAAAATTAGGTTGAATTTATAGAAGTCAGTTTTTTAGAAATCGTTTTTATATAGTAGATTGTGTGTGTCCCCACACAAAATGCTCTAAGTGCATTAACTCGGCGGAGTACTGAGGCTAGCGTCGACTTCCGGAGTGTTGCACTGTGGGTAGCTATCCCACAGTTCCTGCAGTCTCCGCCGCCCATTGGAATTCTGGGTTGAGATCCCAATGCCTGATGGGGCAAAAAACATTGTCACGGGTGGTTCTGGGTACATGTCGTCAGACCCTCCCTCCCTCTGTGAAAGCCAACAGCAGACAGTCGTTCCTCGCCTTTTTTCCTGAGTTACCTGTGCAGACGCCATACCGCGGCAAGCTTGGAGCCTGCTCGGATCACTTTGGGAATTAGGAGCACATTAAATACCACGCGCATTATCCAGCAGTATATGCAGAACCTGGCAAAGCGAAACCGGGAGAGTAGGCGACGTCAGCATGGTGACAAGAGTGATGAGGACATGGACACAGACTTCTCTCAAAGCACGGGCCTTGGCAATGCAGGCATCATGGTGCTAATGGGGCAGGTTCATGCGGTAGAATGCCAATTCTGAGCCCGGGAAACAAGCACAGACTGGTGGGCCCGCATAGTGTTGCAGGTCTGGGACGATTCCCAGTGGCTGCGAAACTTTTGCATGCGTAAGGGCACTTTCATAGAACTTTGTGACTTGCTTTCCCCTGCCCTGAAGTGCCAGAATACCAAGATGCAGCCCTCACTGTTGAGAAGCGAGTGGCAATAGCCCTGTGGAAGCTTGTAACTCCAGACAGCTACCGGTCAGTCGGGAATCAATTTGGAGTAGGCAAATCTACAGTGGGGGCTGCTCTGATCCAAGTAGCCAACGCAATCAAAGACATGCTGATATCAAGGGCAGTGACCCTGGGAAATGTGCAGGCCATAGTGGATGGCTTTTCTGCAGTGGGATTTGCTAACTGTGGTGGGGCCATAGACGGAACCCATATCCCTATCTTGGCACCGGAGCACCAAGCCGGCGAGAAAGTAAACTGCAAAGGGTACTTTTCAATGGTGCTGCAAGCACTGGTGGATCACAAGGGACGTTTCACCAACATCAACGTGGGATGGCCGGGAAAGGTACATGACGCTTGCATCTTCAGGAACTCTGGTCTGTTTCAAAAGCTGCAGCAAGGGACTTTATTCCCAGACCAGAAAATAACCGTTGGGGATGTTGAAATGCCTATAGTTATCCTTGGGGACCCAGCCTACCCCTTAATGCCATGGCCCATGAAGCCATACACAGGCAGCCTGGACAGTAGTCAGGAGCTGTTCAACTACAGGTTGAACAAGTGCAGAATGGCTGTAGAATGTGCATTTGGATGTTTAAAAGTGCGCTGACGCAGTTTACTGACTCGGTTAGAACTCAGCGAAACCAGTATTCCCACTGTTATTACTGCTTGCTGTGTGCACCACAGTATCTGTGAGAGTAAGGGGGAGACGTTTATGGTGGGGTGGGAGGTTGAGGCAAATCACCTGGCTGCTGGTTACGTGCAGCCAGACACCAGGGCGGTTAGAAGAGCACAGGAGGGTATGGTGTGCATCAGAGAAGCTTTGAAAACCAGTTTCATGACTGGACAGGCTATGGTGTGGAAGTTCTGTTTGTTTCTCCTTGATGAAACACCCCCCCCCCCCCGCCCCTTGGTTCACTCTACTTCCCTATATGCTAACCACCCTCTCCTCCTTCCTTCGATCACCGCTTGCAGAGGCAATAAAGTCATTGTTGCTTCACATTCATGTATTCTCTATTAATTCATCTCACAAATAGGGGGCTATCTGCCAAGGTAGCCCAGGAGGGGTGGTGGAGGAGGGAAGGACAAGGCCACACAGCACTTTAAAAGTTTAAAACTTTAAAACTTATTGAATGCCAGCCTTCTGTTGCTTGGGCAATCCTCTGGGGTGGAGTGGCTGGGTGGCCAGAGGCCCCACACTGCATTCTTGGGCGTCTGGGTGAGGCGGCTGTGGGGAGGAGGGGGTTGGTTACACAGGGGCTGTAGCAGCGGTCTGTGCTCCAGCTGCCTTTCCTGCAGCTCAACCATATACTGGAGCCATATTACTTTGATCCTCCAGCAGCCTCAGCATTGAGTCCTGCCTCCTCTCATCACGCTGCCGCCACCTTTCAGCTTCAGCCCTCTCTTCAGCCTGCCACCTCTCCTCCCGGTCATTTTATGCTTTCCTGCACTCTGACACTGTCTGCCTCCACGCATTCATCTGTGCTCTGTCAGTGTGGGAGGACAGCATGAGGTCAGAGAACACTTCATCGCGAGTGTGTTTTTTTCGCCTTCTAATCTTCACTAGCCTCTGGGAAGGAGAAGATCCTGTGATCCTTGAAACACATGCAGCTGGTGGAGGGAAAAAAAAAGGGACAGTGGTATTTAAAAAGACACATTTTATAGAACAGTGGGTACACTCTTTCACGGTAAACCTTGCTGTTAACATTACATACATAGCACATGTGCTTTTGTTTCAAGTCGCATTTTGCCTCTCCCCACCACATGGCTAGCCTCACCCCCTCCCTGTGGCTAACAGCGGGGAACATTTCTGTTTAGCCACAGGCAAACAGCCCAGCAGGAACAGGCACCTCTGAATGTCCCCTTAAGAAAAGCACCCTATTTCAACCAGGTGACCATGAATGATATCACTCTCCTGAGGATAACACAGAGAGATAAAGAATGGATGTTGTTTGAACTCCAGCAAACATGCACTGCAATGCTTTGTTCTACAATGATTCCTGAGTACGTGCTACTGGCCTGGAGTGGTAAAATGTCCTACCATGGTGGACGGAATAAGGCTGCCCTCCCCAGAAACCTTTTGCAAAGGCTTTGGGAGTACATCCAGGAGAGCCGTGAATGCCAGGGCAAATTAATCATTAAACATGCTTGCTTTTAAACCATGTATAGTATTTTAAAAGGTACACTCACCAGAGGTCCCTTCTCCACCTGGTGGGTCCGGGAGGCAGCCTTGGGTGGGTTCGGGGGGTACTGGCTCCAGGTCCAGGGTGAGAAACAGTTCCTGGCTGTCGGGAAAACCGGTTTCTCTGCTTGCTGTGAGCTGTCTACAACCTCATCATCATCTTCCTCGTCCCCAAAACCTGCTTCCGTGTTGCCTCCATCTCCATTGAAGGAGTCAAACAACACGGCTGGGGTAGTGGTGGCTGAACCCTCTAAAATGGCATGCAACTCATCATAGAAGCAGCATGTTTGGGGCTCTGACCCGGAGCTGCCGTTCGCCTCTATGGTTTTCTGGTAGGCTTGCCTCAGCTCCTTCAGTTTCACGCGGCATTGCTTCGGGTCCCTGTTATGGCCTCTTGTCCTTCATGCCCTGGGAGATTTTGACAAATGTTTTGGCATTTCGAAAACTAGAACGGAGTTCTAATAGCACGGATTCCTCTGCCCATACAGTGATCAGATCCCGTACCTCCTGTTTGGTCCATGCTGGAGCTCTTTTATGATTCTGGGACTCCATCATGGTCACCTCTGCTGATGAGCACTGCGTGGTCTCCTCTGCTGATGAGCTTTGCACTCACCTGCTGTTTGCCACGCTGGCCAAACAGGAAATGGAAATTCAAAAGTTCGCAGGCCTTTTCCTGTCTACCTGGCCAGTGCATCTGAGTTGAGTGTGCTGTCCAGAGCGGTCACAATGGAGCACTCTGGGATAGCTCCGGGAGGCCAATACCGTCTAATTGTGTCCACAGTACTCCAAATTGGACCCGGCAAGGCCGATTTCAGCACTAATCCCCTTGTCGGGGGTGGAGTAAGGAAATCGATTTTAAGAGCCCTTTAAGTCGGAAAAAAGGGCTTTTGTCGTGTGGACGGGTTAAATCGATTTAACGCTGCTAAATTCGACCTCAACTCCTACCGTAGACCAAGGCTTAGACTGTAAGTCGTCCAGAGTAGGTATTCTCTTATCTATGTGTGTACAGCATCCAGGAAAAGGGGGCTATAGTTTTGACTGGGACTTCTGGGCATTACTAGAGTATGTTTATACTTGAAAAACCAACCCCCCCCCCCCAAAAAAAAAAAACACCCTTTTTTTCCCATTTGGTATACTTGTCCTCAGACTAAAACTGATGTTTGTCTTAAATGTTATTAATACATGAAGCAGTTTCCGTCTAAGTGTAGAACATCACCCACTTCATGTGAAACTTGAACTTGGTAACTTCCTTAAATGAAGTGATATGATGCAGAGTATTGAGAAATACAGAGGGAATAGGGAATCTGAAAAAAATTCATACTTATGAAAACACATCCCTTGTAAAAAGCTCATCTTTTGATGTGGACAAAGTATGTTTATGATGTAGGCCGGTTGTGGTGATACCAATGATAGGTAAGCTTTGAGTTCAGCATATTGTATGGTAATTGTGAAAATTCTCATCTGGAATGCAAGATTTTCCTTTGGAAGTCCAAGGCAGGAAGAAGCACACCAAGATTTCTGGATCGTCTGTTTGCTGTTGTGTGACCTAGAGAGAAGATAATCTTTAGGGTGGTCCACACAGTTAAATAGCTTTATCAGTCTTAAACTCTAGCAGTAAAAAGGAATTTTCCACCATTGGGGGATCTCCGTATCAGACTCTAAATTTCCAGATGAGGATCTTTTTTGAAAGAGTTGTCCACCTGCTGAGATGCAACCCATAATAAACCGTCCACTTGGTCATGTTTTACAAGCTCAAAAAATCATGAGTGGCAAGTGCTATAGTAGAGTGATGCTTCATCTCCTCTAGTGCTTGTAAATGCGCACAAGAACTTTTCATCAAAAGGGAAGAGAGCCATGGGAGAGGGGTTGGGTGGAGGATTAACTGAGTTTCTTCTTCCCCGCTCTCCGTTCACTTGTGAAAATAGGATAAATCTTCCACTGGTAACCTTCTGGATGACTTGGCAAGGTATGGATAGTTGTCACTTCCCCAGCAGTAAGATAAAATAGATCAGGTGATAAAAGTGGTGTCTCACAAGTGTTGCTATGGAATCTCAGTTCTTTTGAATGAGGTAAGGCCTTTAGTGTGCATTAAAGGGTGTGTGAAGCTTTGTGAAACTGCTTCATGCATAGCCATTTTTTTCAGAAGTTGGAATGGGCTAGTGAGCTGAACTAAAAGGGAACTACCTATACTTTCATGGTTGAGGATTCATAATGGAACCTACCTAATACTGGAGGGCTCTAGAAATGGAGACCCAGTGAAAAGTGAAATGATTTCAGGAATTTGAGCTCTTGTAAATCTTGAGCCTAGATAATGTCCACACATTAGTAACAGATACTAGGCCCCAAAGTTAAAGGCTTCTTTTGAATGGTCTCTTTAATCTGTGCCCCAGGAAACAGTTATCTGTTCACCATGTGAGTGGTTATATTAAGTGGGACATTGCAATTGTTCAGACATGCCCTTTCTTACATATGCCTATCTGTGCGCAAGTTGATTGTCAGTGAGAAAGTCAGCTGTCAAACAATTAAATGTCAAGTCCTGTTCATTTTGAGAACTCACTGGATATTCCATTGTCTGAAATAAAGACTGTGGATTGGAATAAATTGAGTCTTTTGTAAAACTATTTAAACAAGTAGCAGAGAAACTCCTATTCAGATTTTCACCTCTATGCATGTCATATCTTAAAATGTTTTGTCTGTTGCATCCTAAAAGGATTTTACATTCTTTATTAGTATTTTTGATTACAATACTGAACAAGTGCTTTTTAGATGCTGAATTGCCTAATTTGAAGTACTTATGCTGAGCCATGTATATGTGCTATATAGAAGGCTGATGTTTTTTAAGCCAATCCAGTGAGTGAGACTCAAGGAAAAGCAATGGAAACCTTATAGGAAACTAAACATTGCACTGTCAGAAGTTGATACAGATGTAGGCTTTAACACAGTCTAAAACTTGTGTAACTGTTCCTCTAAACAAAATGAATGGCCTGTGTATTTCATTTTAATGAACATAGGCTAGCCTAACTGTTATGTCCGCTTTATATTTTAATTGTTTGATTTTTTTTCCCTCCTTCATCTTAAAGGTGCCCAAATACTATGGTGAGTGATATAGAAATGTCTATTAAAATAAATTACTGTACCAATTTCTGTCTTTACGTATGTTTTAGTGAACTGCAGCTGGCCTCTGCTTCTGAAAGGATCCTATTTAAGATGGTCATTTTCTTTCCATTGCTGCCCTATTGATTGTATTCAGTTACGCATACTATAAATGCACGAAAGGGGAGAACTACACAACGGGGATGTGGCCAAACCTTTCTGTTGCTGGGTATAAGGGGCCCTGTGTGAGGGCAGTTCATGTATAAAGGCATTGCCATTCAATATGCATTCTTTTCTTTCTCTTTCTCTCAAAATCCTGTGTGTCCATGGAGGTGTAAGACCAGAGTGGTGGCATTTACTGCTGGTGTCATTGCTTTTTGGGTTGAGGTTTTCATTGGATTTAATTACACCATCCTAATCTCTGAGATATAGAGGCTGCTTCGTAGCTAGTGCTCTGTGCTGTTGTTCAAGAAATCTAGATTTGATTCATGGTCCTGGTGCCTTGTTCTTTGGTCCATTGTGGATTGAGTGTCCTGCAGAGCCATAGCACTCAACGCAGATGGCCAATTGAAAGGAAAGGCAATGCAAGGCACTTCCTAAGTGACTTTTCCAATCAGTCTGGAAGCAGTGTTGACAAGATTTTATGGAATTCCTTTTAAAATCATTAGCTGGATCGAGTGGCTGCAATGTCGGAATCAAAGATTATATGGTTGGGAAAAGTATAAAGGGATATGTCCTTATGGCTGTCGCAATGGAGGATGAACCTCAGGAGGGAAATTAGGACTTGTCTGTACTACAGAGTTTTGTCAACAAAAGTTATGTCAACACTCAGAAAGCACTACAATAAAAATTGGTATTGCATGTTCACACTCACTCCCTCTGCCAGCAGTGTGTGTCCACATTTGGGGCACTAACATCGACAGTGTGAGCAGTGCACTGTGGGTACCTGTCCCACAGTCCAGCTCAACATCTTCTGTCACTAGGTCTTGTGGGAAGGCGGAGCAGATCGTGGCGCATCTTGGGACCGGGCTCAATATCCAATGGTGTTGCTTTCTGTCGCAACATTTGAGGGTCTTCTGGCTTTCTTTCGCAGCATTTTCCAATGGCCCTTGTTTGCTGTGCACCCCGACATCTTTGTGAGAAGGGATGGATCCCAGACTGCTCTCCTGTGCTCTGATAACTGTCATGAAGACATGACGAATGGCAGTGCAGTTAATCCTGGCATTCCTAACTGAAGAAGACTCTCAGTTGCCTGATGTGCTATGAGCAACTTTAGACTGCTTTTGGCATTCACAGAACAGCTTCAGAGCGTGGACCGTAGCTTTTGGGCTTGGGAAACAAGCACTGAATGGTGGGATTGTATCATCATGCAGGTGTGGGATGACGAGCAGTGGCTACAGAACTTTTGGATGCGGAAAGCCACCTTCCTGGAACTGTGTGCGGAGCTCTCCCCAGCACTGCAGCACAGGGCAGCTCTCATTCTGGTATCCTTATCGGTAGAGAGGTGTTTGACAATTGCTGTGTGGAAGCTGGCGACTCCAGAGTGCTACTGGTCGGTCATGAATCAATTTAGAGTTGGGAAGTTGACTGTTGGGGCTGCGTTAACGCAAGTGTGCAGGGCAGTTAATTACATCCTGCTACAAAGGACTGTGACTCTGGGAAATGTGCATGAAATAATGGACAGCTTTGCAGAAATGGGTTTCCCTAACTGTGGAGGGGCTATAGATGGTGCACACATTCCAATTTTGGCTCCAGACCATCTTGCAATGGAGTGCATCAATAGGAAGGGGTATTTATCCATGGTGTTGCAGGCGCTTGTGGATCACCATGGGTGTGTCACTGACATGAGTGTGGAGTGGTCCAGGAAGATGCATGAGCATGCATCAGCAGTAACACAGGCCTACATAGAAAGTTACAAGCGGGGACTTTCTTTCCAGACCAGAAGATTACACTGGGGGATGTTGTTGAAATGCCCATAGCGATCCTGCGACTTGGCGTACCCCTTACAACGATGGCTCATGAAACCTTACACAGGAAACCTGGACAGCAGTCAGGAGCTGTTCAACAACAGGCAGAATAGGCGCCAGATGTCAATGGAATGTGCCTTTGGCCAATGAACAGTGCACTGGTGATGCCTTTATGGTAGGTTAAAACTCAATAAGGATAATATTCCCATGGTCATAGCTGCATGTTGTACATTGCATACTCTTTGTGAAGCTAAGAGTGAAAGATTTGCTCAGGGTGGAGAGTTGAGGCAGGCTGCTTGGCTGCTGATTTTGAGCAGCCAGATACCAGGGCTATCGGGAGGGTTGGGGGGGGGGCAATTCGAATCAGGAAGGCTTTGAGGCAACACTTTGAAAATGAGAACCAGTAATGTATATCTCTGTGTTTGGCACTGCAATGTTACATTACATGTAGTTTTCCTAGAAAGCAATGGTGACATTTGAAGCCTTACATTCCATTAAGTAAATGATGAAATTGCCTGTGTACGTATTGGAGTACCTGCTATCTCAATTTGTAGGAAACAAATAAAGATGAGTTACCGTTCAAAAACTTTGCTTTTATTGCTATCATTTTGAAGGTTGTCCAAGGGGGTGGAGTGAGGGGGAAACCGAGAAGCCCTGGAAAGGGGAAAGGACTGTGCAGGTGGCATGGTTGTTGTTGTTTTTTTTTTTTTTTGGCCAGGTGTGGGGGGGGATGGGGGGGAATGGAAAAGAGTTCTGAATGTGCTGCAGGGGAGGGCGGGCACCTGGCTTTTGGCTTCCCTCCGTTCCTCGTGTTCCCTTTTTTTTCCTGCATTGAAGAAGTGCAGTACCTCCAGGAACACGTTGTCTTTTTTCCGTCTTGGGCTCTTTCTTATCTGGCGCTGACGGTTGGCTGGTGTGTGTGGGGTGTTCCTGAAGGCCACATCTGCTGAAGCAGAAGCAACAATGCACAGAAGCATGATTAAGTTCATGCACAGCATTGAAACATTTCAGTAAAACACATCTTTTGTACTATAACACTCACTTTCTAACTGACCCTTGGCAAGCACATATCTCTGTGAACACCGAAAGCACGGTTAGTGTTGGCTGGGGGGCGCTCTACATAAGGAAAAGAGCACTCTGCAAGGGTTGCGGTGCAGCCAACTATGGAAAAAAATTCTAAAATTCTTCCACACTTTTACACAGGTACGGGTCATTGTAGCAGATATCTCACTGCTGAGGGTAAGCCAGGAAGCAAGGGCACATGTACTAAACGCTTGTGGCTTCCGTCCTGGTCCCTATGCTGCTCGCCTGTGTACTGCTTTGGTCCCTGCACAAGTGATTGCCAAATGTCACAGGAAAGTTTCCAGTGGGGGAAGGAACAAAGCTGCTCAGCCAAGGAACCTTCGGCAGAGGATTACAGAGTACCTCTAGGAAACTTTCCTAGAGATCTCTCTGGAGAATTACTGTGAGATCTCAGCGTGCATCAACACCCTGTTCCACTGTACTGATTAGCTACACAGGGAAATGTCCAGCTTATAGAAATAGAACCAGCCTTCTATATGTCTATACCCCGAACCCATCTCCACACGACACAAACCACAGCCACTTACCAGGCGTCTACTCTCCTGCTTCTTGCTCACTGGAGAGCAACTGCTGAGACTGGCTAGACACCGCCAGTACAGTTCCTGGCTGCCTGCCCGCCCTACTGGGCGACCCCACCTGGAGCTCCACATCGTTATCTAACTCCATCTCTTCATCAGTGACTTTGTCCTCTGGGATAGGTGCTCTTTCCACCGCCTCCAGGCCCGCCGAAGTATCCCCGGGGGCTGTTGATGATGGAAGTGGGGTTGCCACCTAGGATAGCGTCCAGCTCCTTATAGAACCAACAGGTCTTAGGTGCAGCACTGGAGCGCTGGCTTGCCTCCCTCGCCTTATGGTAGGCCTGCCTCAGCTCCTTTATCTTCGCTCTGCACTGCAGCATGTCCCAATCATAGGCCCTTTCGCACAAGCCTTGAGAAATCTACCCGTAGGTATCAACATTTTTACGGCTCAAGCCCAGCTGGGACTGCACAGCCTCCTCTCCCCATATACTGAGCAGATGCAGCAGCTCCATAGTGGTCCAAGCAGGAGAGCATATGCTGCAATAACCTGCCATGGTCACCTGGGAAGGTGGGATGAGACCTCTCCACACGAAGCAAACAAGAAATGGAATTTCAAAAATTCCTAGGGCTTCCAAAGGGGAGGGCTAGATGGTTGTTTACCTGGCTGCAGGGTGTTGGAGTTCAAACGGCTGACCAGAGCGGTCAGGATGGACATTGTGGGACACCGCCTGGAGGCCAATTAAAGCAATAAAATCAAGCATGGTGTCTGCACTGGCACTTTGTCTATGAACATTTTGCACAAAAAGCCTTCTCTCTCTCTCTCTCTCATATCAGGGTGGTTTTATTTTGTCATCAAAACAGTGCATTTTTGCTTCTGAAAGTTGCATCGCAATGTGTCTGCATCCACTGTTTTTGTCGACTTTATAGTGTAGACGAGGCCTTAGAAAGTAGCATACAAGTGGGTAGTCTGAGGAATTAAAGAAATTGTACATGTTGATAGAAGGAGTAGGAATGACAGTGTTGAAGGAAGACTTTGTTGGAAGCTCCCAAGTAGTCTGGTTAGGGGAAGCCAAATGAATGAAGATACATTACCACAGAGGAAGAAGGAAAAGAGAGGCATGATTTGGATCCTGGACTGCTGAGTGGGAGGAAAAGAGCTTGTAAATGATACCTGCAGTCTAACTACATTAGGTTTGCTGTTGTGACGCTTTACTAGCTGGTCAACATTATCTAGCAGAGCACAATGTGTGTGTGTATGTACTACTGGGGATATAGAGGTTATTCATGTTGGTTCAGAATGGGGGAAAGAATTGCTTGGACTGCCCGCTGTAGCTTGTACCATAGTACATGCTTTCCACACTTAGTGTTTGAGGAGTGTGGAAGTGGTTGTGTGGCTGAATAACTTGGTATTCCTGGAATTGTTCTGTAGGTAAATGTCTATGGAGCTATCTGTGCCAGGCTAAAGAGCTGGCTGCTTGGATTGTTGTGTAGACAAGAATGCTCTCTTTGTATAGCTAGAAGGCTGACACACAATGTTGTAGAACAGTGCTTGCTCTGTCTGTCTTGGCATGCCTTTAGCAGGCTCTGTGTTGTAAGCACTTGTCCTTAAAGCAGCTAGAATAGAGATGTCTGATGGCAGGCCAGTTATTAAAATCAGCAATGGCCCTGCAAAACTGGAAGTTCAGAATATGGTCTTCAGTCCTAGAGAAAACTTTTGGATGTTTTTTTGTCTGCAGTCGGGAGAGAAGAATATTAAATTTAATTGTGGATTTGGTAATGGCCTAATAACATCAGCTTTTGAAATGCTTTATCCATTATATTTCCTGACAAAATCAGTGAGCTTGAGTTTATTTTCAGGGCCCCTGCTAGCCTAGTTAAGTATCCTTTAAAACCCACCTTGCAGAATGTATGTTTAATTGCAGCTAAGGTAGCAAAAGAATCTTATTAAGCATTGAACCTCACGGGAAAGCTTGTGGTGCTTTTCTCAGCAGTGTTCTTTGCGCATAAGTCTGGCACTGGAAATGGGCTGGGGCAATGTTTTTCATTTGGTGTACAGCTGAATAATGAACTACAGTACTAAACCGGAACCTTCAGAAGTCAGCAGCCAGTTACCTAGCTTTGTTCAGCAGCTAGTTTTCTGAATGAGAGCAGGAAGGAGCTAGTCTTTCCATTCTTAGAGACTAACCAATTTATTTGAGCATGAGCTTTCGTGAGCTACAGCTCACTTCATCGGATGCATACCGTGGAAACTGCAGCAGACTTTATATACACACAGAGATCATAAAACAATACCTCCTCCCACCCCACTGTCCTGCTGGTAATAGCTTATCTAAAGTGATCATCAAGTTGGGCCATTTCCAGCACAAATCCAGGTTTTCTCACCCTCCATCCCCGCCCCCCCCCCCCACACACACACACACAAACTCACTCTCCTGCTGGTAATAGCCCATCCAAAGTGACAACTCTCTACAGAATGTGCATGATAATCAAGGTGGGCCATTTCCAGCACAAATCCAGGTTTTCTCACCTCCCCACCCCCATACACACACAAACTCACTCTCCTGCTGGTAATAGCTCATCCAAAGTGACCACTCTCCCTACAATGTGCATGGTAATCAAGGTGGGCCATGTCCAGCACAAATCCAGGCTTTCTCACCCCACCCCCCCCCCTTCCCCCCCCCCCCCCCCCCCCCCCCCCGGGACACACACACACAAACTCACTCTCTTATCATGCACATTATGTAGAGAGTTGTCACTTTGGATGGGCTATTACCAGCAGGAGAGTGAGTTTGTGTGTGGGGGGGTGGAGGGTGAGAAAACCTGGATTTGTGCTGGAAATGGCCCAACTTCATGATCACTTTAGATAAGCTTCAGAGTAACAGCCGTGTTAGTCTGTATTCGCAAAAAGAAAAGGAGTACTTGTGGCACCTTAGAGACTAACCAATTTATTTGAGCATGAGCTTTCGTGAGCTACAGCTCACTTCATCGGATGCATACTGTGGAAACTGCAGCAGACTTTATATATACACAGAGAATATGAAACCATACCTCCTCCCACCCCACTGTCCTGCTGGTAATAGCTTATCTAAAGTGATCATCAGGTTGGGCCATTTCTAGCACAAATCCAGGTTTTCTCACCCTCCACTCCCCCACACAAATTCACTCTCCTGCTGGTGATAGCCCATCCAAAGTGACAACTCTTTACACAATGTGCATGATAATCAAGTTGGGCCATTTCCTGCACAAATCCAGGTTCTCTCACCCCCCTCCCAAAAACCACACACACAAACTCACTCTCCTGCTGGTAATAGCTCATCCAAACTGACCACTCTCCAAGTTTAAATCCAAGTTAAACCAGAACATCTGGGGGGGGGGGGGGGTAGGAAAAAACAAGAGGAAATAGGCTACCTTGCATAATGACTTAGCCACTCCCAGTCTCTATTTAAGCCTAAATTAATAGTATCCAATTTGCAAATGAATTCCAATTCAGCAGTTTCTCGCTGGAGTCTGGATTTGAAGTTTTTTTGTTGTAAGATAGCGACCTTCATGTCTGTGATTGCGTGACCAGAGAGATTGAAGTGTTCTCCGACTGGTTTATGAATGTTATAATTCTTGACATCTGATTTGTGTCCATTTATTCTTTTACGTAGAGACTGTCCAGTTTGACCAATGTACATGGCAGAGGGGCATTGCTGGCACATGATGGCATATATCACATTGGTGGATGTGCAGGTGAACGAGCCTCTGATAGTGTGGCTGATGTTATTAGGCCCTGTGATGGTGTCCCCTGAATAGATATGTGGGCACAATTGGCAACGGGCTTTGTTGCAAGGATAAGTTCCTGGGTTAGTGGTTCTGTTGTGTGGTATGTGGTTGTTGGTGAGTATTTGCTTCAGGTTGCGGGGCTGTCTGTAGGCAAGGACTGGCCTGTCTCCCAAGATTTGTGAGAGTGTTGGGTCATCCTTTAGGATAGGTTGTAGATCCTTAATAATGCGTTGGAGGGGTTTTAGTTGGGGGCTGAAGGTGACGGCTAGTGGCGTTCTGTTATTTTCTTTGTTAGGCCTGTCCTGTAGTAGGTAACTTCTGGGAACTCTTCTGGCTCTATCAATCTGTTTCTTTACTTCTGCAGGTGGGTATTGTAGTTGTAAGAAAGCTTGACAGAGATCTTGTAGGTGTTTGTCTCTGTCTGAGGGGTTGGAGCAAATGCGGTTGTATCGCAGAGCTTGGCTGTAGACGATGGATCGTGTGGTGTGGTCAGGGTGAAAGCTGGAGGCATGCAGGTAGGAATAGCGGTCAGTAGGTTTCCGGTATAGGGTGGTGTTTATGTGACCATTGTTTATTAGCACTGTAGTGTCCAGGAAGTGGATCTCTTGTGTGGACTGGACCAGGCTGAGGTTGGTGGTGGGACGGAAATTGTTGAAATCATGGTGGAATTCCTCAAGGGCTTCTTTTCCATGGGTCCAGATGATGAAGATGTCATCAATATAGCGCAAGTAGAGTAGGGGCTTTAGGGGACGAGAGCTGAGGAAGCGTTGTTCTAAATCAGCCATAAAAATGTTGGCATACTGTGGGGCCATGCGGGTACCCATAGCAGTGCCGCTGATCTGAAGGTATACATTGTCCCCAAATGTGAAATAGTTATGGGTAAGGACAAAGTCACAAAGTTCAGCCACCAGGTTAGCCGTGACATTATCGGGGATAGTGTTCCTGATGGCTTGTAGTCCATCTATGTGTGGAATGTTGGTGTAGAGGGCTTCTACATCCATAGTGGCCAGGGTGGTGTTATCAGGAAGATCACCGATGGATTGAAGTTTCCTCAGGAAGTCAGTGGTGTCTCGAAGGTAGCTGGGAGTGCTGGTAGCGTAGGGCCTGAGGAGGGAGTCTACATAGCCAGACAATCCTGCTGTCAGGGTGCCAATGCCTGAGATGATGGGGTGCCCAGGATTTCCAGGTTTATGGATCTTGGGTAGTAGATAGAATATCCCAGGTCGGGGTTCCAGGGGTGTGTCTGTGTGGATTTGATCTTGTGCTTTTTCAGGAAGTTTCTTGAGCAAATGCTGTAGTTGCTTTTGGTAACTCTCAGTGGGATCATAGGGTAATGGCTTGTAGAAACTCGTGTTGGAGAGCTGCCGAGCAGCCTCTTGTTCATATTCCGACCTATTCATGATGACAACAGCACCTCCTTTGTCAGCCTTTTTGATTATGATGTCAGAGTTGTTTCTGAGGCTGTGGATGGCATTGCGTTCCGCATGGCTGAGGTTATGGGGCAAGTGATGCTGCTTTTCCACAATTTCAGCCCGTGCACGTCGGTGGAAGCACTCTATGTAGAAGTCCAGTCTGCTGTTTCGACCTTCAGGAGGAGTCCATCTAGAATCCCTCTTTCTGTAGTGTTGGTAGGGAGACCTCTGTGGATTAGTATGTTGTTCAGAGGTATTTTGGAAATATTCCTTGAGTCGGAGACGTCGAAAATAGGATTCTAGGTCACCACAGAACTGTATCATGTTCGTGGGGGTGGAGGGGCAGAAGGAGAGGCCCTGAGATAGAACAGCTGCTTCTGCTGGGCTGAGAGTATAGTTGGATAGGTTAACAATATTGCTAGGTGGGTTGAGGGAACCATTGCTGTGGCCCCTTGTAGCATGTAGTAGTTTAGAAAGTTTAGTGTCCTTTTTCTTTTGTAGAGAAGCAAAGTGTGCGTTGTAAATGGCTTGTCTAGTTTTAGTAAAATCCAGCCACGAGGAAGTTTGTGTGGAAGGTTGGTTTTTTATGAGAGTATCCATTTTTGAGAGCTCATTCTTAATCTTTCCCTGTTTGCTGTAGAGGATGTTGATCAGGTGATTCCGCAGTTTCTTTGAGAGCGTGTGGCACAAGCTGTCAGCATAGTCTGTGTGGTATGTAGATTGTAATGGATTTTTTACCTTCAGTCCTTTTGGTACGATGTCCAACTGTTTGCATTTGGAAAGGAAGATGATGTCTGTCTGTATCTGTACAAGTTTTTTCATGCAGTTGATAGATTTCCACTCCATACGGCTAAATGCAGTGCCTTGCATAATGACAGGTTTCAGAGTAACAGCCGTGTTAGTCTGTATTCGCAAAAAGAAAAGGAGTACTTGTGACACCTTAGAGACTAACCAATTTATTTGAGCATGAGCTTTCGTGAGCTACAGCTCACTTCATCGGATGCATACCGTGGAAACTGCAGCAGACTTTATATATACACAGAGAATATGAAACCATACCTCCTCCCACCCCACTGTCCTGCTGGTAATAGCTTATCTAAAGTGATCATCAGGTTGGGCCATTTCCAGCACAAATCCAGGTTTTCTCACCCTCCACTCCCCCACACAAATTCACTCTCCTGCTGGTGATAGCCCATCCAAAGTGACAACTCTTTACACAATGTGCATGATAATCAAGTTGGGCCATTTCCTGCACAAATCCAGGTTCTCTCACCCCCTCACCTCCCTCCCAAAAACCACACACACAAACTCACTATCCTGCTGGTAATAGCTCATCCAAAGTGACCATTCTCCCTACAATGTGCATGATAATCAAGGTGGGCCATTTCCAGCACAAATTCAGGTTTTCTCACATCCTCCCCACCCCCATACACACACAAACTCACTCTCCTCCTGGTAATAGCTCAAAAGTCTGCTACAGTTTCCACGGTATGCATCCGATGAAGTCAGCTGTAGCTCATGAAAGCTCATGCTCAAATAAATTGGTTAGTCTCTAAGGTGCCACAAGTACTCCTTTTCTTTTTAGATAAGCTATTACCAGCAGGACAGTGGGGTGGGAGGAGGTATTGTTTTATGATCTCTGTGTGTATATAAAGTCTGCTGCAGTTTCCACGGTATGCATCCGATGAAGTGAGCTGTAGCTCACGAAAGCTCATGCTCAAATAAATTGGTTAGTCTCTAAGGTGTCACAAGTACTCCTTTTCTTTTTGCGAATACAGACTAACACGGCTGTTACTCTGAAATCTTTCCATTCTGGTCAGCATTGTAACAAGTACTACAAAGTGCTTTTTCAGTGGATATTTTAAGTCAAGGGGTAGCTTCTGTTTTGAGACCATGTTTTTTGCATGTATAATCCTCCACTACTGTTCTGACTGCTAATCATTTAGTTAATGTGACTGACAT